>NW_022198046.1:6369605-6517079 GCF_009176525.2 Contarinia nasturtii
TCTCTCTCTCTCTCTCTCTCTCTCTCTCTCTCTCTCTCTCTCTCTCTGGTGAAATGGTTTGATTTCAGTGAGGCTTGGATTTTATTTTTTCTCGTGTCCAGTTTCATTGTTCATCCCTTGTGTATGTTACATTCATCTTGAAGAAGCAGATAAATGAAGAGAGTGAGAACATGTGTGTGTGGGTTTCGCTTTTTATTTACTGACAATGGCGGCTACCGGATTTTCTTTCAACGACTTGTTTTATCCAACCGAAATCCGTTGCTTTTATGTATATAAATAAGAAACGTGAGCATTTCAAGTTTTGAGATGTGCACATCATCATTGCGTTTAATAGTGGTAAAAATAGTGTATGGGTTGTATTCATGCTGTTACATTCGGAACGGTAAATAAATTCCTCTAATACTTACCGTTCAGTGCTGCTGAAAATGAGTTTGTGAACATTTACGATGAATCCTTGTTGAAAACAGTCTCATGTGTCTATTTGTTATCTCTGTTTTTGTGATTGTATTCTGCCTGAATGCCAATATGTTGCTCTGACTGATCTGGTTAAAATGTTTGACGAAGTCATTTATGCCGAAAGCACTTTTCATCATTTCGTTTTCGTTGTGCGTCGCCATCGTCGTCGTCATCTTGGCGAGACGAGACGAAATGAAATCCACGCGCGCACACACACACACACGCACAAGCCAATCCGCAACTTGACTAATTGAAGAAACGTATCGTGTGTTGATTAGAACAACTGCATAAACACCATGAAAAATTCAACCCCAAAACAATCAAATGCGCAAATCTTTGCGAAATACTCGCAGCTCTGATCTCTGATTCACTGTGAATATTGTTTCGGGGCCCCGAAAATGACTTTGAAAATATAATTTCACAGCCCGAAAGAACCGTTCACTCATTTTAACGCCAAAGCATTCGGTTTGCTCATTTACACCTAACGAATCATTCCACGTCGGGTGCATGAATAGAGACGATACTACAAAAATGTTTCGAAATTCATTAAAGCCAGCAATGCCGTACAATGCTACAGATTCATTTCAATTACATAAGCGCAAACGGTAAACAATTTTTATAATACACTTGTGTGTCTTAATACGGCACCAATGGCACAATGTGCCAGATTGATGAAATAATCTATATTCGAAACGCGTCGAAAATGTTTGCTGTCTTGATTTTCATTAGTGCAGAATGGTAGAGAGAGCGAAAAAATTTCAATTAAATCTTCAATATGAATTCATGGCAGCACGAGATAAAAAATAGGCAGACTGCAGAGAATTTTCTCGAATGGAATTTCAAATCAAATGTCTGTGTGTGAAAATAACTGCGGCGATG
The DNA here is from genome assembly GCF_009176525.2 of Contarinia nasturtii. Classification (NCBI taxonomy): domain Eukaryota; kingdom Metazoa; phylum Arthropoda; class Insecta; order Diptera; family Cecidomyiidae; genus Contarinia; species Contarinia nasturtii. Next base: position 6,370,941 of record NW_022198046.1, read on the forward strand.
ACATTAAATTAATCACATCAAGGCATTGCAGCCACTTTTAATGAGCAAAACAAAACTAAGTTTGAACTTTTTGCCACTGCTAGTCGAGCGAATTCATCATAAACTTATGCGAATAATTTGACAATTTGTAATAGAGCACAGCGTTACACAGAAAAGTCAACAAACTGTCAATTGAATTACGATTAATGCATTATAGAAGCAAAAAAAAGTAGTATATATCACATTTAATTTGCGACATGATGAATCAATTCAATTTTGATCCAATAGATCAAGTACCTGCTGCAAAATCAATCGACAATTGCAGGCAGTGAATTGAAAAACGAACGAAAAAGGCAGTCGAATGGAGTGGAGTTGTTGACGAAATTGACACGTCTTCATTATCTGGGTGTAATTTATCTCCATTTTTATTGAATTCTTTTCGGTTTTTATAATTGGATGCGAAATGAAATGCTCATATTTTATCGTAGCACTCAGAGTCAATGGTTTTTTCTCTCTTTTTCTTTCCTTCGTTCAATTCTTTTTCGATTGAGTGACAAAATATTTATGACAAAATGGTTTGAGGTTGTGCTCGCGCAACGAGAGCTCGTTCTATTGCGAATGCAGTGTGAATGATAACAAATCTAATCTAAATCAGCAGCCAATACAAATTTCGATCGATTGCAATTTGGATTGTGGTCGTATTGCTCGGATGTTTAATGCATATTGAAAGAGTGTACGTATCCGATATTGTTTAGCGTCTGCTAAGCGACTGAATGTGTAAACATCTTTAAAATTCAGTGTATTACTTTATTTATCCCTAATTTGAACTCAATACACGTTCGTTGTTTTCTTGTCGTCGTCGTCATCGTTGACGTCGCGTTCCTTCATGGACCTTCCCATTTCATTCGATTTGCTTGTTTTTTCCGACCATTTTTGTTCATTGTCTTTTATTTGGATTTCGTTTGTCATTCGTTAAGCATACGTAAGCGTAAAAAACAAGCGAAGTTATTTTCAAATGTTAGCCGACACTTTTTTTTTGTTCTCCATTGGTTGTCAACGGTTCATAAATAAATTTTAAATCAATTGCGAATGGCATGATTCTTATTTCGTTATATTTTCCTTTTACCCGAGATGCGACACTTTCTTCTGCATTTGAAACGATCTAGCCTGAATATTGTAAAGAAACATACACTGTCTTTTTACTTCCACCATTCACTCAACCTATTGTGCTTTCGAATATAATGGAGCGGAACGAACAGCGGAAAACTCGAACAAGAAAATAAATATTTCTTTCTCCCTACACAGTGTGACACAGAGTCTATCTTGCTCTGACTCTATCTTATTTACATGACGTTCCAATCGTTGTGAATGTTCGCGTGTGCTCAACCAACTTCCATTTTATTTTTACGATTCAGTGCATGGTTCTACTTTAACATACTCGCATTTTCAACTGTATTTTTTTTTTACTTTCTCCCCCACTACCTCCTTCTCTCTCTTTCAATCGCTTTCTTTTGCCGTAAATAAAAATAGCAAGTATTGTGTTTCGATTGAGTTAAATTTCAATCAATATAATATGGCCCGTATCGTCTCCATTTGAATGTGCATTGTACACCCCCTACAATCATATTGCTTTTGTTCGTTGGTTTGCGATGGCATTGCAGCCGCATTGAAGAGCTCGACTTTCCACAAACACAGCGACACTTAAGATTACCGTTCCATCTTCAGCACCGATTCGAAGCATTATTGGTTGGTTTTCTACTCGAGAATTTTGACATTTCTTCGCTCAAACATACACACACGCAGAGTTGACAACCAACAATAACTACAATGGAGGAAAAAAAAAAGTGAAAAGATGTTGAATCTTCAATGGGAATATTGAAAACGATGCCAAAACAAAGTGTGATTGACAAACGGAAGATGAACAAAATACATTTACGTTAAAGAACGGGAGACAGAGAGAGAGAGAGAGAGAGAGTTTGGAAAATGTAAAATCCAACGAGGAGAGTGAAAAAAAAAACCAGTCGAACGAATTGAAATGAAATTACGTGAACAAGATTCAATTTGTCAACGAAACCAACACACGAATGGAATACTAAATAAGATGATGCGCGCCTCGCCTCCATCAATTCAAGAATATTTTTCGAAGTGGCAGCGTGTACCACGAGACTACCGATGTGCCCAATCGGTGACAATAGATTTCGCTCTTGCTATTGCTTCTTCGTAGTTTTTTTTCTGTTGCTCTCGCTCAACTAACCAAACCAAATCCGTAAAAGCGATTAAAAATGGAAAGAGTCACGTTGTTATTTGAACTCTTCTCGTTTTCAATTAGATTAAAGGTATGTAAATCGTTTCGAGAGAACAAATTATATTACCAGCAACCGAGTGATATATATTTTTCCATTCGAGGGGAATGTCAATTGTGACAAAAGCAACAACAAAATAAAAACACGAACAAAATCTCTTAAAAATGTGTCTTGCGTTTTTCTTTTTGTCGTGTTCAATTTTGAAATTTAATATATTTGAAAGAAGATCGAACAAAAAAAAGTTTGAAATTTCATTTTTACTTCGTGATGAAATGAAGCGAAAAGCTTTGTATGTGTATATATTTCCTGGATACCAATTGATTTATTAACCATATGATATGCGATTCCATTTTCATTTTCTCATATATGCGATGCCCGATGAATTTTTTATGCATTTTTCACTTGACAAAAATGCATTTGGCAATGCGAATAACCAAGTTGAAAGTTCATCGAACAGTACACGGCCTAAAGTGAAGCATAAATTATGGCATTTGATGTAAAGAATTCAATTGTTATCGTGCTTGGATTTCGGAAAATGGACCAGACTCAAAGCGAACACAAACAAAGAAATCGGTGAATTCAGTTCGCTAGGAGTTGATTCGATTGAATTTATGGCTTGAGAGCATGCAACTTCAAAGATGCACGAAATCCAAAAGAATCGGTGATTGGGGAAAAGATTGGCTCGTGTTAAGAGCACATTTACCACTTTTTGGAGCAAATGTAATCGAATTAAAAACAACCTTTTTCTTTTGACTTAATGGTGGTTTGACAAAGGTGGTGATCGGCGATTACATCCTATAATTGAAACATGCGAAATTTACACATTTTTTATTTATTTCCGATTTTCAAATGTGATTTTGTACAAACGGATTTTTCTTTTTTTGACTGATTGATTAGTTGAGTCGGTTGCATGACTGCATGACATTGCGCGGTAAAATACAATTTGATTCATTTGTATAAAATGGCAAACCGTGAAATGAACAACACACTCAGCCAATGATAACAAATGATACAATAATAATCATCATAATCGTTATGCTGAAAGCGCCGGAACAAACGCGATGATTCAATGACAAAGTTAAAGCAGTGTGAATGCAAAATAAAAATAACCCCATTGAAAATTATCACCGCATATAAATTTTCAGCAAAATCCCATTTCCATTTTGGTCTATTTTCAATAACATAATTGTTTTTGTTCGCATTTTCATCGGTTCGGTTCGCGCGCGCGAAATAACACCCCAACACAACATCAAACCAATCTGTGTACGGTTGCTCTTTTGCACCATTGTGTTCTTCGGCAGAGCAATAGCAGCTGAAAAAAGGAGAACGCGCGCGCGTGTGTATGAATGAGCGAATGAGTTTGTAATGTGAATGAGTGATAGGCCTACTTGATTCGATTGTGTGTTGACATACCGAGGCATGAAAATACATTGTTATGTTCTCTGTGGTATTGTACCGTTTTTATTCGACATATCACAGTCAGCGAGCGGAAATTTCAATCGTGTGGAACTACTGTTTGCCTTTGTACGCGCAAGAGAGACAGGGAAATATGAAATAACGACAGTTACATAGAGGGGTCGTACTCTCGTGCACCCAAAATTTGTTTTCGAGATTAGCAAGTGTATTAAATTGGCATATGTTTGTGTACATGAGCTTATCTAGGATGATGATTTTTGGTTTATTTAATTCGAATCGCAAAAACAAATGCAGCAAATCAACATTTAAGCCGTCAACATACAAACACATACAGCAACACAACTGTAAATATTCACGTAGCAAAAATATCAGAAACAAACGAAATGTAAACATTACCAAAAGCGAAAATCGCGTTAATATTTTTGACACAACAATAATTGCAAATTGTTTTCGGGAATATTTCTTTGGGGCAATGCTGTTTTTTTATGCTCAAATCCAGATTTAAATCATTCATGAGGCGCAAATTGGGAGATTGAAATGTTTTTTTTTTCGCAGTTTTTTATTTTATTCTGTTGAAAAATTATTTGGAATTGAAAAAATGCCAGAGAACAGTATGAATGATGTTCGCCCAAAAAAAAATTCTTTAACGTTTTTATGCCGAGAGAAAATTTCGTCGAGATGATACGCACATTTTTGATTTGTTATTTCGTTGAATGATTTGCGAAATGTGTTCCGTTGACACCGTTGCCGTTCATCTGTGTTGATTTGTTTCTGTCATTCAGCATCTATTCGGGAGGAAAGAAGCCCCGCTTTTGTTAATGCGATCCAAAGATGAAAATGTCTGTCAAAATGAAAAAACAAAATTTCTTCATCTATATGGAAAGATCTCAACTAATAACAAGAAGCCCAGAAATCCGTTTTGCTAACTCTATAAAATCCATGGCTAAAAGTTTCTCTCATCTCTCTATATGTTTTGCACTGCACAATGGTCAGGATACGCTATCCGATGGTTATAAATCAAATGTTTCGATTTTGACAGTACGAGTCTATTTTATGCAATGAATTTGGGGGGAAAGACAAATTCACTTGTTTCCGTATGCCTTTTTTTCATCGTTCTCTTTTGCTTATTTCCAATCTCATTTTTTTCCAGTTGTCATCGCCTTTCATTTTGTACATATAAACACTTCGTGTGCGTCAGACTGAAGCACAAAGCGTAAATTGTATGTTAAGAATAGCACCGATTTGCTTTGCTCTGTATTTTTCCGGTGTTGTATACATGTATAACGACAAAACAGTGTGAAAATGGACATCTGTTTTTGCGATACTGTAATCTGTACGACCTCTTATTTATTTGTAAACGTATATTATTCGCAACCATTTATTGTTGCGTTGTATATTTTTTTATGTACAATGGTGTAATTTCTCATTTTCATGTAGATCACACTCACAAACAAAACGCTTTATGGCCAATGGCGTTTTTTCACATCTTTTTGCCAAATCATGAAAGCTAAAAATATACTAATCACTATTCTTTTTTCTCTCTTGTTTCCGAAGAAGTCAATTTTTGGAAGGGTCACATTTTTAGGTCAAACCTATCACATATAGATGGCACGAAAACTTTGAGTTTATTCGAAAATGGGCTGAAATAAGACTTGTGTACATATTTTTATTTGAGACAGTTTTTATTTTTGAAGTTTTGAATCGGAAAAGGGTGTGAAACGACAAAAAATGCTTGCCAAAAATAAAATGGAAGAAAAGAAAAATGCAATCCTTCGGAAGCTTACATTGAAGTTCAATTGAACCAATTTAAAAAGTAACATTTGATTGAAATATTTTTGAAAATCACCAAACGAAAAATTCGGTCAAAATGTATTTGATTAAAAACATTTCTCGTTTACAAAATTAGGATCGTCGATTCAAATCGGTCATAAAAGTTTTGGATGTAAAATCGAAAATGGTAATGTGCACTTATTTTGTCATAAATGCATTGCAATTTGATCATAAATGTAAATGTGGAAGAGCCATCAGAGTTTCACTCTTGACAATCATACCCATATACATGGTACAGTGTAATATTCAATTGCGATACTAAATTTGATGCAATCGAAGAGCAGCCCACAGAAGAAGAGAAAAAAAAAATTATGTCAAAAAATAACATAAAATTGTTTTATTTGCAACTCTAGTTGTGGCTCTGTGCATATAGTCCCAAACTGAAATGGGAATATGCGTACCACACACAACATGACTTATTTATTTATAAAATAATCGAAAATTCGACAATATTTTATTCATCTGAATTCTCAGTTCGGTTGCGGTCGACATGTTCGAGCTGATTGGCTACTGTTGTGCTCAGTGGGTTTTGTAAACGATTATCAGTATTTTCTGTTGATGATGTTTTATGTGCAGTCGCTGTTTTTTTTTTTTGCCAATGTTGTTACAGCTTCTGTTGTTGCCACACTATTTTTATAAACCATTTCCCAATGCCGTCACAAGCCATTTTGACATCGCGTATGTGCTCTGCTCGCCAAATATGAATATTCAAACCGAAAACACTCGATGGCGAACAGAGAAAGAGAGAGAGAGAGGGAGGGATTGAGAGCAAACATAAGAGAAGAGAAAAAGAGTAAAATGCGAGCATATTTTAGCATATCACATATCCCGAACCGAAAAGTGCACATAAATTTTAAATGAGATAAACGGACATTCGTCAATTTCATCAGCAATAAAATATAAATAAAATAGAAATTTCACTTGGTGTCATATCACTCGCAAGCAACAGCAACGGGAATATTACTGTGTTTGCTTTATATTCCATATTTTTTTTTCTGTTTTTGAATAATGTTAAAGTGGCATGCAGATGACGATTAGATAGAAGGTATTTTGATAGCAAAATGTTCAATTCGATTCCCAATGAATCACTAAAAAACACATCACACGTTTCCATTTTGCCATGGCCAAGTAAGTTATTTTTCTTTCATTTTTGATGGCAAGAGCAAAATGAAAGAATTGACGTGTGCGATACTTTTGTCGTCTTTATGCCAAATTGAAATTTATTGTACATTTTCAAAAGCATTTATGATTTGAAGCCGAGCACCAGAGAGGAAGAAAAAAGAAGTCAGCAACCGAAATGCATATGACATGTGCGCATTTATGTTTGTCAGTCGCATTAAGGATGGAGCATCACATAAAATATAGATGGCCGGAGTGAGGGATTGAAAGGGTTGCCCCCCCATACCACGTAATAATACTAGCGAGTGAATTTAGATAATATTTCAATATTTGAAGAATTGACAAAATGGACGATTTTGATATATATAAGATTCACATTCATATTTTTTGCCCCGAATTATCATTTTAATAGGCCATTCCCTATGAGAAATTTCTTTCAATTTGTTGTTAATCTGATATCCACTTTTAAGTGATGAAAATTCAACTTGCCATCTTGAATGAAATATTTGATTGAATACAAAGTTATATGTTCGTAGCAATTAATTAAATTTTGGCGCACAACAATAAATTTATTTGTGAATTCAAATGCTTTATTTGCGTACGCCAATTCCAGAACAGCCATAAATTTTCCATGAAACTTCCATTTCAAAACCAGTTTGAATGAACTACAAAAGTCTGGAACACAAAACGACACCAAAAATGCTAACATTTTTGCTGTTTCTCTCTCTCTCTCTCTCTTTCGCACTTTGTGTGCGTAATTATTTAATAATTTTTGCTAAGCAAATTGAAGGAAAAGTTTTGTTCAACTTGTACAACAGAAGGAAGCCGTATTTAATGGGATAGCTGATATCATGCAGCATAAGCATACATATATACGATTGTAGACACATTTCAAACGCATTTCACACTCAACACAAAACCCAAATACAATTGGGTATCATTTAAAAAGTTTTTAGCGTATTTTATATAGATTTTCCCATGTTTCTTCGCCATGCCTGTTCATTTTCCGTACATTTTACGTTATTGTTGCCACGCTTTCATCTCACTGAATCTAGTGTTTTATGTGTCGAACAATTAGTAACAAAATGAGAATACGACACGAAACCACGCACATTTTCCCGCTCGAAACTTTCAAAAACACCAACAAAACTTGAAAACATTCGTAATATTTTCCAAACAAAATTATTCGCTGTAATTGCGTTGTTATTGTACCAAAGTGCACTCATCAGTGAGCGACGAGTGCTCGTTCGACAAATGCGAATGATAAAGATGTTATGCACAATTTGTAAGCAATGAAAAGCGCATAAATGACAAAACTTCACACAGCTCACCAAAATGGAAACAACAACAAACGGACGAGCGAAAAAGAAATGTTTCCTTTTTTTCTCGTTACTTTCATAAAAGCAAGACAAAAACAGTCGTAAACATTTTTGTTGCTGCTTCTTGAACCAAAACTTCACTCTGTTTCTTTCACCAATTGTACAAAGAAAATTTACATCTTAATCCACATTATGTTGACTTAAGAGGCAAACGATTTTTCATCATTGTTTTGTACGATTGCCGTATTGCCGTTTGTACATGGAGTAATGTGCAAAGTTTTTCCCCCGCTTTGAAATTCCACTTAAATAGGCTAATAAGTGTTAAGTTGATTTTGACTTGAAACAGACAACATAACTTTTGCCACTTTAATTCGCTACAAAAGTTACAAATTCATTACCGAAAGGGACATAAAAAAACCAACGGGAGTTTTAAAAATTGTGTCATTTTTTTGTGAGATGATTTTGTTCCTCAAAATCTCCGCACATCAGATTCACACTGTATCCTTGACTCACATTATGACGATGAAATCAAACTCTTGCCTTTAGTCACCAATAGCAATGCAATAGAACTTCAAGGCAAATGTATTCCGTCAAATTCAATAAAAATCGAAATGATGCTCGCGTTTTTTATGCTTTTAGTTCAGCATTCCTGTTTTGGTTTATGTACTGAATCTCTATAGCATTAAGCGCGGATTTTTTTTTGTTTATCAAATTGCACAGATGTGCTTGTTTCACTGGATTTGATTCCAATCGATACGATACTTGCCGTTGTGCAAGCTGATACGTATACCAAATCTCCTTTAACAATTGTTTTCGAACTTTGCTTTTCCACTAAAAGCATTCACACCATGAGGATTGGCATCTTACCGGATTTTCGCACAAATGCGAATCGGTTATGTTTAGAAATCAAAATTTAGGTTATGCTTATATGAAACACAAAGCTATAGCATTTTATTCTCTATAGAGAATTGAATTCGAAAATATAAGCATCACAATCACTTTAAATCTGATATGGAAATTCACCCATATCCCCATCGATACGAAACGAGCAGAAGAATAGGTGAGAGAAAATGGAAACGCAAAGATCTGGCACAAAATAAAGAATTCACATATTTTCGATGAGGGCAATGATCAAAAGCAATGAACCACGTCAGAAAACCAGAGCAGTTATAGGCATCACGGAGGGTTGGACACTTTTCTTGTAAGTGCTACTCTTTCTGGTATTCAGGTGCGGAACTTGAAAACTGATATGGAATAAGTGCTGGCACTCATTAGTGGTCGCACTACTCCGGTGTCAATAACAGCTCTGCAGAAAAAAATATTAAGAAAAGAGTCGACTAATTAAAATGACGATGCTTGAAGAATATCATATGTTTGGCCCGCAAATACTGGCTACTTACAAGTCCCAGGCACGTCCAGTCCAAATTTTGCACTTTGCAAATCTTCCGAAAAACTCCGTGACTTTTCCCAACGTTGAAGCACACTTTCACGTCAAAAGAATGATAACAACAAACAATTTTAAATGGCATACTATTTTTCTCAAATTTAAGTTATTGCTCGAAGCATCAAACTTTGACTACTCGTCCATATTTTGAAACGAACTGTATTAGAAAAAGCCGGTACCTTTGAAATCGAGTCCAATCGAAAGATTTCTTGACGTCTCTTCTCAAAATATGTGTAAAGGTTTGTTTTCCTAAATCAGATATCAGCGATTTAAAAATTATGAATTTTGAATAAAATCTTTAAAAATAGTTCTTTTTAATGTGTTCCACTATTGCTTTGTTTGCTTTAAAAAAATTGTTTTGGCTTTTGATTCGTTGATATTTAGCTTTTCAATGGAGGACGGTTAATATTCTATAATAAGCTTTCTCTCAATACATAAAATAGCCTACATTCCATACATCTTTATGATATGTTTATTTATTTATCGGCCAAAAACTATCTTTTAAATATTTTCAAGCTTTTCTTTATTCAAATAATTATTCTAAAAATTAAATTAAAATCGATAGTTTTATTATATTTCTTGGTTAAAGAAAAGAAACATTATGAATAAAAACAGATCGGAAGCTTCATTGACCCTAACGCCATCTACCGGAAGTAAAAAAAGCATGCTCAACGTAAACTCTATCGATGTACTAAAACTAGAACAGAGTTTTGATGTGTTGAAATGTCATTCAGTTCTGTCAAGCATTTCTTTCAATACAAAAACACGTGTAATCAATTCAGATGTGTGTTTATTCCGCATGTTGTTTTGCGACAAGAGTTTAAGTTTCTTTAAAAAAAAATTTATTTAGAAAAATTAGTGAAAGTAAAAAGTAAACAAAAATAGTGTGAAATATGTCGACATCTTTAGCGGAACAATTGCGTCGTTTGAAAACGCCTCAAACGACTTTGTTGGTTGATAGCAAAAAACGTGCATCGATTTTGTTCAATCCAAAGGAAGCGGCTGAAAAGGATCGTGAAACTATTTTCGATATTGGTTACAGTGGTTTTGAAGAGTTAATCAAATTGAATCCGGCCTTTTTGCAATTTGAATCGTCACTTTTCGATAAAAATGCACGTGAATTTCAACGAGCCGTAGAAAACAAGGACATAAACCGTCAATTGAAAGAAGTGATTAAGAAATTTCTCATTCATTTATCGCCTTATTTGCTGTTGCAACCTTCACATAAATGCTTGGAATGGTTAATTCGTCGTTTCAACATCAATTTATATGAAAAGAGTGAATTTATGATGTTGATTTTACCATATCATGAAACGACAATTTTTGTGAAATGTCTTCAAACAATGAATGTAAGCGATGTAAATGATTTATGGCATTGGTTGGAGCCGGTGAAGAAAAACGGAGTTCCGTTATCAAAACAAGCACTGTTGAATCGAGTGGGCAGCGATAATTTTCTTATGTCGTTCATTTGCGAATCGATTGTTTATGCGGTGAATGAGCTTGACACACGGTCACACACGCTACAAGTATACTATGCATTCTTCTGCACATCGATCATTGGCGCATTGGATGCTGTTAAAATCAATGAATCACACATTACAAACATTTATGGAGCCATCCGAAAGGGTATCAAATCAACGTCGATCGACTTTTGTGCTGCTTCTCTCATGATTATCGGACAATTGGTGAATAAAGTGAAGCTAAAACGCGAAATATTGGAATCATTCGTTAATATGCTGCTTGAACGAGTATCGCACGCTAAATTGCAACAGGATGTCATCATTTTGCTGGTGCTTATTTATCGCAATCAGAGCGAAACTATTGGAGATATTTCCCAAGAATGTCTCACCAAATTACTAGTGAATACCAAGTGGTTACCACCAGTTTTGGCGAAGATTTACACCGAGAACGTCAATATTTTACCATTTTACTTGCCACTTCTGTCGGCTTGTCTCAAGCACGTTCAGTTAAAATCAGGCAGTTGGAAGAAATGTCGTAAATTCTGCGATGCACTGCTTTCGGAGATTTTCTTTAAACCAGAACATGCTGAAAGTGTCATTCGGTAAAATAAAATGATTTCTTCATTTTTTTTCAAAATTTTTAATTATTTTATTCCTTATTTTTCTCTAGCTGCACGTTGGACTCGTTTATTTTAACTGAAAAAGTTGACGACACCATCATTGAAATCGAATCGGGCAACGAAGATGAGGATATGGAAGGGACTGATAAAGGTATCACCACCTGGTATACCAACACATTAAAGGCACTTGAACGTCGCTATCCAACCACATTCGATGCGATTGTAAAAGAGATCGTTCGATCAGACAACAAATCGATGAGTGAACTGAAAAAGCGTTCACTAAAGAAGGTATTGAGCTTCTTGTTCACCATCGTTTGTGCCGATGACAATGTGAATCTATTCGAAAAGTTATACCATTACAATGCTCAGCAACGTGTTGAAGCCATAAAATACTTGGTGAAAAACTTGAGCAAAATGAGTTTTTCAGACGATAGTAAGAGTTTGCTGAAGGGCAGCATTGCGGAACGTCTTAGCGATGATTCTCCATTGGTTGTAAAAGAAGCGCTTAAATTCAACAATTCGGCTTTGCTTCGGTTCATGAATAAAGCTGAACTCATTAAGAAATACGTAAGCATTTTGGAGCAAACACTAAAAAAGCCAAAAGTATGGGAAGATACCGCATTGGAGGCAGTCAAGCACTTGGGTGACCTATGCTCAAAAAATTTCCCCATTGAGATTTTGGTGGCAATTTTACCGTTGTTATTACAACCATCGGAACTTAGTGTTGGATTTTTGCGTAAGATTTTCATTTCTGATTTGGCAAATCATGTAGAATTGATTAAAGCATGCAAAGATGCAACGGCGGGCACTGGCGATAATAAGGAAGCTATGACATCGGCCATCTTGAGAGTATTTGAGTCGAAAAAAGGTCTACCGCAAATTGGACACATTTTGAATTTCATTAAATCAACCAGTGACGAGGATCTATCGCTGAACAAAGCATTCTATGCTATGCTATTGCTCTTCCATTCATTTAACGTCGAGAAACCGAATCCATTGCATTTGCCGGAAATTTTGAATGTAATCGAACGATTTGAAAAGCAATTTAAAATGGGAAACTCAGACAGTGCCAAATGGCCAAGTTCGGTGGCTAAAGGACGGTATCCTGTAAATATTCATATTGCGTTCATCAAAAAAATCATTGACACACAAGCGAAAATTGTACAAGACCAATTCAAAGGTAAATTTATTGAATTCAGCAAACCAATGACCAATTTATCTTTGTTGCGTCAAATTTTTGAATATTTTATTGCGCAAATGAGTCGCCGTCAGTCGAAATACGCATTGTTTGAGGATGGTTTGAAACATTTTATCGCAAAATTATTTGACGATCCGCAAAAATGCATTGAATATCTGTCAAATTACTATACAATCGATGTATTATATCCGGAACCAAACAATTTGGCACCCAGCACCATTTCGATTGAACATCAAGTGTTCATCATCAACTATGTGAATTCACTCATTCAAACCGAAGATGGCGTTCTTCATGGTGTTCAAGTTCAATTGCAACCATTTGTTCGTATCATAAATGCACTTCGATCACCGAATAGTGAGGTTAGAGAGGCAGCCTACGACACATTTGTCATTCTCAAATCAACCGATCAGCCGAAATTCAAGACTTTGATTTCAAAACTTGTTCGACGTCAAAGTGAAATTTTAATGGATGACAATCAATTGCCGCTGATTTTATTCAAGATTTTCGATAAGAAACCATCAACCGACCTTACCAATAATCTAATGGAATTTATGGAATACATTGCAACGTCTAATGACAATGAATTTTTGGTGGCTCATCTCTTGGAGGCACTTACCCATGTCAATAGCGAAGAAATTCTCAAATCCATTGTCAATATTGCCATGGATATTTTGACAGCTGCCAATGAAGAGATGGAGAAAACGGCAAAGAAAGTTCTCTGCTTGGATCACTTCAAATCGACCATTATTCGAAATATTCTATCACGTTACACTCAACAAACGATTAAACTCATCAAAAAATTGTCATGTCCATGGCAAGTTTTGCTTAAGGCGGCCGAATCGTATGGTGTATTGTTAAAGGGAAAATCAAAAGAGACACCAGTCACACACGTTATTGTAGACGTATTCAATGATGATCTGTTCAACGAATTGTCTGAGGCAAATCAACGTCAATTCATTGCTGCATTAGTTAACAGCGCTACATATGCTGAAAACGCTGGATTGTACACAAATATTAGCAAATTTTTCAAGCAAATTCAATTGAATGGCCGCATTTGTGTGGAAATTCTTGACGAAATGGCCAAAACAGATCAATTTGAACGAATGGAAGTGGATGAAGTGCCGGCAACGACACGACAACGTCGTAGTTCACAGTGTGCCAGTGATGGTGGTGCTTCGGCCGAACTATTGAAAATGAAATCATGGAAAAGAGGCGTTACATGGCTAGAATTTTTACAAAATAAAAAGAATATTAATGATCCACACCGTATGATTCCATCGTTGTTTGCCGTACTACAAAAGTGTCTTCAATTTGAAGATCAATCGAATGTGGAATATGTGAAACAACTATCATTGGCCTGCCTCTATCATCTGTGCGTCATCATTGCTCCAGAGGGTAAAGTTCAAAGCAATTTGATTTCGGAGAAAAACTTCAAAATCGAACCGGTCGTTCAGTGCATTCGAGGCACACAAAATCCACAAACACATCACCATGCACTGCAATTGCTGTCGCATTCAGCAAAAATGTTGCCGGAACAAGTTCTGCATAATATGATGGACATTTTCACCTTCATGGGTTCGTCTGTGGTGAGTTTTATTTTTTTTTTTAAATTGTTATATCTTTTGACTAATTTGATCTTCTCCAATGACAGGTTCGTCATGACGATGTCTACAGTTTCCAAATAATCACGAATATCATTTCATCGATTATTCCAACATTAACACGAGTGAATGAAAATAAATCCGAGGCTGAACGCAATGAGCTTGTAATTCCAGTGTTGAAGGTATTTTCCGATATCATTCTCGACGTGCCCGAGCATCGTCGCCTGCCACTATACAATAAACTCTTGGACACTCTGAATGCTGACAATTATCTCTGGATGTTCTTAACAATTCTGATCGAGAACTACATAACGCATCATCAACCAGAAGTTGAGAAAACAATTCGTCAGCCATCTACATTGGCCGTTGAATTGCCACAACGAATTGAAATTGCATTGGCTTTGGCCAAAGAGTTCGATGCAAGAACCATCATAGTGACAGCAACAAAAATGATTGGCTTCCTACAGAAGATGCCAGTCAATAAGCCAACGAATGAATCGGAAAAAATACCCGCCGAAATATCAGCACTGTTCAATATAAATGCATGGTCAAAGAGACAATTCCGTCATTTCAAATACGAAACGCTTAAAGTCATAAACACACTAACATCGTCCGTTGATTTTGTAAATAAAGTGGCTGTACTGAGTGACGATGAAGCTGCAAGCATAAAGGAACACTATCAAAATGCAATAATCAACGTTTTAACATACATTCCAATCATATCGAAAGCAACCGAAGCTGAAAATTCACATGCAGACTATTGGAAGGCACTGCTTCATAATTGCTTTGACATTTTGGAAAATGTTATCTCGTTGCTATCATCAAATGTGCTATTGGTGGTTGTTCACGGATTGCTGTCGCATAAATTGTCCAGCGTACGACGTCGAGTCATTGAACTATTGATAAACAAGTTACAACACAATCCAGAGATATTCAGCAAGGAAAATGCAAAAGATTTGGTTTCATTGTTGGGTACGTGTTTCGTTACGAAATCTATTTTTATTTAAAAAAAAAAAAGCTAATAAATTCTGTTCTATTTTGCAGAACCACTCACGAAAATCATTGAGTCAATCATCGATGAGAAAAAACTTATGCAAAATGCATCATCCATTGAAAATACGGCCATTCAACAAATGGCACTGATGGCTGTAAAACTACTTAGCAAACAATTGGCTGAAAAGCATCCAAAAGATTTCAAGTATATTGTTGAGACTCTCATCGATATTTTGCGCAAAAGTGAAAAAGTGCCACGTATCTTATTGGCCACCGTTTTGTTGTGTCTATGTGAGATTTGTGCCAATCTTCGTGTGCATTCGATTGCATATTTACCAAGTTTTATGAAAATTTTCTTGGAAATATTGAAGGGATACACGAAACCGGAAAATGTTTGCAATGACGGTAGTGTATTGATTTATTTCGTGACTGGTTTATTAAAAATTGTCGGAACATTGGCCCTATACATGAGCCCATATCTTGTCGAAATGATAGTTCGACTATCACAAATTTGGTGGAATATCGAAACCGAGGCAACCAAAGATCCGAAACGTTCATTTGTTATCGATCGATTGAATGGCATTTGGGAGAAATTGTCAACAACATTGGAATTGCGTATTTTAATTCCAAGCATTGACCAGAGTTACAAGCGTTTGGTGAACGATGAGCAAAGTATTGCGATTGGACCGTTGATGTTGCTTCTAACACAAACATTTGAACAACAAGCAGCTGGAAATATTTCACGTTTCATGCCGGACATAACGTCATTCTTCATTACAGCACTTCAATTCCGTTCCGATCATGCCGACATCGAATTGGCCACTTTGAATAAACTTGAAGATAAAATTGTCAAATCCTTCGGTGCATTGACATTGAAATTGTCTGAAGGAAGCTTCCGACCGTTGTATTATCGCATCTACGATTGGGCCATAAAACAAAATAACAAAGATCTTGACCATACCATCACATACTTCCGATTGTCCATCGAAATTGCTAATTCGCTGAAATCTTTGTTTGTGCTCTTTGCAAATGATTTCATCGACGACATTCCTGAACTGCTGAACAAATCATTGGCTTCGGAATTCACAAAACCAAGCGATGTTCTCGTTGCCAAAACAAGCCTTTTGATCGAAGGTGTTATAGAGACACTTTATCAAGTATTTTTGCATGATAGTCGTGGTTTTATAAATGGAGCTCGTTTTGAAGCAATACTTCAACCGCTGGTCGATCAAATCGAGAACCAATTTGTTCTGGATTCACCGAAATTGATGAACTTGGTTTCATTAGCATTGGCACAACTTGGACAGGCTGTCAACGATGATATTCAATGGAAACAATTGAACTATCAAATCTTGATGAAGACGAGAAATAACGAATCACGCATACGGTACAAAATATTCATACAACTTATTTGTTTTTCATCAAAAGTACTTCAAACTAAGTTGTGTTATTATTCTTTTTTTTTTGTGTTTCTGCAGACTCTTCGCCTTGAAAGTTGGTGTGGCTTTGGCAGCCAAACTTGGAGAAGACTATATGCCACTGCTACCGGAAACCGTGCCATTCATATCTGAGCTATTGGAAGATGAAAATCCGGAGGTGGAAAAACAATGTCAATTGAGTGTACAAGAACTCGAAAAAATTCTTGGCGAACCACTACAAAAATACTTTTAAATCTGATCTTCGTTTTCGAACGAGTTGTTTTTTTATTTCAATTTAATTACATTTTTTATTGTATTTCGTTACATACAATAAAAAAAATCAAATAGTTAGTAAAAAATAAATTTCGTTTAATTTTCACTGTCATTAATCGTTATCGGTCACAAAATGAATAACGAAAAAAAAAAACCAAATGAATCAAAGTAGAATATTCTGAATGATATGAATTGAATTCAACGTCAGTTCATATGTCCACCGGAGACACTCTCTTATCACGAAATCGTGCAGGTAATCACCTTTGTTTGAGAAATATACGACCATAAACTTTCCTAATCAAATACAAACGAGATATATGTATAATGAAATCATAGAGTTGCGTGTATAACGATATCACATAAAATATAGCTCTATCAATGGAACGGAGTTCGTTTCGTTTGTATACGTCATTTTTCAAGTGATTAATGAAAAATCTTTTATTTACATTGCGTTGAGATAACAATTGGTTTTTGCTTCAGTTTCGTCTCAGTTTAATACAGATAAACACAATCAGATTCCGTCGGGTTTTGATAACGTGTTTCCCATCAAGCCATTTAGAAGCAGATGATATATTCCACATGATTCGTCTTTACTATCTTTGATTCTTATTCTTGGAATTATTTTTTTTTTTTTGAATGAAGAACCTTAATAAATCATATTAAAATTGAATTTCTTTGGAAGTACTATAGTTATAACGATGACAAATAGACAAAAAATGTACTCTAATATATATATTAATAATAACTCTGAATTTAATGAAAATATCTGCATAAAATCGTATATAATAACTTCATTGGCAAATCTAAATGAATAAATAAAACTTGAACACATTTTTTTTCTGAAAGAAATCGTTGTCGATGAAGCCATTTTTGAAATTATTCCTAGAAGTTTCGACGTTTTAATATTTATGACGGGAATTTCACAGAATATCATAAAAATTAAAAACAAAAACATTCTCGCTGATATTATCTCATCGAACAAAGTGCAGGTACATGAGGTGGAAATTGATGAAAAAAGTTCACGTGATTGACATTTATATCTTGAATGGATTTCAAGTGAACAGTACTTCAAGATTGGAAAAGTTGTATTTGCTTTGTTAATTGACCCCTGATTCTTGGGGTCAAAATTGTTTTTACAATTGATTATCGAACCACACTGGTTGGATGGAAATCTCAATCGTTGTCATCAAAAAATGTCCATATGTTGGTCGCAATATATTTCGATTGCCTATAGGCATGTAATCATTTTAATTGAATGCATACAGTAATCTCTAATAATTACGTCTGTCGAATGTTTGTGTCATTGTATTCTCACAAATAAAAAGAATATTTTTATGCCTGAAAAAATGATGGTATTTATTCATTCATAATTTTCTGCTAAAAATAAAAATGAGTACAATTTAATCACAACTCAAAAAAACTCATAATTAAATTTATCAAAGTAAAATAAAATTCGAGCAACCGACGAAATGTATATATTTCGAAATATCCAAATAAATCGAGTTCCATTCAACCGATGTTATGTTAATTTAAAATTTATAATGTGAATGTGAAAATGATTTTATGTGATTGAAATAAACAGCGTCATGGGTCTTTAAACTCATTTCGTTTAGTACAATGTTAATAAGTAAAATGGAAATAATTCAGTCGAAATATTAAAGCAGTGATTTGATTAGATGTCATGCACGTGCGACATGAGAGCAAAATTGTAAATTGTGTATCGAAAATAAAATTAGTTCCGTATTATTTTGGGGCGATTGCATGTGTGATGCAACTCAATTCCTGGATTAATTTAAATCCATCACATAGACAACCATTGAATTTGTATTCGGATCAGCGTTACATATACGCAACATTTAAATCAAATCGGAGGATGAGCAATTAAGTTACATTCAAATGACAGATAATAATTATTGTCATATCGTTGCCATATAATTCAATTAACTTTGGATGAAGAGTTACTGTGTGAGCAGCCAGCCACCTACCTCTATATTCATGCACGCAAACATCAACCATTTGAACACAGAACTATTCATATCTATGTATATTTGATGCGTACTATTACAAACAACTCAATTACATTTTATCGTTCATGGCCCATACCATTTAATATCGTTTGTCGTGTTTCTCGCTCTCTCTCACTTGCCGTTTGATCGCAATTGTCAACCTGCCGCTCGTTTGTATTGTATTGTTAAGACTGTATAGAGAAAAATATGCTATTTGTTGGGATGCGTCAATAGCTCCAAACAGAAAAAAAAATCATCTAAAATATGTGTTTACTTCTTTGAATTATCGCATTAGCTATATAGCTGTTGGCCAGTAAACACTGAACCACCAAAGTTTTTTATATCAAATTTTCAAAGTATTCTATGATTAAAGTTGAGTTGAGACACATTGAAAAAAAAATCACAGTATGGGAGTAAACGGGCTCAATGACGGGTTAGTTCCGATTTTAAAATTCAAAATCAATTTTTGAACCAGTGATTTGCAGGGAAAAATATATTGTGATTCAGAATATAGTTTTAAGAATTTATCATAATGCAATCAAGTTAGTTTTACCTGAAAAAAATGGTTCGTATTGAGAATAAAACACATTGAACAAAAAAATGTTATAGATTTGATGAACGCAATCATATGGTGGCTGTTTTGCAAGAGAAACAATACAAACAAAATCGATATAAACTTTGCACTACATTTACATTTTAATGTAGTTTAAGTTCTAATGTTTAAACAGCAGACGTATGAAACCAAATATTCATAACAGAGACGTAACAGGCCGAAAAAAATGTGAACGTGTATTGTTTTTCTCATTCAACTCACAGTTCACTGTTGTGCACCACACTTTGCATGCACGTGTTATATCAAAATAATACGAAAATTGGTGTCAAATAATTAAATTGTCGATAAATAACCATTTTCTTTTCTGCAAAACGGATATTCCATCAAAATATAGCATTATTATATAACAGAAGATTCTGGAACATCTATATCTTAAATCCGGTTGCTATCAAATATCGTGGTGTGTGTATGTGTTTATATTAACAGTTCATCTCAACTAAACCGAACATCAGTGTCAATTTTTTTTTAATTATCCAAAACAGTGTTTTGTTCCTGTTCGTTTTTCAGTGAATTCATGACGAGAAATAAGTAAACAATATTCAAATTTGAACTCATTGCATTCATTTTCGGCGATCAACAACATTTCTTACAGTCAACTTAAGAGGGAAAATATCAACTATTCACTATCAGTTTCTCAAAATATCATTCAAAAATATTACCTATATCAATCTGAGATCACAGGCACCTCACGGTTTTGTTTCGTTTTTCCCAAGTATTTTTCAAATCTCAATCATAAAAATGATGGTTTGCTTGCTACTGGAGAACAATTAAAAACAACATTACTGTTGCAGCACATTAAACGTCATATCACAAAGTCAATGAAAACACAAGCAAACAGAACAATCTGGCTCATTGTATTTGTGATATTTTTCATGAAGACAGTGACACAAAATATATTTTCATTATTATCAGTGTTGAAATGAAGATAAATTTGTCAAAAAAAAAAAATAAACATGTAATGTGTGTCTAATGACAAAGTAAGAAGACATTCATCAATCAGTTTTCTTTGGAAGCATTCGACAAACGTTCTCACTGTAGCGAAAATAATTATGCGATTTAAACATTTTGCATTCGAAAAATTATATATAAAGGATTTGAGTTTATGAACGTTGGTCCAATATTTTTTGTACATATATAGAATTTTTTAACGTGTTTTTGTCATTTTTTTCGTTTTTGTTAAATGGTATCATCGAATTTAAATTAAGTGTCAATCAAGAAAAATTGTCGAAAAAATCGCAGACGGCAAAACTAACGACAGTATTCGATTAATAATTAAAAAGTGTCAATTCGGACTAAAATTTCAGTTTAAGGTTGAAAAAAACATTAAATAAATAAAATCGAGGAAAATGGCATCCGAAAATGTTTCGGCGCCATTGAGGTAAACGATGAGTAGATTTTGTGAAGAAATTATCGCAAGTACAGTTAACTCTTTACTTGCGTTGAATATATGTGGGTCTATCTGTTTATGTGAGTGCTGATACGTCACGCTACGGTTATGATGAAAAATATCACATTTTATCGTTAATATAAGTTTTTTTTATTTCACACGCGGTCTACAGTTACAATTCGGCTGCGAAAGAAAACGTTTAAGAAACATGCTTTTATCTACAGAAAAAAACTGTTTTTTTATTGAAAATCAACCTTTTTGCTTATAAAAATGCAATTGCTACCATTCAATAGTATTTTTTTCCTATTAGAAATAATTTCATGCCATGCGGGCCCATTTGAACGCAGCAAATTCAATTTAAATTGAGTTATCGGCAGATTCTTTACATTGTTGAAAATATTTATGTATGTGAGAGAGAAAAAAGTGTCATGTGAAGTGACCACTTCATCATCGGCCTCGTAATTTAACCGAGCTTCGCTACGTCAAAGTATCCACAAAAAGTGTATTCCATTGAAGTGCTTGCAATAATGTATATCTCCCTCTCTTATTTATTTATTTATTGACATTCATGTGCAATTCTGAATTTTCCCCAATTTTTTTTTCACGTAAAAACAGTAAAATAATGACGATTCAGAGATAAACTGAGATAGCAATTTTATTTTTTGTTGCATGAATTATTATAAAATGCAATTAAATCCATTTGAAACGCAAAATAAACTATCACATTTTTTGTGTGTGGGGCCAAATGAAAAACTACACTTTGTACTTCATATTCAATTTTATCTCTCTTTCAAATTAGCACTCAATAAATTTTTCTTGGAAACTGAAATAATAATAGTTTGTCACTGATAACCGTGTATATTATCACATTGGCGTTGATTTATTTTTGTGCAGATAAATGTGTCGCTAACATTTCTTCTCTGTCGTTGTCAATTTCATTTTTATCAATCGCATCTGCTGTTTGCATTCTTTTTTTTTTTTTTCCCAATATATATTAAATTTAACAAATTTTAATTTAAATGGCAACATTTATTGGGTCATTTCAAGCAACAATTCACAATTGATGTTTGATTGTAGCCCATTTTGTGAAGAGTATTCTCTGGCTGCACAAAAAAAATGTGTATCGGTCAATTGGTTCTGGTTACTAAGTGTGCTGTTGTGCGTGCGTATGTGCAGTTGATGGACATGAAATGGAAATTCAATGTTTACATGTATATTAATTGATTGTATACAAACTGCAGGCATATCGAAACAATATATTTCTTCCGTTTTCAACTGGACACCGATTTTATTTTTATTTTTTCGCTTTGCAACACTTGAATTTCGTAACAACAAAAAATGCCATCAATTTTTTGTGGTGAATGGTAATATTAATTCCCGAACATTTTTTTTTATTTTTTAAAAATTTACACCAAACTTGAGAATGTTTTTATTTTATTACGAATTGAACCGGTATTTTATTTGGATGGTAATTGATTTAAGTGGTTTGCCACAGAAAAAGTAAAACCTCGAATAAAATTTCATTAGTTCAAAAATGAGGCACACCATCATTTCCTAGTAATCATTCAATGACACGCAAGACTCGCTTTCCTATCTCCATCTCTCTCTTTCTCCCTTTCTTGCTCTATACGTAAACCAGAAATAGCATTGTGAACGATGTGTTCCGCATTGCAAGCGAGATATCCAAAGTTTTACAAGATGGTCAGATGGAGTTAAGGCCGATGTTTATCGTATAAACTTGATAATTATTTATTTTAGTAGCGAATTACTTGCTAACTTCCATCAAAGTAAAATCATCTAAAGTTTGTGTGTGTGTGTGAAAATAAAGCAATTATAGTCGGTTTGATAAACGTTGTTTCCATAAAGTCTATTGTTTTCAGTGGATCACAAAATGGTTACGATGGTTTATTGAATATAAACCAATAATTTAATCGGTTCGTCTGATTTAATAGCCTTGCTTCGTTTATAAACCCACTCGAAATTGATTAAATTGCATTTTATTGGATGATGCTGCATCTTTTACACCCCCAAACAGCATAATTGATGTTGCATACATGCAACATTGTAAATAGACGAAATATATTGTATATATAAGGGAATTTAAAGTTTACGGCTGTTGCTTGTTTGACCGAAATTCGACATCGTCTAAGTATGTTGACGTTCATACGATATCGATATATGCAATTTTTGGTTAACTTTTCATTTAAGTTGCCCAACCGGAAATTGGAAAATCCTTCAGTTTTGGTTTCTTTAATTTCCAAATCAACATGCATAATTGCATACACACTTCCATTTGGATCATTGAGTCAGGAAATTAAATTGATTATGTGTGGGTGGAGGGCAACATTAAGATAAGCGATTTACTACCTTAAATTGTTTGCGATTGGCTTACTTTTTTTGATCGTAATATCGTACACAGAAAATGAAGACGTTTCATTCCATTGTTGATATAACTGAAAAGTTTGCAATAAATTGATTCTCAAGTGGATTCACTGAGAAGGAGATTAATTGCAAGTATTGGTACTTTTTGGTTTTATGAAGCCGTACAAATTATTTTACTTGAAGAAAATTACTTTCGGTCGATGGCAAACAATAAAGTCAAATTAACCTTCCTCTTCGTAAAAATGAAATCAATGAAACCAGAACAACACCATTCTGACATTATGACGAATGTTGATGTATTCAAATGTTGAATACCGTATTAGTTCAAATTATCCGGATGAAATGAGTATTCAAGTTGACTCAATGAATCAAACAAATGAAATTGGATTTGCCAAGAAGCTCGATGGATTGAAAACAATTGACTGATTTTCAAGTGGTGTAAACAAACTAAATTTATAAGCGATTTTCATTTGAAATCGACGTATAAAGCTAGCATTTTAGTATAATGGGAGAGAACAATGAGAGAGAGAGAGAGAGAGAGAGAAAGATAAGAGAGAGGAGAAAGAGGATGGAGAGAATTATATAGAGAGAAGAGATCCCTTTATGTGTACTAAGTATGAATGTATGAATTGATTTTTGTCGAAAAACAATCAACTTCCTATTTAATAAATTTCCACTTAAATAATGAATCACACAGTTCTACGCTGCAACATTCGAAACCTTCACATTGTTTTACGAAATACAAAAAAATGTAATGAAAATTCGAGAAAAAAAATGCTTTGCCATGGTTTGTTTCGCCATGACTTTGATGCGCATTTAATATTATTGATACAAAGTATGAGAATGAGAAGGTATTAGTTCTGAAGTGTGCAATTTTGTGTGTTTTATATTTCTCACTTGACCGCAATATATTGGCGTTTGGCTGTGGGCAAAAAAAGAAGCGTACACTCAATGTTGCTATCAAATGGGTTAATGGTGTTTTATTGAATGCTGTACACTTGAACATTTTCATTGTGGTTGGCACGCGCGAAAATGGTTTTTTTTCCCGCCGCCAGTTACACTGTTGTTGCGATGAAATCAATTAAAAATGAGCGATCAACCAGAACGAATCGAAACTGCAATCAAACGAACTTTGATAAATTGCTTTCTATTTTTCTTTGTCTCGATTTTTCCTCCGAGTTAAGAATCGAGAGAAGATTTGCCCATTCCGAAGAAAAATTTTTGTTTCTCAAGTTTTTTTTGTAATCAAACACTTCTCAATTTCTCGCCAATTATTTGCACGTTTTTTCTGTTTTTTATTTACAGATCATATGACAATAAATCGTATGGTACAACAGCATCAAATGATGCACCAACGATTGTGTACTGTTTACACGGTCGTTTATCGAAAAGTTGCTGCAACGAGCAAGTGGTGGAGCTTACCCAGATCGAAAGTAAGTATGCGATTGCGGTGATTTCGTTATGTCATCAAAAATGAAATGGATTTTTAAATTAAAATGACTTACTTGCATTTCAGAGCACTGTCACACCGACAATGGACGCACCGAAGGAATTGATGTGCATGCCCGTCGAAAACTCTTCATCGCCAGTATTTTGTGTGTTTTATTCATGATTTTAGAAATTATTGGTGGCATTTATTCGAATTCACTGGCCATTGCAACGGATGCTGCCCATTTGCTGACCGATTTTGCCAGCTTTATGATATCGTTGTTTGCGCTCTGGTTTGCCGGCAGGCCATCAACACGCAAGTAAAATGAAACTCAAGCATTTATGACGTGCACATATGTGAATTACACGCTTTTTTGCTGCCGCTGTTGTTGTGAGCATGTCCCAATATGCGTATTTTATTTCTCTTCATCGTTTGCAGGATGTCATTTGGCTGGTATCGTGCTGAGGTGCTTGGTGCGATTGTGTCAGTTTTAATGATTTGGGTCATAACAGCCATTCTAGTTTATTGGGCAATTGTGCGTTGTATCACGCGTGAATTTGAAGTTAACGCACCGATTATGTTGATAACGTCAGCGATTGCGATTATAGTGAATATTATGTAAGTTGAGATCTTTAGCTGCAAAACAGCAGCAATAACAGTCAGCTAAAACTGTCGGTGTTATGCATTGAAATATCATCCAAACATGTACATGTGTCAGAATGATGACGTGGGAAGCGAAAACAAATGAATGAAGTTTTCGGGGTGAGAGAAACAAAAAAAGGGTTTATCAGTCGAGTAGCACTTTGTAGTATGTGAAATGGTGGAACGAAGATGTTCAAAAATAGTGGATACTTTGACATTTGCAATTAATTTTAGGCGCAAAAACTTTTGCTCATGTTTTACATTCGATTTATTATACTTACGGAATGTAAGAAACAGTTCTCGAAAAGGGTGAAGAAAAAAAAATGATTGCAATAAGAAAGACAGAGTGAGGAAGAAATGAGAAATCTCAACCGTAATTTTAAAACCAACTACAAGTGACTTATCGCCAACATACACCCACACACCCACACAACCATAGTCGTAAGTCAATGCAGTCCCTTTCTTGTCGGGATAAAATATACAGATTATTAGGCGCAATTTATTAGAACTTCACAAACTACGCAGACACTGTCAAAGATAAACTCACATAAATCGTGAGGTGTTTGTTTCGACTTCGGTCATGATTTCATCGTCGTTTTCTCATGTACGTCCGTTTTTCATTCTTGTGTGTGTATGTGCGATGCATGGAACGAAACCGAAAATGAGCATGTTTCGTCATCTTGGTGAACAAAACTTTGTTGGCCATACTATTTTCCCATTTCCGTATCGAATGAAGTAAAAAAAATTTCAGTGATATTTTCTTCGATTTTCTTCCATTTTCATATATTATCATTTAGCATGGGATGGCAACTACATGGAACCCATGGACATTCGCACGGAGGCATGAGTAGCAGCGACGGCCATTCCAATGGTCATGGTCATTCGGAAAATATAAATGTGCGTGCTGCTTTTATACATGTGCTGGGCGATGTACTACAGAGTATTGGCGTTTTTTGTGCAGCCATTGTCATTTATTTTCAACCTACATGGCAACTCGCCGATCCCATTTGCACATTTATCTTCTCAATAATTGTACTGTGGACCACGATAACCATATTGAAGGACGCGATACTTGTAAGTAGTAGTGAAGTGTTAGCTATCTGACTACGAAAGTGTTTTTCCGCATTTTTGCATTTAATTTCTGTAATTCCATCTTTCTTTTCTGTCTATTTTGTTTTACCGCAAAACAGTGCAATTGCATACACATTCCGCAATGGTAACGTTGGCAGCAAAGGGGCTCGAATTACCTCATTCAGTATAACAATTAGAATTCAGAGTTAATGACTGAATGACCTTATCTCTTCATTTTCTTTGCTGTCGTTTTCTTCCTTTTAGCTTCGCTTTCTGTCTCTTTCTCGTACATTGCCTGTCTTCCCGTTATATACTTATGCGATCCCCATAACACAGAGCACTATTCTTGGTATTTCGCAACAAAAGTTCACAACGGGAAGGAGAGAAAAAGAAAACCAGAATACACAGCAAGAGGATATTAAGAGAAAATAACCAGCAAATTAATTGTTATTACACCTGTTGTTGCTGTTGCCGCTGCTATCGTTGCTGTTGTATTATTGTCCGCCTGTGTTTAATGTTGTGTAGATTTTCTTGTTGTTAGCCTTTGCGACCCGCGCTGCTTCTCATTTTCATTCTTCCCACATACATATACAATCACATTGAACCACTCTGAATGAACGTTTTTCTTCTATTCTATTCATTACGCTTATTTACACATATACAGGTACTGATGGAGGCAACGCCAACATTTTTAGATTACACCGATATTATGGAAATATTTATGCAAGTCGACGGAGTAGTTCGTGTACATAATTTACGATTATGGAGTTTGAGCATCAACAAAAATGCACTATCAGCTCATTTAGCAATCGGTAATTAGATTTTCACCGCATTTTGAGAATTTCAACATCAACGTTGCTTTTTTTTCATTTCGATTAATTTTTTTTTCTTCATTACATGTTCCTAACTTAAAATATTTTCTTATTGCGTTCCATTTACTTAAACAAGATCAAAATGCAGAGCCTGAGGATGTGTTAAAGAGAGCCAATAGTGCAATTCAAAAGAAATACGAATTCTTCGAGACAACGTTACAAATAGAACGATTTCAATCGGAAATGGATGATTGTCAGCAATGTGTCGGACCGTTGAAATAATGTACACACCAGAAGTCGTTTGCTCGTTATTCATATGCCAGGAATGCCATTCATAGACTAAGTCGCACCGTTTTTTTATGAATAATAATACAATATCATGGCTATTTATTCACATAAGAACATTGGTAATTGTTTGCATAGAAAGAAAGAGATTTCCAGCAGTAACCTGTGTTTTTAAGCAAATACAAGCAAAAAATTTATTAAACATTTTGTCCAACATTTTGGACTGTTTTCAAACCGAATCCATTCGTATTTTATTTTCACAACCGTTTCATTCGTGCAAAAAAAATGCAGAGCATGAACAAGTGAATGAGATGGAGTAGATGAAAGGGGAAAAAGGAGAGGACAACAATAATACTCAAGTAAAACCACTTTTCATTTGTTTGCCATTCATTAAAAGTTCATTAATTTTGCATAATTATTTCATACAATGAGTCCGATTAAGATTAAAGGATGAGATAACCGGCAGCACTAGCACAGGCGAGTGCTAACAAAAAGGAGAAGACGCCAAAATGAAGCGTACGAGCAAGAATTAGCAAGCGAGAGAGAGACTTGAAATTGAACATGGACTACAATTTCATGAGCTATTCCTTTGTGTTTTATTTATTATATTCGTTGTAATACATCATTCAACGAACAAATATTATTCATATTCTTTAGGAAATATGAATGGACAAAGTTTTCCAACCAGAGAAACTCAACACCGAATCCGATTACATTCACTTTGCTTTCTTTTGTTTTCCAACGAAAGAAAAAACCATACGCACACACATAAAATATATGTGCGGCAACTAATCCTCAACCATATAGAATTAAGGCCATCAGCCAACAGCCATGTTCACATGTGCGCTTAGTATTAAAACCATTTGGAGTGTTACTCGGTGATATCTGCTTTTCCATGTATTTTCAGTTGGTTTTTTATTTATCTACGAATTTTATTCGTACTTTCAAGATCATCATTTACGATTTCTATTCATTTGTATTCCAGTTATATATAATCTCTAATAGTCAATTAGTCTGAGTAACTCAAAACGCTCATTCGTTCTGTCCACAAAAAGTTTTGGTTATGCACATACATTGAGTCTATTAAAAATTTTCAGTTTTATGAATCGATTATATTCGATGGCGCCAATAAAACTGGGCTGACAGTAATTGGTCACAAATGTAAAGGGTTGAAAATACGCTCATATTTTATTGTGCAGTATCATTGGAGCAATCGATTATAAATCAGCTTTCGATTTACGCAATTTTCGCTTAATCAATGAAGTACGGGTAATCTTTTTGACAAAGTAACTTTGGTTTTTTAATTTAGTTGGAAGAAATGTGGCATAATAGACAGAACTCTTTAGCATTTAAAATACTTTTGATAAAGTGAATTGCTAATTACCAATGACCATCTTCACTTCGATGTGACTTAAATTAAAAGTAAAACTTTCGATCTTAACCTCAGATCTTTCGCATTCAGTGTAATTTATTTATTTCCACATTTTAATTCGTATAAAATGTGAATTATATTTGTTGAATAAAAGAAAATCCGGTGATTCTCTTGGGCCAAAATGGTATTAAAAATGGCGACATCTGCAAAAACTCGTTATTGACTTGAACCTTGATGGTGAATGTATTCAACTGTTGTTCGTACTCGTTAAGAATCTGTAGAAGTGAAAATTGCGGTAAAAAGTCATTATCGAACAAAAGAAGTTTTTGATTCGTGCTCGTGATTGCTTAAAAGTAGTTGGGAATAATACTGTAAACTTGCATCAGATGAAGTAAAATCCATAAGTATATAATTTGAGGCTGTCCGAATGACATAGAGAATCAACATGATAAAAAACGCGCACACACACACGTAAGTGTATGGGAAAAATGTCGAATGAAATGTAGAGAAACGTTAATAATTCTTATCAGACAGACTTTCTTCCCTTTTGGTGGCTTTTAAATTTAGTTCATTTAACTTTTTCTCTTTGCCATTCTCTCGATAAAAGCAAAACGAATCGAAGGCGATACGTGAAAATGTGTAGCAAACTATGAAGGCGAAGCCAAGTCAAGAAAGTAAATGATAACAAAACGAGAGTGTCGCACGAAAATGGCAACACAAGAAGAAAAAACCATCGAAAGAGCGACAAGTTTACACATGTACAGTACAAGAGTGGAGAAACATTACAATTGTACCATTGAGCTAGATAAAAAGTGCTGTTTTCCTGCAACTTTTCCATTTGTACCTGACATGCAGAAGAAGTGAAAAAAAAAAGCCCGAAACTAAACGAACCAAAATGAAAACACACACATATACATACAAAAGCCAGTAACAAGTAGAAAAACAAACCCGAAATAACATTCTGGCATTTTGCATTGAACTGCATCGTATTTACAAATATTTGACTTTTTCTTATAGTTTCCTTTCTTGTTAACGCGTCAGTCGTTCGCATTTATGCCTTTTCTATTATTCAGACGCTATTCGTTTTGCTAAACTTTTTATGGCATTCATAGCTATAAAATGAAAGCATTCACAATATGGAAAATGGTTTTCTTTTCGCAAATGTACATGTATGAATTGTGCGCTCAACCACTCACACTCGCATGCACACATGTCTCTGGCTGATGATGTTTGTGGATGTGCTTGAAAATGCATTCACAATATTATTGATAGGTCCTGATTTTGACTGAAGGAAGTGTTGATAACGGTTTTTGAACGAAGAGTAGCTTGTGAATGTTAAATGCGATGTTCTTGTGTGAACTCTATCGATATACACGATTAATGTCATGTATACATTTAAGCGCTTTAGGGCACCGTCAATTGATTTGCTTTTAGCGGATTGAAAAATGATTTGTGTGTATGCGTGTTTTTTTTTCTATTTTTATGCAAAAGAAAATCGATGGCCATTGTCATTTGG
Source organism: Contarinia nasturtii (assembly GCF_009176525.2). Taxonomy (NCBI): domain Eukaryota; kingdom Metazoa; phylum Arthropoda; class Insecta; order Diptera; family Cecidomyiidae; genus Contarinia; species Contarinia nasturtii. The sequence goes on from NW_022198046.1 coordinate 6,401,429, forward strand.
CATTCGATGCAACTAATTTTCAACTGTTTTGATTAAAGTTATGTTCCATTGTTGATGTCACATTGCACGAATAAAAAAGATATCCTGTTTTTCCATTTCGTGTGGCTGCTAACAACAAAAACATGTTTTGTGTGACTCGCTGTCAAACCGAATTAAAAATGCATTTGGTACATTGAATGGAGTCCAGTCGAATTCCACGATTTGCAATTCAATTGGTTTTTCTCTTTAAATCGTCCATAAACGTTTCATTGTTTCCAAGTCTCGCCACAATATTGTCGGTGTATGTGATCCATTCAAATGCATGCACTGATAACACTTCACATGCTTTTTATCGAATTAAAATGTGAAACAAGCTAAAATGTGAAATCAACTATTACTTCGTGCATGCAGTTCTTTCTCTTGTTTTTCACATGCAGACATTGACATTTTTTTGAAAATATCAACGGCAATATATTCATAATATGAGTTTGAATATATTGCAAGCGAGGAAAAATGACAAGTTGGAAAATGTGAATAACAAAGTTATGCGTGAGTGAGAGTTCGTCTCATAGAAGTTTGAGTAAGTAATTTGATTCGTACAAAATATCGTTTTTATGTATTTCCTTTTGTGCGGTTCTTTTACGTTTATTCTTTGAAGAAGATCACAAGAAACTGTTTCTCAGAGCACTAAATGTTAGGAGGAGCGCTCTGAGGAGCTGTTAGAGTAAAAGAAATTAGAAAGTTAAAAAATATTCAAAATTGATAATTATATGGACAAATAAAGATTTAAACGGATAACTACTTACCAGTTCCAAATTTAAGATGCCATGTTATCTAGTTTTCAATGTATATTTTTCTGTGTGTATATTGATCCGATATGGTCCACAAAAATTCCAAAATCGTCGTCGTATGTGTGTTTGTGTGATGCATGAACAAGTGCCATTATTGCCTTACAACAAATGCAGGTAAATCGATTTTGTGCAGTGTTTATGCAATCGAAAAGTTTCTCGTTAGCAGAGAAAACTGTAACAAAATTTATGTTTTCTATCAATTTTCACCTTTCTTTCGTTTTTTGCTTGTTTACCTAAAGAAACTTCCAACGATGTTTATCCTGATCAAAAAGGAACCACATCGAACTTCTTCCATTTGCACGCAAACGAAGCAAGAGTAGTTTCTGCACAAGTGTTTGTGTATTTTTCGTCTTCTTTTTTTCTTTCCATTTTTCAAACGACGATGGTAATCCGATTGAAATTGCAAAAGTTACCGTTTGCAGTTTGCTACTCTCTCTCTCTGTCTCTGTTCCTCTCTCTCTCTCTCTGTGTGTGTGTATTCAAGTTTTTTTTTGCTGCCACCACATATATACGAATAGTTTCACCTACATACGCATCGTATATTATTTCGAATAGGTGAATTTATTTGCAACGGAAGTCTTTCAATGAAAGAGCAATTCTTTTGTGTCTCTGTCAATCAATACAGGGAAAATTCAATGTTTACACGCAATTTCCATTTGGGTCAAAGCTTGTTTATTACTCAAGTAAAATTCCGTCGTTGATTTCGAGTATAATTCAATTTTGTAAGTGTAAACACTTTTATATACATACTGTATAAAATAATAAGTTAAATACATTCAGAAGTTTGGTTAAATTGGTATTTGTAGGCGACACATCTTATGTATTCCTGTTTTTCTTTCATGCAAAATTGGACAAAGTCTTTTGATGTCCAATGCACCAAAAATGTCAAGTTTGTGGTTGTTTGTGCAACAACCACTTGAAATTCACGTTCTAGTTTCTGTTACATTGAAAGTAACCCCATGCGAAATTCTATGTAAAACTTTAAGTATCTTAATAATGGAGCGTCTTAATTAAAATTTATTTACAAATTGACTTTAAATCAGTCAAAGACAAATTGAGATGCGATTCGTCCCTTTCAAACTAACCAAGTTGAATTACTTCATTTTCCAGCAAGTTTTGATTCTTTATAATGATAATAGTACGCGCGACAGAAGAAAAAAGAGAGAGAAAGAGCGGATATTATATGATTTTATTTCCAAGAAAGTTTTCACCCTCTTCACCTCTCGGCAGCGTGTATTATTCAAAAGATGCTAAAGATTTATATGTGTACGCCGAATAAAAGCAGTTGCAATTTTAAACAGTTAAAATGGAGAAAGATTCTTATTTTTGTTTGTGGCAAGTTGAAAATTGGTCTCTTAAGGGACTTAACAACACTTTTGGCAGCCAGCACCCAATGTGTGTATTTTGTAAATATACAAAAATGCCATGAGCAGGTAAACTCTTTCACGTTCGATATATATTTACTGGCTCAATTTATGTTGACTGGCCCAAAAGTGAACATCTGCATGACGGTTGAACTCAAAATTGTTGCCTTTTGTTTTTATTCATGCTTTGGGTATATATATGTGTGTGTGTGTCTCTAATGACAAATTTCGATGCTTACCCTTTTGTTACTTTGTAAACGTACGTTGACATTTTATGTTTGTTTTGGCATTAGAGAGTCGTGCAGTGAGTCGTGTGCTTTTTGCTTCGCTACAGCTTCGCGCGTCACATCCATGTAAAATCGGTCGTAAATAGTAGAAAATAAGTTCGTTTTACCCGATCATTATTTAATGTCACATCATTTTTAGTTATCAGCGAAGACAGGTTTATGCATGGTGCTTGGCACACAGAGACACACACACACTTGCTTTGTGAAATGCTGGGTTCGTCGGTGCTGCTGTTGGAAAATAAAATAAAAATCAGGTCAGAGATTAAGATTTAGTGTTGGCATACAGTGTTTTCACCTTGATAAGCATGTATATTTTGTGTTCACCCTCGTGTGTGTTATAAATGATAAACGAACAGCAAACTTGAGACTTGCAAACTATTCGTGTCTTCAGCGATAGCCTAGGGGACGGAAACCATTAGCTAGTTTTTTATATTTCAAGTAAAAACTAGGAAAATTAGAAAAAAACTAGCAAAAACTAGAAAAATTAGCAAAAATTAGCAAAAATTAGCAAAAATTATTTGATCCGCCATTTTAATATTCTGCCATGATTTGGTGACTAAATCAATTTTACAAGTCGCCTATTGAAAGAAACAAGTACTTTATGCACGATTTTGTGTTAAAAAAGAATAATTAAATTATTTTCCTCTTTTATAAGTGTATAATTATTCAAAACACATAAAAATATGTCTGAACAACAAAACGTCAAAATACTTCATTGTGTCAGTACAATCATTTGATTGTTATTTGACAGAACAAAAAACTAGAAAACTAGCAATTTCATAAAGGAATATTAGCATTATTAGATTATTCAAGCAATAAACTAGTAAATTAGCTAAAAACTAGTAAATTAGCTATAAACTAGAAAAACTAGCATTGGTTTCTCTCCCCTAGGCGATAGCAATAGAGAACGGTGCATCGATGTTTGCCTGCAATCATGCTTTTATTTGTGAAAGAAGCACATTTTTCCATCTCAAATTTATTCTTTTGCACATTTCATCAAACCATAATTCGGCTATATAATGATCGTATCGAATTTAAGATGCATCGAATTTCTTTTTCGCCACCGAATCATTGAAGCAAATTATAAAATTATACTTTATGAATGCAGACAGCCATTTCAATTGATTATTACCGTAGTTTTCTTGTTAACTAAGTCAAACTCTTCCGTCGGTGAAAGAAAATATCAACTGTAACCTACTGCACAAACATGAAACCAAATTGGAAAAAGGAAAACCAAATCAACAATTGCGCTGCAAAGCGAACATTTTGACGAGCGAAACGAAGCGCTCACGCCAAAACCCAAGCGAATTGCATTGTTGACATTTTATGGGTATGTGTATCGTTATTCGTACTTTCATTCATTTTGTAGCCGTTAGCGTTACTTTTACTTCTTGTTGCAACCAAAAGATGAGAATACGTGTTTGTTATTCTTCAATTCTTTTGTTACATTTTTCAAATATTTGGCTTACCATTTTTCAATTGATTGAAAGAACGCGAGGGAGAGAGGGGTGGATGAAGTGAGAAGGAAAGTGAGGGTGATGGAGCGATGTATTCCGCTTAACAAGAAAATGCGCTTCATTGAATGCAAACCATGTATCCAAATAAATACGACGAAGCCAACAAAACACAGTCGAAGAGAAAAAGAAACAGCGAGCGCATTTGATGCAGTTTTCGCGAATCGATGTTGTGCAATTCAATTTAGTATGAAAATAAAAGCAAAGAGAGGCACTACAGACGGAAATTCGAATAACGAATCAGAGAACAAACGAGTCGCGTTCACGAATAAGAAGCAGATGTGTGGTACACATAGAGCCAAACGCAAATCGTAACAGTAACCAAGAAGCTCGACATGTATCGTCAAAACAAGAATACAAGCGAATGAACAATGAGAACAACTATGCGAAAACTTGTTAAACAATTTTCAAAGCAAAAGACGCTGATTCAATTTAATTTCCAATAGTTTCATTTTCTGTTTCGCTGAATCGAATTTTGAATCTGAAACAAGATATTTCGCGATGCGCTCAATAAAAAATCTCTTCAACCAGATGTATAAACAAAAGTGCGCGTAATACGCACACAAGCACAAGCCACTCAATTGCGCACAACCATCGCGTGAAATGTGATAAATTTAATTTTGAAAGGCAATTCCAATTATTTCAGACGAATACGCTCTTAAGCGGTTACGTGATTTTTGATGAATTCACAATTTGTACGATATATACGCTCATTTTTTGTTTGTACGAACACATTGATTTTGGGCGAACTGAAAAAAGGCAACAACCATTTCAACAATCTGAACATTCTTTTGCGAAGCATATTGTATTGCTCACGTTGTGTGCATCGCATACAATTACTAGGGTTTTTGCTGTGTTGTTAAAACCGGAAGCAGCCAAAACCAGATGGAATTTTTACTAGAATAATAATATGTACTAGCTCAAAAATTTCGGATCTTATTTTTTCTTTCTCTTCTGTTTTTGTGCACGAGAAAAAAAGCAATAAAATAAATGATTTACTTTAACAATTTGTGGTTGATAGCAAAGAAGGTCGAAACCGTTGACGGATTTGTTTATTACAGAAATTGCTGCAGGAAAATATGTGAGCGCATCTCTTTGGTTTTATTACAAAATGAGACAAAGTGAATGCGCCGCATCTTCTAGAAATAATAGCTACTTGATATCTTTGGCTTACTTTTCATTTCATTCACATTAATCCATCACTTAGCTGCTTTTTTCGGATGTTTCGTTTGTGTTATCTCGCATGTTGTACACACAATAAAACAGTGAGCTCAACAAAAGTGAAAGAAACATATTTCATTTTTGAAAAGTTGAATTTTTCCATGAAAAGAATGAATGAGATGAGAGACGAAAAAAACTTGTCTGTTTCGTTTACCTTATTATCGTTGAAAACATGCATGTAAGTGATTTAATCCATGCAAGCTGTTTGCAAAATATTTGAAAATTTTAAAGTCATCAACATGCAAGTACACACACACAATATGTATTTAAAAAGCTTTTTTACTACAATCCATGTATAAATTAGATGAAAAGATTTGCAAGAGCAAAACTCCAATTAACGAGTAGAAAAGGGAATCGTGAGATTTGCAATTGGCTTGAGAATTCTGCTCATATAGATACAGACTCACTCAATCCAAAATGTATATGCAAAACATTGTCCGAAATAAAAGAGAACAAACACACCTTATAAATGTAAATAGTTTCAATTTTTAAGTAAACTTGCACACCATTCTTTCGCACGAACACAATCTCCGTATATACAGCGACTGGAAGACGGTGCCGTCCATTTTCGTCAACACTCAAAACACCATGTACCCCGTTCACCATAGCGTGTGTGTGTGTATATGCGAAAAATACCTGACACGGTTCACATGAGAAAACTTGAATGAGATTTATCACCTGCCATTTCGTATAAGTGGATCAATTTATTCGTGCGCATTGGGATCTTATGCTTTTCTTCCATTTTATTGCAAAACAAACTGCTGCGTCGCCTACAGATTACCCAGAATCAGCTAAAGCAGACACCTGCAATTTATGAACATGTTTTTCAGAATCCAGTCCCACCACATCACTCTGCAAACGCCAGATGATTCGTGCTTTTCCATTGCATTCGTGAAACGCGCTCAACAAAAGCAATAGAATTTGTTTCTTTGAGGTAAATTAACTTTGGTTTTTGTGAGAGCCACCACATACAGACCAACTCGCGTACACAACGTTTCTTTGAACACAATCAAGCACATCCATTTTCATGCGGTCCATGCACTACACGAACATAACGCAAGCGAAACCAGTGCAAATAAATCATTTTCATTCATGATAAAATGTTCACCATCATTTGACCATATTCTATTACATGACTGAAATCATTGTTCATTTCTTTTGTCATATTTCATCACATGAATATCATGATGAAATGTTATCACATCATATATATGTAAAATAGCACAAGCAAATTGAACATCGGTGAATTAAGACAAGCCAGAGTCGACATTTTGTTCATTCTGAGATGTGAACACGTCATTAAAATCGGAATATTAACATATTAAAATTAATATTTCAGCTCAAAATTGACGTGAGAAATTCAAATAAAATGAGTCATCATCGTTGAGTGCATACGCGTACATATATGCGCTTTTTCGCACACATACTCATTTCAAAGATAATGAATTCATTAATCTTTCACGGTTAATCTAAATATAGTGACATAAACTATATGAGCAGCTGAAAGCTAGTTAGTTGAATCGAAATTACTTTTGATGTCATTAAATTAAATTTTAAACATACATTCTCATACAAATATTGATTTCCACTCACTAAAATACGAATACTGAAATAAATGTTGTTTTCTTCATTTTAGTTTTGAATATTTTATACTATTGACGACATAGTACACACGTCATTTATAACTATGTTTACTATAATAAATATGTTCGTACGTCATTGAAAAAAGCGGGAGCGGCCAAGAAATTTGAAAATAAAAATTCATTCATATTGAGAACAATTGTTTACTACTATATTTACAATTGAGATCAAAAATTCATTAATTTTTGTTATCAAACATCGATAAACCTACTTATTTTCCAATTCGTTGACTCCCATATAATGGTAAACGCATGTATTTTTCGTAGAAAAACAGATTTAAAATTGACGTCTATTTCTAATCGATATGAAGTATGTATTCCGTTTCTTGGAAAGTTTTCTCAACAGCGCATTTTCCATACCAAAATCAAAAAAAAAACAACGCATTTATAAATATTTTAATATTCTCATTCTATTTTTGTCCGAAAAAGAAAAAAAATGATTGCAATTAACAGATTTCATAACCAGTTCCATAACCAACGGCTGTTAACATTATTTGTAACGTTCGCTATGGAAAAGTGCTTCTTGATATGCTTAAAATTGGAATTGCCATCAGTTTTATTATTTTCAAGCATTCATCTTTGTTATGAATAGAGTCAAATAAGGTCATTTTCTGTGAATATTTGAATTATTAATTTCCATTGATCTAAAGTTGCTTTGGATGGTTGAGTATTATTGAAGAAATAACTCTGTGGGACGTCTCCGGGCACTGGTGTAGAGTTGTTTTTTGCTTCGTCTTCGACTTTGCAAAAGAATAGCAAGCGCAAAATCTCCAGTTTTCCTTTATCTCTTATTTCATTCCACATTCTGAAAATTAAAATAAATTAGCAAAATCAACAAAAAAAATTACACACAATTTTCTTACTTTTCAGATGAATAATCATCAAATGGACAGTTTAGAAATTTCAATATCTTTAAAAACTCGGAAATATAGTAATTTACGAATGATTTAAGATTATTTGATAATTTATCGAGTTGAGCACAAGGAAATATCAAAAATATTAAATCACACGCAAAATCACGGTAGAAATATTATTATTTATTTTTTATGGCCTATTTTCATATTGGCTGTCATGTTCAAAATTATGTCCAGTAGTTTAGACGAGTTTACATATATTTTTCAATTAAGTCAAAGTGATTTTTCTTCAGCTCACACTACTACAATGGATTGAAAAGATTTGATTTATTTGTGTAAAACGACACGCTTATGAAAAGCAAGCATGTGTATGCAAATAATGATATGTAAGGAAATTTCAATGAACATTGTGGATATCTTTTATACAAAATGTATAACAACCTCGTGTTACAGACCAACAACCATGCTTAAAGAGCTCTGCTTCGGGTTCTTTGGCCTCGAAAACATCTTAAAATGTTGACCCATTGCAATACTTTTCGTCTACACATAAGGTATGTGCGAAAAATGACAAAAACATTTCTAAATATACTCAATAGATATATTACAAAAAAAAAATTCAAGGGAGGCCCATCAGCCCATAAAAAATCCTAGCAAATCGAAAGAATTTTTCTCTCAGCAATATGGGATTGCAGCTTGAACGATTTAAGGGGGGGTATGCTGGCTCACACCTCCCCCTATGCTCATGCAAGTATCGGAAATAACGCGGGAGTTTTCTTCAGTTATTTGTATTTTCCACCTAATGTGTTTATTCTCTATTTCTATTTAACTATTTCAACGATTAACTTGAAATCAAAAATCTATTAAATAATAAATTTCCGGAACAAAAACAAAAAAAAAATACCTGTAGAGACTTAGAGGCATATAAGTTCAAGTTTGTTTGAGTTTTGCATTGAATACATTAAACATAGCTAAAATATTCCAATTAATTCCTTTAGAAAGTTTGCACATCATTTCCATTCATTGTTATATGAAACAAGCTTGAAAAGATGTACACATCTAATTTGAAGATGCACGTGGATTATGAATGGTAGACAGTTTAAAAGTAAAGGTAAATAAGTAAGAATACGAAGAAATTAATTAAATGTAAAACACTTTGCCTTAAATTATTATGTGTTATGATATGAATTATGGTATGAAGAAGTGTTTTAATTTAATCAGAGTTTAAACTTATCAGAATATGTGTGTTCAAGGCAAACAGAATTAATCTATTATAGATATTTAAAAAGTTCCGTCGATATAAAATTTTAAACACATACAAAAAAGAGAGAAAAATGAGTGGCCGAACTTATTGAACTGTCAAAAGCATGTAACATTCAGTTCACTTCGCCTTTTCTTTGGATGTTAAGCAAAATGACAAAAGAAACTATGAAAATATGAAGCTCAATGTACGTTCTCGGCATATAAAAATATCTCTGGATTTCAGCAAAACTATACAATTCTTCACATCGAAGGGAATAATTGTCGCATCCTTTGGATGCTGTGGTGCAAATGTAAAATGTTGCAGTCAAAATCGTTTTGCCGTAGCCACTCGATGTAGTATGAAAATAAAACTTGGCCGAGGATGAGAAACAAAGCGAAATAACGAGATATTGATTTTCCATTAAAAAAAAGGAAGAAAATAAGTTCCAAAATTGTTGGCACACAAAAAGAAATGTTCGTCTCTTTGTTTATTGCTAAAATGCATGCAAAGACACATTTTTACATCAAGATGATTCCGTCGATTGATGATTATGTCCAACAATGGAGACAAATTGACATAAAATTCAGCACGTAAATATGGGATACAAAACAAAATAGAAAACGTACCGAAAAAAACAACAAAATTGGAACATTACAGAAATTTGTTGAGTCTTCTTCGGCATAAACCAAAATCGTTTCAAATAAAAGCCAAATGTAAATAAAAACCCAATTGAAACGTACTTTGAAAATGGTCAAACGAGACAAAACAAGACAAAAAAAATAAAAAGTAACAAAACAAAAATTGGAAAATGTATTTGGCAATAAAAACGCATGTACACCACGTCTGGAATGCGAAAGAAGAGGAAGATAAAAACAGCGAACCGAAGCAAAATCAAAATCTAAAATCTCAATGAACAATAAAAGTAGGAAAGCAATTCAACAGTCGATATTTTATGTTCGCTGATTCCATGACATTTCATCATTATCATTGCACAACAGCATCAGTATAGCAGTAACAACGGGCCAAATGATAACAATGGCGAAATGATAAAAAAAAATCGAGAAAATCTTTGGTTCGATTTAAAAGAACAGCAAAAAACGAATGTTGTAAGAAAAAGCGAACAATCGACAAATCGGGTGACAGTTAAAGATGAATGAAGAGAATACATTAAAGGTATGCAAAGTCAAAATTTGGTTGAGTGGAAATAATAAAAAAACAACAACAACAGAAGAAACGGCAGCAACAAAAACCGTACGAATGAAAAATATTATGCTAATGAGGAATGGAGTGGAACGGAGAGCAGGGGAATCATGTTACCATGCATACATGAGCGCACTGCCAGTCATCACAGCACTGGCTGGAGCATCCACAAAATCTATCTCTCTCTCTCTCGATGGTATATGTAGCAACTTTACGCTACATTTCTCATGAATACATAAATAAAATTTATCAATCGATAAAAAGTCGAGAAAGAGAGGGCGAGAGGGAGGGAAAGTTGGTCGATTACGTAAGAAAACATTCTCAGAGTGCACCTGTCACCCAATGATATGAATAAACACAACGTCGGAAAATGCCGAACACAATCGAACGAACCAACAGCTCTCTGATTTCGAGTAAGAAGAAATACCATTGAAAGTCTATCGCAGTTCATAATGGTGCCAATCTCCAGATCGAGAGCAATTCGACAAGCTGCATTGCGAAAGAATAGCTAAAAAATGAACGTTTACTGTTTGGATTTCGTCTACATATTTACAATCACACATACACACATATAACGATGGAGTATGTTTCTTTGCCGTATAATAATAATAATAATAATAAAACGAAATACTCACTGACCTATACCATTAAAGCAAGTCAAGCTCGAAAACATTTTATTTTAAGAGCAATATGAGTATTTTTGCTTTTCGTTGCATAAACGTGGAAGTTTCTCGCAAACTTTATCAAACGTTAAAAGATTTCGCACGAATTTCTTTCAATTTTTCGCTTCATATTTCTTCTCTTTTACTATTTAGTTTGTTTTTTTTTTTGCTCTTGATCCCAGTGCACCCTGCCAAGTTTTTAGATGAAATACGCTGTCGTCGTGAAAAAGCATCGAACATGCATGTGCCGAAAAATGGATAAAGATTCGATCAAAACGACGACTTATAAGCATCACAAACTATGCATTCGGTTGCAAAGGACATACATAAACTGATTCTATTTTTTTAGCAGCTACTGCAGTAAAAAATGTCATTGTTTTGGACGAATTATAAAATCGGATGATAACAGTACACAACTATAAATACAGAGTGATGTGTGGAGGTCGTATTATTTTCTATTTCTCGTGCTCTCTCACTTTTTATCAACTGCCCTCCGTTTCTCAGCAAATGCACTTATTTTGCTTTGAAATGTTGCAATTTTGTTGCGCAACTGGGTTAAACTTACTTTTTGTTTGTTGCCATTTGCTCTCTCTCTCTCTCTGTTGCTGTTTGTTACTTTTGGCAATGTGACGACCAAAGTTCCAAGTATTGCACGGTACGTATAATAAATCCGGTGACCACGTAGATGAATTTCATGCACCAATTCAAATGACTCACAGTGAGAAGGAGAGAAAGGGTGATTGTGAAGCGACTCTAATAAACAAAATTATTACGAAAGAGTCGTTCTTATTTGTTATTCAAATATTAAATTTCTATATGAAATGTAAATAACAAACGAAAAAAAATGGTTGCTTAAATAAACGTAAATAAGCATACTCCTCCGACTATAATCATATGAAAAACGAGGCGACACCGAATCTAGGCAACTGAAAATTGTCGAATGATTCATATATATATACTGACGGAAATTGAGCAAAGAGTGAGAGTGAGGATGGTAAAATTGCAGAAAAAGTTTTTTATACACTGGAATTATGAGCGAATTACTTATACTGAAAAAGACTAAAAATTCTATGTCGCAGCTTCCCTCTAGCTATTTTTAGATAGAACCAAAAACGGAAGAGCCAAAAACACAACAACCGCCAATAATTTTCTAACTGGACTTTTATTGATAAATCCTTATTTTCGTTATCTTTTGCCATGTTACAAAACTTCTAACGTTTGTGAATTGTTTGAACCTTTTTCTCGGCAAAGTTGAAAGTACGCGGTAATGTTTTGGCATTTTCTTTTCACATTGTTTGCATCGAACGAAAATAGACGAAAATAAACCGCAAAGGCATTTCTCTTTGCTAAACTCACTTCGACAAAACGAAACAAATTTTCTTATTAACATATTTTTCACATTTGATTTGGTGAGGGAATGCCATGCGTATATCATTTAGGTTGAGCCTAAATTCATATTAATATTCTTTTTATGGTAAACCCTGTTTTTTTGCTCTTTTTTTTCATTGCACGAAACGAACATGTTCGTTGATTAATTTGACTTTTCAAGATGTTTCGTAATAAGTTATTATTGTTGAAAGAAATTAGCACTTTCTGATTGAACACTTTCTCAAATAGTTTTAACTTTTCTTTTTGCAATTTGGCGTTGAAAAGTTTCAATTAAAACGAAAGAGAAAAAATAAATGAAACAAAAAACCCTTTCAACGCGTTTCTGTTAATTCCATTTAAACGTATATTCAATTACTATGTATTACACACTTCATGCCAACAGTATATTATCGCTAGATTGAATCAACAGATTCGATGGAAAGAGAGTACGCGGGTATGCAAGTGAGAGAGGCCAAGTAGCAATTTACCGCCGTTCAAGTAGCGCATAATGTTTTGAGTATAGTATGATTCATTAATCCACTCTCGAAAGGAAAGCAAGACATGCGATTTATATACAGCAACAGCAAGACCAATATATAAATACAATCGCTTGCTACTCCACTGATCCGACTAATTCAATCCACACAACATACACACACATATGTGTGTATATGGCGCATACATGTCAATTTTTATAGCATATTTTTTTAATTGTAGCGAAATTTACCATGCTGTGTCAATGTCAGTCATATGAAAATGAACCGCAACCTATACGGGATTATAGACCATTAAGTCGTCGTATAATGTAACCGCCTGAAATAAAAAAAAAAATAGCAAAACAACCGTTACGGAAAATAAAAATCGTTGCAGTGGTAACGTAACCCTCGTAATGACATGTATGTGTCTACAATGGAGACTGAGTGGAATGAGATGGAGATGGAGGGGGAGAAGAAGGATGAGGTGCCAGTGAAGAGTGAACGACAAAACTTCACATGCACATACAGTACACAAAACTATCACAAAGAGAAAAAAAAAATTGAGAGAACAAAGAGCCGCTGCGACAAAGAACATTTTTGTAAGTAGAGCAAAGCGTCATCGTCGTCATTGTGTCAACATTTACTATTTGAACAAGCTCAATGCGAATATTCATTTATTCAAACAACCCAAACACATGCACTCCTTATGTTTAATATAAATGGGTACAATCTTTTTTCGGTAGTTATTGTGCCTTCGCGATGTTTTTTTCTTTATTTATGTTATGTCCTTTTTTATCCCCAATATACCGTCTACAAACCAAAGTTTCTTTGGTACATCATTATGAATAACTCTTATATTTTAACAAACTGCCAATGAAAAATCGTCAACGCGCTCGACGCTAAATGGTTCGCAGTCAAAGGAATAACGAAAACAACAACAAAGACGGTGACGACATTTCGCCCCAACTTTCTTGTTTATTATAAGCCTGCAACGTATTCATATTTCACACAGCATCCAAATTGCGAGTCGTGTGCCAAAACCTACCCCTCTGCTCGTTTAATTTAACCATCGATTGCCTAGTTTGTTTTTTGTGACACACTGACAATGACTACACTCCATATTATTACTGTTTCGGTTCCTTTTTTTACTTACTCTTTCTCTCTTTCATTCGCTCGCTCTCTTTCTCTTTTCTCCCCTTTTCTCCCTCTCTCTTACTCTTTCTTTCCATTCTTTGTTTATGTTTTGCGTGCACATATTTCGGCATGGATGAATGCGAGACCGTGCCGTTGATTCACATGATAGACTAGACACACGGAATGGTCGCGCGTAACACAAACAATGCACACTCGTAAATGGGTTTGAACGAAAGCTTTTTACCATGGCACGTGGATGGAAATGAATCAACACAATTCCAATGCGCCGACTCAACACCCATTCAAATTTCAACAAATAACTTTGGACATTTCTCCTCCGCGAGATGAAAAGCTTTATCAATAATATTACTGTTAGTGAAGGATGAACATCTTGACGTGATTTCATTCGTAAGTCAGTCACTTTGCCGGTGTCATTCGAATCAGTTCGGTTTTCAAGTAATGTCCGTCTGATGACGTTGAAAACAAATGACGAGATATATTCATATTCTTCGCAAATCACATATTTGTTGATGTTTATTACTAGAGGCTTCCTTGGTAGTTCAAAAGCTATTGTGAATTCTTTAAAGAAAAACAAAATAAAAATGAAATATTAAACAGTGCAGTATTTTGTTCAGTAGTTTTGCTGAGTTGTGGGTTTTTTTTTCTTCGGAAGTTGTCTTCAACTTTTTTTTCTCGGTCAGGTGTATTTTGGCTTACGTAAGATATTTTTTGTGGTGTACGCTCATTTTTCATATCACATTTTTTTTATTTGGGCAACGAGTCGTGGAACGAACTGAAATTTAAGGTGAATTTTCATCGCATGATGATACGTATAAACCGTTACAATGCTCTCTGAGCCTTGATTGGATATAAATTTATAAATGTCAGTGTGCAAATGAATAATGATTTTAGTGTGATGGAAGTATGGCAATAAAAACACAGACAAACACACAGAAAAACATCGATCACAATTAGTTTATCGCTGAGAATTTTTGCTTGGCAAAACCACCTTATGTGAACGTCGTGCAAAAATTAAGTGACGGAAGATAAATTTCTTTTCTTCTTGTTTTATTTTTCTTGACGGCATATGGTGGATACGACGAGAAAGCCACCAATATATATATAATCACAAAATCTTACAAAAGAAAAGAACAGTAACTGTGTCACGTTAACGAACACCACCATAGAGTGATATTGAAAATTTACCTAAAGCAAAAATTTTTTGGCGAAAGGCAGCGCAAAAGGACGAAGAAGAAGAAAAAAGAAATATATTTGATAGACGCACACGTTATTGATCACGTAGTCAAACAACGAATGAAAAAGTACAAATGCGACAGTAAAATCTTACTTATTGACGAATAATGAACACTGTTCAAAAGAATGGACGACGAACTGAACCATGAACATGAACACAGTGAGACGAACGACCGAAAAAGAGAAAGAAAGAATTATTATTAAGAAATTGCAAAGGAGAAGTAAACGTGCGATCAGATTTGAGCTAGAGGAACAGAACAGAGAGAGAAAAAGAAAGAATGGAAATGAGAGAGTTTGACGTGTAAAAATGTCTAAAGTACTTGTGCAGTGCCCATGTTATATGAATCGTTCCGATACTCTTGGTCTTGCCATATCAAAAAGCAATAATAAATTACTGTCGAGATTGTTTTTGAAAAATCCGAAAATCGACTATTGCGAAAATCCATATACACTTGTTTACCGGATGCATGAAGTGAAGATTTGAATGAAGTTTTTTTCTTTCTTCTCGAATATATGTGAGTGTGTGGTGCATTGAAACAAAAGTCAAAAGAGACAAAGAAAAATAACATTCTGCAGTAAGAACTGAATTTTCGTAAGACATACTCAATTCGTTCCCGTTTTACCAGCACCAAGAAACATTGAGGTTGATGGTTCTTAAAGTTCAGTGCGCTACAAGTTGCAAGATAAAAAAAAGAGCGAAGAGAGTGTGATACCGAGAACGTAAAGAGAGAAGAAAAAAAACGTTAATCGTGAAAATTGTTGTTGATGCAATGCAATCGTAAAAACACTTGAGACAAATCCCAATTGAAACGCTTTTGCATCAATGTGAAGCACTTGGGTTTTTAAACGACGACAACGACGAGGTCAACAAGACAAAGCGCCAACTATAAAGGGAAGCGAAATTGAGAGAGAAACTAGCGTGTGTTTTTTTTATTTTCTTTTTATAAAAATGCCATCTATATTGAGTCGAGCGTTTAGCAGAAGGACCGAATAATAAAGGCGCATTCGTTCAACAATCGGACTAGTTTTTTGCGTGTACTCTGTATGTTGTATGTGTCTGGATGCGAGAGTTGGGCGAATATTCTCCATCTCGATTCTCTGCATTCATTAGCACCGTCTATATTTAACGAGAAAAAGGTAAGCCATTAACCTATTTCTAATTTAGGTGAAAATTTACTTTAAAAAATGACATTTATATTCGCTCGTTCTCTGACGCCCAGCACTCGGGCATATCGATTTTTGTTCTCTCGTTTTCGAAGGCAAAAAATATTTTCGTCGTTTAATTAAGTGGATTTTCGGCATTGTGCATTTGAATAATTCAGGCAAACAAATGTCCTTTGATAAAACCGATAAAAAAACATCGGAATTATGTATTTTTATAATGCCGCATCAAAAGTGCTCGATGAACGTTATTTGTGGTGTGGATTAAAAAAAGAGCTTAACCCATTTGACTGCACTTGATTGAAATCCCACATAAAAGCCGACCATTTCAATTAAAAGCGGCTCTTTCAATTTTTTATTCCCAAATAGACATGGCATATGAGAGGAAATCGATGAATTCTTGATAACCTTTCAAATGGACTAATTGTTTAAGTTGATTCAATGTGAATGTAGCAACTATTGTGCCAATGACTATATCCGTGCACATATCCATGCACATTTCACTATATCTCTTTATGTCCGTCACTCCTTCACGTCCACACACACACTATCGTGATTTTCGTTCGCTTCCATAGTTTATCGAATGATGAAACAATGTGAAAATGACTCACATATTATACATAAGCAAAAAGCCATTGAATTTTAAATTGGATGAAATGGAATGGATTTATTTTAACCTCTGCACTCTTGACTCATTGGCGCTCGAATACATTGCGATGTCATCATCATCACGGTGTATACATTGTGTATTACCGGCAGGGAAATGAATTGAAAAATTAAAGAGCACACGGCCAAATAAACAACAACGTGGGCAGCAGCGATGGCAGCAACAGTGGGCAAATTCTGTGCATGAGTTTTTGCTTCTCTTTTCATGCTAAATTGCTGCATTGTAATAATTTACAGCATTATTACACCTTGACAATTCGAATAACGCAGCAGGAGGAATTTTTGTATTGTACAACGGAACAGCAAAAATATGAACCAACATTTTTTTTTTAAATTGCTAAATAATTTGATAATAAACTTTCAAAAAAACTGGAGCATTTTTTCAAACAAAAATGCGCAAAATTTCATTAATTAGATTTTTTTTCTGCTCGCGATCCCGTAAATAGTGACCAATTTAGCAGAGAGCGGCTAGCAACCGAGAGAAAGAGAGACACAGAGAGCGTGAGAAATGCTTGCAATAAATCCTTAAAATGTTGTTTATATAATTTTACAATGTGTAGCAATGGTTCTGTTTTTTATGTTTTTTTATGGTGTTGCAATGGTTCTGTTCCATGTTCAAAGTCAGAGGCAAATGGCACGAAAATGGCTCTTCGGAGAAGCATTTAGACATCCTAAATCATGATCTGTTTTGCATCTGAAGCAATTTGAAAACAACCAAGAGACAAGGATAAAATGGTTCTTTTAACCCAAAACTAGCGGGCAAACTACTCACATTTATGACCATGGCAAGTGGTTTATTGCGACTCCTTAATTTAATTTAATATTTATAATTTGTTAACTTTTAAAGGTTTTCATGCCATTTATTACATAAGAACAAAAGAGGAACGCACACACACTTTATCGCGCATATGTATGGCATAATACAATTGAACGCTTGAGAATAATAATGAAACTTAATTTTTGTTCAAACTGAAGTGTCCCTTCGAAATATTTCCAATAAAAGTGTCCCAAGTTTATATGGCAAACTATATACAAACTTGGGACACTTTTATTGGAAATATTCCGAAGTGACACTTCAGTTTGAACAAAAATTAAGTTTCATTATTATTCTCAACCATTCAATTGTATTTATATTTCTCATTTCTCTGTATCTCTCGAAAGGCATTTATGAATAATAAACGAAAACTTCGCATCCGTTTGGCCAACCAAATTTATTGTTATGAGCATACAAATACAATATACATGTGGAAGACAATAAATATTTTCCACGAGTTGAACTGAAGCGATGCTCACCCCGTTCTCCACAATTGCGCTCAAGCTGAGGATTTTGACTTCGATATAAAACAAAATACAAAATACATTTGCTTGCATTTGGTTTTTACAGCTTTTTTTTGTTGTTGTTGGAAAAGAGCGTACCAGAGTATCGAGGTGTATGGGCGAGCGTTGCGTATTAATGCTTCGATTGTCGGTGGATTATATCGAACTCAATTTCGCGTAAACGATTTTTGAATTATTTTTGTTCAAAATGAACTTCAGTACTTTCGCATTCGCATTCAGTGCTTGAATCAAAATAAAAGTGTAATGAACGCACAACAGCGGAAAAAAGTGTGGCGTATAAATAAATTCGACCGCACAAGTACTTCGGGTAGTTGAATGAAGCATGGATTATTATTTTTTTTTCGCCAACGCCATTGTTGAATGGAAAAATATGTGGCATGCAATTAAGCGATTACAGCACTCAATGTCGATATACTCACCCAGTATTCATAATAACAATAGCCAATCCGTATACAATCTAACCAAAGCACCCCACAATGATTACATACATACACATTTTGCACACACATATACGCCAAAACAACAAGTGAATATCATCATAAAAATAAATGTTCGTTGCCAAACCGAAAACGTTATTCCCGATGGCGGCATTGGTTGTACCTTGTTGTACCCATCGTTTTCATTTTCATATTACTACTTTTCTTGTTTTCATTTTCGGTTTAAATGCTATTAAATCGGTAAGAGCATATTGGGTCGGAGAGAATGAAAATATCGCGTGCGTATCTGAATACACACATATCAAACAACAAGAATATTACGAAATTTGCTAAAAAGACTGAAAACACACCGCAATCTATGCATACACACACCAATATATACACAAAATATGTGGTGATGAACTGGTTGCATATGGGTTATAGTTATTGCTTGCCATTCAAAATATAACTTATACACAATGTACCGAATGCTTTGTGAATTAAACTACATTGGCGTAAATTCGATGCGAAATGCGATTAAAGTATTAATTCGATCAGAGCTTATGGGTGAGCATGTGGGACACAAAATGGCAAAGACTTTATACAGTTCGGTGGAAAAGTCGTCGTCGGCGTTGTCGTCGATGGTGGCGACGGCTCATGAATATTGTTATTTTCCTACTTTATCCTCTATAAAAAATTAACCGTAATCGAACCAAACATTCAATTGATCCATTCGAGGAGTCGAACGGTGTTTCTTTTTTTTCTTCTCCGTCCAACCCATTAATTTGATATGTTTTTTCATCATCTATTATGAGTTACGATTTCGTTCATTCGGGAGATGGGCATTTATTTTTAGATTTAAAGTTTTTAAAATGGAAAATTCGTTTCGGTTTATATAACATTCATTTTTTTCGAGCATGGATTATTTGATCATTTATTCATCGAAATTGTAAATCGAAAAAAAAAATAAATGAAATAAAACGCAAATGGGGTTTACACACTTAAAAGTAGTGTGATGTGTGCAGGGGGCATAACTTGCATACATTTTCAACAAATTCATGTTAAACGTATGCACGATGTAACCGACATTTACTTTGCAAAGCGGATATAAGAAAATAAACTTTTTCGTTCTTTTCTTCTTGCATCATCATCATCAACATCAACATTCGTTTCATTTTATCTGTCTGTTCATGGTAAATTGTAATGGCATGCTGTGTACAAATCAAGGTGAATTCCGTGAAAAAAGGAAGAGAAACCAAAAATGTCGAAAGAAGAAAGTTATTATTACTTCCTAGTGCGGCTGACATCAATTTAATCATTCGATTTTATATGTATTTTCATCCAGATGTGAATGAAATGGAATGCCCCTGGATGGCAAATGGTTTGCAACCAATGGAAACCTCAAATTTAAATTTACGATTGATGCTTGACAGAAAAAACGTAAGAAACGTAACTGTGAAACGGAAATGAATGGGAAATCAGTAAAAGGCGGCACCGTGTCTTCATTTCAAATGTTAAAAAGAGGCAAACGAAAGTTTACTGAAAAAGAAGAAGAAGAAGCACACGATACGCGAACACATTGCCGCATACGGTAGGTATTAACATTGAAATGGCATTTGAAGAGAAAGCGAAATATGGTATATTTTTCGTGAAAGAGAGAGGGAATAGTCAAAAGTTACATTTTACATTTCGACAGGATTTTCGCATTTGTGCAAGTGTGTCTGGTTCCGGATATTTTCTTCGTATTTGCACATCAACTCAATTTTATAAATGCCAATTTCACATTTTCCACGTCCCCGGTCTCGGTCGTCCGATCTTCTTGATATTCTCTAGTTTAAATCTGTTTGATTTAGACACACACACACTTACTTTGCATAGCATCGTCGCCATTGTACGCCTTGGCACATTTCGGCAAACAAAATTTCCGCTTTTACGTTTCGCCATTCGTTTTATAAATGTCGTGAAAATTTGTACATAGCAAAAAAACATGCGAATTCAAATGATGTTTTCTGCTTCCCGTGGTTTTTCCGGTGAATTACAAATCGAACCAACCATTCATCTCTTCATGCACCCCCACGCTATATTTCAAACGAGCCAAAAAAACGTTTTTTTTTTTTGTTCGGTCTCTTCAATTTCTTCTTCGTTCGATGGCTTTGCATATAAATGTCAAACAACCAGACATTCCATTCTGTTTTGAGATGAGCTAAAGCCTAACACCAATCGACAAAATGTCACCATAAATTTTAAAATCGTTTGCCATTTAAAGTGCAGACTCGATATCTAATTTTGAAATGATGACTTCATTTTACCTGGGATTTAAGCATGAATGTCATTTCGACCTTTTTATAGCGTGATGTTGCCATCACATGAATTATATTCTCCGACGAAATACGACGATGTATAAACGTTGACATTTTCTCCGTATATTCGGATGCTTGCGCGTCTACAATCACAATCGATTTGCTTGACATCATCACGACCATGATCCCATACGATAATTCGGAAAAATAATCATATTTCTTTCGTTTTTCATTCGACGAGGCAGTTTTGAACAATCAAAAATCAACATAAATATTCATTGACATCAAACGATAATAAAAAGCAATTGAAGATGACATATCAACGTATTAACATTTACAGGCATACATTTTTCAGTTTCTCATCAGAATAAAAGACAAATAAGCGTTGAGATTTTGGTGAGAAAAAAGAAGTCATTCGATGCATACAAAATAATAAAGCATCATAATTTACAAAATCACGCGTATGTTTAGCCTTTCAAGCATGTAGTTCCGCACGTGCGAACTTTTAATAATAGGCTTATATTTGCGGAAATGCGCGAGCAAACAAATAACAAATTTTATGTCTCATATAACGGATCAGTTATGTTTAACCAGCGAATTTATGTATTTTGCGTTTTTTTGCTCACTTTCACTCTCTATCTCTCTTTTCGTTGCATTTTGATTCGATCTGACGGTGGCGTTTTATGACTAAATACATGAAAAGCTCAAATATTCATATGCTACATAAAAGCACAAATATTATTATGAATATGTGTAAGCTTGTGTTGTTTTACGTCGTTACACTGTTGATTTTTGTTATATTGTTGATATTATATGGGTTTTTTTTTCGTTGTCGTCGTTGTCGGCTTTTTCCCAATTGTCATTTTCCGTCTCTTTCAACTGTTTTTTTCCCTTTTCGGCGGCATCATGGTTTCAACAACCGAAAAAAAGACGATGAAAACATGTGATAAAATTGGTGAACGATGAAATATATCAAACGAACACAAGGCGACCGACCAAAATGACAAGCGGTGAAATAACGACAACGAAAATTGAGGTAAATTCCGGATACACCGAAAGGAAAATGAAAGAAAGAGTAGGAAAAAAAACTTGGTGACGAAGGAAAACAAGCATAAAACATGAAAGGTGTAATGTCGTAATAAAAATAATATTCGTGAAGCCTATAGGCGATAACAAATAAATATATCGTTTTCGTTATTCTCTTGAGATTTATGCATTATCCCATTTTGAATAAACAAACGTCGTACATACGGCTCGGTCTGTCTCGAACCGAATGTCATGCGTGTGTGTGTGCATAACGGTGGCAGCAGCGTTAATACACACTCTCCAAATGTGTGAGAATAAAACATAAATCGAATTCACACATAAAATGAGCGTGTGTGTATATTTCGAAGTCATATATTCACTCGTTGTTTTGAGTATGGGGTTGATTGAAGACACGGAAATGGCATCGCTTTTTTTTGGAATGAGTGACACGAAAAATATGCTCAGTCACAAACAAAGGATGAAAGAAAGATAAAGAAATGAAAAGATGCTATTGGAATCGATGTGAATCGGTAAAGATATGAAATCTTAGAAGCTCTGACTGCTTTTGAAGAAAGCATTTGAGATGAGAGATTTTGAACGAAAATCACATAAAAAACAGATTTAGAATATGTTGTTACTTCAGCACAAACACACACAATTCTTTTTATTTCGACACAACGTGATTCTTTATGGGATTTATATTCGTTTCTTTTTTCCGATTTTTTTTTTTTGTTCTCTTTTTCAAACAACAAAACTCTGTTAAAGGAAGAAAAATTAATGTTATTTTATTTTCTTTATTTTATTTTCCATTCGACACCCGGCCGCATCAAGTGCCTCCTAAATCAAGCACATTGTAGTTGGAAGTTTTCACTCTTCAAGTTGAAAAAAAAAGATCCCAAATAAATCGTTTGGCTCTTGATGTCACACTTCGAGTATGAGATTTAGTTTGAATGTGATTCACAGTAACAGATAATAATAATAAAAAGATTTTCTATTCTATTTTATTTTTCACGTATTTTATGCATTGAACGCTGTTTTGTACACATTCGGCAGCCATTTGTAAGCCTTTGACCTCCATTTCCGTCACTCACAATTGATATTTGTTTTTGAATTTTCGATACTTCAACGGAAGCATAGCGTTTTACACTAATATTTCGATGACGCAGATTATATGGAATTTCATTCCTTCTTGGGTAAACATTTAACTATTTTTAAATAAATAACCTTTGAAAAAGTGTCTTACATTAAAAAACACTTTCATCTTCGACGTATTAAAAGTTGGTAGTCAATGGGGAAAAATGTAGTCTATCAACGATGTATCATCAAATCATTGTCGATAACAACTGGGTCATCTTTTATGCTGGCAACCCCGGTTGGTTAAATATGAAAATGCAAAGTTTTAATACGGTTATGTTGGAAGAATATGAGTGAGGGATTACATTAGTAAAGCATTCGCTTCTGAAAAAGGTCGAATTTATAATATTGTTAATGGAACAAAGAGGAAAAAAAATCACTTGCAAGAAGGATATAGACATACAGAAAGAACGGGATAAAGACACATTGAGAAAAAAGAGATAAAACAAGAGAAACAGGGAAGTGGAGAGCGGTGCGGAGGTTCACGTGGTTTCAACCACGTATTTGCTTCCAGCGTGAATAAACTGTCAGTTATTTTCGTTCGAAGTTAACTTTCATTTTTAATGGAATAGTAAGACGTTGTTCAAATGTTAAACGATCAAAGGCCACCATCACCACCATCGCCAAGTCAATATTTATTCCATAAAAACCGTGAGAATTTTTATATTCGTATAAAATATGAACAGCTTCTGGTGTTCATTTCACAAAGATATTTTACCATTTCAACGATAAAAATACACATTTTTTCGCATCGAATAAATAAGTGCCCATCTTTGGATGGGAGTGTGCGCATGTATATGTGTATAAATTTTCTTCGATTTAAAAACTTTTTTCCACTATAATGCACAATAGTTTCACTTATAACAAAATATCTGAAATTGTTTTCTCAATTTCATTTTTACGTCTATGTGTTGTTCTATGGCGCAAAGCCGAGAAAAAAAAACACAAAATATTGAAACAAAAAGAAGTAACTACAACAATAATAAAAAAAGAGTATAAGCAAAAGCCATGACTGTTTACCATCAGCAGTCGCTGCACTTGGCATGAGTGTGCAAACTCGAAGTACAACCATAAAAAATGCTTAAACGATGGGGATTCACAACAAAATCAATATCCATAGAAACAATATAAATTGCAGTCGAAACAATAACGATGAACGAGCAGAACGTAGCATTGAGAGATAACGATATTGGAAACAGGAAACACAAGCGCATACACAAACTCACTCCAGCACACACACAGAGATACAAACATACATTTAGAGTATTGCTGGCAAAGATGTGCATTGAAAAATGTGTAAGATCCATCGAATTCA
Organism: Contarinia nasturtii; assembly: GCF_009176525.2. NCBI lineage: Eukaryota > Metazoa > Arthropoda > Insecta > Diptera > Cecidomyiidae > Contarinia > Contarinia nasturtii. The sequence continues at coordinate 6,425,829 of NW_022198046.1, forward strand.
ATAAATCCATCCCGAACCTTATGTGTATTGCAGATTCTGAACTGAGCCATGATATTTACCACACGTTTGCCAATGTGATGTACAACATTGATGCTCAACAAAAAATAAAATAGAAAATACAACCGCACACTGTATCGCATGATTTTACTGGATTCCATGGTTTTTGAGGATCAATCAACGTTGATGCCTTTTGCCAATCGAATAAGTATTGCAACGGTGGTCTATGTGATCATCGGTCATTCGTTAGCCAGTGATAGAGAAGCGAACGATATCCACTTGATTGAAATAAATATGAACCATTTAATGGAAAGCCCTATCACACGTTGCTAACCAACCACTTCGATTGTGAATTCGAACGTGTACAAAGAGCAGAGCAGCCAACGACTCAATGGCAATTTAGCAATAAGCACACAATCTCCAAGTGATGGAAAAAAGATTGTCAAGCTTTAATTTATATTTTATTTTTTTGCTGATGTTGGTTTTCTGCTGCAGCTTCATCGTCGTGAACTCTTTCCATTCAATTTACTCGGTCATGCTCTCTAATTGATCTACCTTGAGCCATGTGTATCAATCATTAGCAAAGCATCAACGATTATAAAAAAAATCCTAGTATACTCTGTCAAAGTCGGTTGCATTTTGGTTTGCGAAAACGTTGTCAATTCGAAATTGTAGTCGACGTGCACGCTTACCTGCAATGTCTGCCAGTTTGTTTCAAAAATGTTAAAAGATGCTCTTTCACTACCAATCTATTTCGGTGTCGACGATAGAGAAAACACTAACTTTATGTGGCATTTCAAAACTGGTAAATGGTAAATGAAACATGATAAATCGGAAATACGCTTCGTAAAATGAATTATATCGGTCGAAAGCGGAAAATAGTATACGTTACTTGCTCATGGATAATTTTTTTTGTTTTGCTTACAAAAAACAGAAGATAAATTGGTTATAAATAAAAAAGATGGAATTTTTCGTGGAGCATCAATAAGTTTCGTATACTTTTATGAATTTTGCAAAGCAATCAAAAAATATTTTGAATTCAAGAAGAGCATATTTTTAAAAAGATGAACCGTAAAACTTGTAAGATTGTTTCTCGTAGATACTGAAACGATTCTCGTCATACTTTTACATCATTCAAAATTTGCTTGAAATAAGACAAATAGAATTCGGTAAAATATTATTTTTCGCAATAAATGTATCTACATTTGCCATCCATCGGTTGTTATGTTTGAAATTTATCGGAATAAGTACGAGTCATTCCTTTTATGAATGTGTCAATGTATATAAGGTGCTCTATAAACTAACACTCAGACTGATTCAACCTTTTAACATTATAAACTTTATATCGTGGGTCAATGACAGTTTTCAAATCGATTCCCGCTATTGCTGGTGCAAACTTGATATAGACCCAATATGCCGACATAATTCACATAATATTTCGGACGCTTACGATATTCCACATAGATTCGATTCAATTCCATTCTGAATTACGAATTCGAAAAAGTTTTGCAATGATTCTTCGAAATGTGATTTTTTTATTGATCAAAATTTACCTGTTGTTTTACAGTTCGTATCTCGGTGTAGTTCTCTCACGGGTCAATGAAGTGTTGTTGAAATCGATGCCTTTTTGTATGTACAGCGCTTACCGTTGCTCCGGTTTGGAGTCTCCGAGATTTTGGTTAAATCAATGTAATCAGTAACGGTGTAGAGTTTGTATTGAATGATGAGCTTTACATTTTCTGTAGTCATAGTTGATCCATTTGCAAATGCGTATCGAAACTTACGAGATTTGATGATGCACTTTATATGCACCATAAATCAACTAAATATACCCGACAAATTTAGTGCCATTTGTTGTGTCAATATATGCTGATAGAAATGGAACCAACATAAGTCCCGTATTGTTATGTAATACAACGTAACAAACTGGTTGAGATTAAATAACAGCTAGAATGCCGATGTACGAACATCAAGTACATAGTTTATTGTTACAAATACGTGCGATCAATGTAATTTTGTCCAGCAGAGTTTTTTTTAATGTTATATTTCAAATGGAGTTTTGGGGTCCGATTTATATATATATACCTAACGCACAATGGGGTGCTTTGAATCCATCCAGCTGACACAATTACTTCTTTTTCAGTGGGCGAAAGCTTTGATTTTATGTTTTCCTTTGTACGTAAAATCCACTCCATGGGTTTCATTGTTTGCATTCAAAAGAATTGGATTCAAAACGGGCTTGTTTGAAGTAATGTATACATAAATTTCAATGCTTTCTTCATGCTATCCATGCTATCAAACACTACATCAAACATGTTTTTTTCCCTCTGCATTACTTCAATGTCCATTAAAACTGGTCGATTGTTTGAAATACTAAACGTTGTTTCTGCCCGCATACAAAACAGGAATTTATTCAAGGCAACTAAAGCATCAATTAATGCTTCATTAAATAGCGATAAAGTACGAGATGTAACAAGATGTAACCTTTATCAACCCACTTGAAATGTGATATGGCCCATTGTCATATTTATGCTACTGAAGATACATTTTGATTACTTTCTGACTTTTTGTAATATGTCCAAACACTTTTCTAAACTAGGATCGTCCTACAATTGATATCATATATTCAATGTGCCATGTTCATTTATTGACAATGATGCCTTCCATATACCATCATTTATGACCATTTACAAGCTGATGATGGGCTTAAGTTAGAAGCTAGGTGTGTCCATTTGAGCTTTTAAGGTTGCGAACATTCCAGTTATTCAGAAAACTGAGCATTTTTTATTAAAACAGAAAATACTTTATGAAAAAATGAATTGAAAAATATAAGATGAGAAGCGCACGGTTTTCGATAAAAATGAAGAAACATTTTTGGCATTTTTTTGCTGCTGCACATTTTTCCGAGGATATTTATACGTTAACAAATAAAAGCATTTTTTTTTCTTCACATCAAATTCAATTGATGGATCACAGCGGCCTTAAGTAGTAAAACTTTTCAATGCTTTCATTTCATTTTATAGTGGCAGCTGCCAGCAAGTGGTAGTAACCACAATAAAATCTCATTCACTCAAAACTGGCACAAAATCGTAGTTTATAGTTTTTGAAGTTCAATTCAACGTTTTATTATTTTCATTTTTTTTATTTTCATATAAATTGAATGACAAAACTCGCTGTTGGTACCATTCCTTGTAAAATCTAGTGACCACATTTCCGGCGATAAATGCTTACAGTTCATATAGTATTTTTGGGATCAACAAGCAAAAAAAAAGTTGCATCACTGTGCCAACAACTATTGTTCGGTGCATGGTGATGCTGGCGGTGATGCTTGAACATTTGTTGCAATCCACGTCATTCTACAACAAAGTACCCGCAGTATTTTATGAAAATTTTATAACTTCGTTTGAAAATGTTATAATCCAGCCTAATAAGAGTTGCTCATGCCATGTTATGCTATTTACCTGTGTTGTGCCACCTACAAAATGGCACCAGCACCTAAACTAAACCACTTCAAACAGTTAGTAAATAATGTTTGTTAACTAGTAAAACAAGTGAAAATCAAATAAAATAACAATGTAACACAACTAGATTATTGGGTCGATGTTTGTAAAGATTTGTTGTAACAAATGTCAATGTGCATGAAAACTATCAAATATTGTACGTGAATGTAATGTTCAAATGGATGCTTAAATTTAGCAGATGCATTTGCTGTACTGATTAATCCTGACAGTACAAAGTAAAAGGTAAACATTTAAATCAGAATTTGGAGAGAGGGAGAGAACATGTGTGTATTCCTTTTCGCATATATGGATTTGAAGGTATTTTAAGAGATTTGTCCAAAATTTCGATTGAGGTTAAGATTAAATGATTCGAAAACAACACACGTGTATAAGTTAAATATCGAAATTCGAACATCTAACTATATGGCCACAAGCAAAATTAACCGGAAAACCTTGACTTATATCTTTAAGAACCAGTTTGCGGTTCGTTTTAAGTAAAATTCCGATGAAAATAACTGCTACAAAGAGGTAAATGTGTTTGTTCGTTTTCCTATGTCAACTGTAGTATTTGGGAAGATTTGCTACATTCGTTTGGACATAAAATGCCATTTTAGATCTAGATTTTTAAATACATACGCGATGTGATGGAGCTAACGAGTCGAAATTCTATTTGGATCAGCAGCATTTTACTTTGAAAAAACACTTACGTTCAATCGTAAAAATGTTATTTTCATAGTTCATTTAAACATATATCCTACATAAGATTTTTTTTTTCGATCCCTTCAAGCCGCCCAAAAACAATATGCACTTTATACATACGGCCTGTGTGTGTGTACATGTGCATGTGTTTGGTGCCGTGTGAGAAGCACACGGATTGGCAGGCAAACAAAACCGAAAACACTTAAGTATATATAAAGACCAACGGACTGCTGCGCTCAACCTGAAACATATTAAAAACGAAAAATATTTCATTTTAGCCCAAACTATAAATCTTGAATGGACATCATTAATTCACCGGGGAGATCTTCTTTTCTTATACACAATTTATATAAAAGATTGTGAGTCGGGGTAAGAAGAGAGAGTTCCTTATTTCGGACGTTGCAAAATATATATTTTCCTTCGGCTTTCTTGCATTTACTTTCATTTTCTTGTTTATTTTTACTGTTATTTTTTTTTTCACTTTTCATCTCCTCCCAGCTTTCTCTCTCCCTCTTTCACTCTTTTTTTGCTCTGATTCGCCTTGATCGTCATTGTCTTTCGTGTGCGTTGATTCCTTCGGCTGTTTGTATCTCATTTGATGCTGTAATGCAATGGCAATGCCGAACGATGCTTCTTTATTGGTTGACTGGTTATAAACAGTAACACGAAACATTTTATTTCTTTTATTTAATGGTTTTCATTTTGTTTTGTTTTATTTGTTTTCTCTTTCTCTGTGTATTTTTTTCTCTCTCACACTCTCTTTTTCTTCGCTTGCATTTGAGTATGTGTTTTTTCCTTTTGATTTTCTTTATGGCTTCCACTTGGCAAATACTTTTGAGATCTTTGGATGTTTTCTTATGAAAGCTGTATACAATACTCCACGATCTATGTGTGCATGACATACGAATTTGAGTGCGCGTTCGGTTACAAAGTTGATACAATTTTGGTTTCAAATGAGTTTCGCTATGAGTTTTATTCAATTTCAATCGGTGATTATTGCTGAATTTTACGCTTTTTATTGCAACACTGGTTTCAAGAGCCATGGCAACAATGGTGAGGTTTCTCTTTAATGTATGGTATTGAATTCACAAGATGAAGGGTAATTATTAAAACGGTTTCTTTATAGCAAAAGTATTTATATTGCGTCTGCAGAATACAAAACAAATTGAAATGTATCGTACCACTGAGTAAAACAGTGTAAAGGAACAGAAAAATGTTTTAAACTATTTTGATTGAATACGATACCAAAAATTATATTTGATCAAGCACATGCCAAATGATATGAACAGCTAGTTATTTTGTCTAGAATGCGCACCCGCTGATTAATAGCCTGAGAAAATGACGTATAACATGCACGGAATACAAGAGTTAGAAACATAATTGGCAGCCTATGTATCGCCGACAGGCTGATTGTGTTTTTCTCAAAGAAAGTTTTAACGACACCTTTGGCAATTGTAATAATAATATATGGCGCACATTTCATCAGCCAGGCCTGACAAAACAATAGTAGTACTTTTTGTGTTAGCACATGCATCATATCATATATATATATATATCGAAACATTACTTTGAGTTTGAAGCATATGGTTGAATGTTGAAACTTAAAACTGACATTCTTTCACTTGATACGATTTCAATTTCGCGTTTTTCTCTTTCTCTCACTCTTTCTTTCGTCTCGGTCTTTCTCTCTATTTATTTGCCATGTTTTGTTTGTCGTGAACTTATTCGCTACTATTATTACCGACGAATGAACGAACGAGGGCGAAGAAGCAGAAGAATAAGACACGAAGTGCACACAATGCTTAATAATAAAAAATTGCTTCGGGTGGAGAGTACGGCAGCAAGAAAAGGGTGTGGTAGGGGAAGAGAGTGTGTGTGAGAGAGAAAATTTCAATTACCTGTTCTTCTTAACTATTTTCAGTGTTCTAGTTATCCTATTGTTGGAGTCGTTGTTAGCACTCAACACTATAGCAGTTTTCGCTATTTTCCAACGAAAACTTTGATACACAATAGTGTTTTTGTGTAGCTTCTCTCAATGCTTTGTTTTCTATTTATCTTTGGATAATTCGTTTTCATTGCATCATTCCATCATTGAGGCGTATGCGCTGTGAGCGTTGTGCGCGCGTGCGGAACAAACGCATAACTATTTACAACAAAAGGAAAACTATCGAGTGAAAAATGTCGAGTTTTTAGTGAACGATTTTTTTTTCTATCTTTCTCGTCCCCTACCCCCATCGCTATTTCTCTCGCTCTCATTCTTTCGTTCGTTTCATTTGGTGTGTTATATAATAAAAGACGAAATAAAATGTGATCTTAATGCTTTTGCTTGAGTGAAATTTAAAAGACGAAATGCGTTCGCCAAACAACAGAGATGAGAGAGAGAGAGAGAGAGAGAGAGAGAGAGAGAGAGAGTGAAGCGCAAGCAGGGATAAAATGGAACGAATGAGAAAATGATGAGTGGCATCGCTGAGAGCCAAAGGATAACAACGCCAAAACATACAAAATCCTTTTCATTGTTGCATTTAACAACTTATTCATCCCAAACTCTTCTGCGCTTGCATTCTTCAACAACATTGTGAAAATCGTTCAATTTACAAAAAAATAAAGCAGACACTTTGACACAGACATCGCAACTGATGTTGTGATAAAGTTTTAAACGAAGCAAAATGCGTCGCATGAAAATAAAACACATAGTCAGCCAAATATACACTTCACAACAGCAGAAACAGGAGAATTAGTGGTGGTATCAGTGGTGGTGGTGGTAGTAGGGCACCAAAGTTTCGTGTTTCTTATTGTCCAACAAACAATCAGGTTTCATCGGTACTTTGTACCGAAGAAAAGCGAATAGTCAAGAGATTTCAGCAATTAAATTTCATAAACAAAAACATTTCCAGCAATTTGTACACGAATGTAAACACGATAAAGTGCTTTCCTCATTCAAAATGAGGGAAATAATAAAAATTAATGAAAATTGTCGAAGGACGACAGCATACAACTGAACCCACCCCCACCCCGTCTCCACTCTTTCTATTGACACGAGGCGCTTTGATCGTGGTTGTCGTCAACGGGGTGCACAGATGTAAAACTTGTGTGTGTATTTTACCTTGAATATGCGTAACAAGGACAATGTTAATTAGTTTAGAGCGGGACCAAGGGATGGAAACATTGTAGTAGAATGAGCAAGAAAATTGAGCCAAAAGTTTGCGTTTGCTGTCCATAACGGATATAAACCCAAGCACGTGAGATTAAAGCCAAAAATGCTCAAGTGTATAATAAATTCACTTTGCTCAAATGGAAATTTATTTTTACATATACGATAAAGTGCTTTCGGTATAACCGCAACCATACGCTACGTTTACTGATTACAAACTTAACTATTCACAGTCGGCCAACTGCTGAAAAATTAGTCTGTTCTGATGTGCTGTTTGCTGTTGTGTGTTGCTTATGTATGTGTGGCCGAATTCAAATCGAACACTGGGAGGCATTTAACATTTTGGGCGCTCGCGCTTTTCTCTGCATATACAATTTATTCAAAAGCATATAAAAGTGAAAAGCTCCTGACCAAAACACTGTATAGACTTCGAAGCTAATGAGTTGACCGCACATAACCAAATACACATACGCTTATATACATATGCACCATTCTAACTATTGAGCGAGAAATAGAGAGATGAAGAAAACAAGCACTAAACGAAATTCACCGTAATCGTTTGGCTTTTCGTGCAATTTCTTCTGGTCAAAGTTTGATATTTTATATTCGTGTAACGTAACGGCCAATTCGCAAATGAAGCACTTCATCAGTAGTCGAGTCGCACCTTCAATTCGATTTTCCAAAATGTTTGGACCGGGATTTTTATACATCAGCCGACATTATTACATTGATCACATCGAACATTGCAGTTTTGTAACATTCAAACCGACCAAACAACGGTGAAATGAAGCAGATAAGAAGAGTCTATGTGCAACGAAGCTATATACTTGTCAAATACACGCCATCATCGCAGGCAAGGAAAAAAAACTTTCAAATTGGATAAACAGACAGGTTTAAGTGGAAAATATGCTTTGGACGGCATCGCAACGAAACGAACATCAAACTGTTGGATGATGCAATTAATGTTCCACTCAAAATGAAATGAACCAATGAACACAACATCGAAACCAATCGAATACACATTAAATAATTTATGCGTATCTGGTGAGTTCATTGCTTAAATGTTTCGGCTTCACTTTTCCATTCCCACCGGTATCTGGGTTATGAGCGTATATACTACGATGGTATATGGCATTGTCTATATTTAAAACCGAAATTAATTGGCTGAATTATCATTTTAATCCATCGAAATGCCAGAATCAACTTCTACTTTTTTAGCACATTGACTACTGCTGCTTTAACTGTCACTGAAACCAAAACTACATAATTGCATCGAGCATGAAATGTGCAAAAAAATGAAATCTTGATAGGACGTTAAAATATCATCCATATTAACTTCGGTTTATCTTTTTTATGAACAATGAAATGCGATCAATGCACGTGAAATGGCTGAGAATGACGTCAAAATTGCACATTGTCTACCATCTTAATTTTTCAAAATGATCGGAAAACACTATCCAACACTGAACCGGACTATTGGCTTAGGTCATTCTGACATTTTTCAAATGAGATATGGACGCAATATTCATTGCTCATTCTTACCTGAAATATGTATTTCCTACAACATACACCAGAAGAAGAAAAAACCCACCGCCACAATTTCATTCCAATTTTATACACAGACACACACGCATACAACGCTACATATTGTACAAAGTTTTGCACTTAACTGTGTACCATCACTTTTAACCCTCTTGCCAGCAGTCGATATGCCATCATGAATTTATTGAACATTTTGCGTTTTCGGTAATTAATCACATAAAATCAGAACAATATAATACATTTTGAAACAAAGGCGCCTTCGCATTTCTCTCTCTCTCTCCCTCTCTCACTCACCTCTCTACACAATGAACTAGAATACTCCGGAAAATGCCAATTCGAGAATGGTGCCGATTTACAATTCAAAGTCAGACAACGTAATATACTAAGTTTTGAACGCGTTGAGTGCAATATAAATTCGTAGCAACAAATTTAACCCCACACTGATGAATGGAAGTAGGGAGATGAAATGGGTGAGGTATAACAGTGAAAATATGAAGTAAAATGAAAGAGAAAGCGAACGATAGAAGTGAATTGGAAACACGTACCGCACATATGTATTCATTGGTGCGGCCAAAATCATCTATCGATTTAAAATTCAGCAAATGCTCTAAATTACGTTTCTTGAGAATCGTGTGTTCCGGTGATTGCACTACACACCATCAGACACAGCCGAAAGGATACATGTATATGCGAAAAATAACGAAAAACGAGGCTAAAGAAAGAGAATAAGATAGAAAAGATATTCGAAACGATACTGGCGTCGCGCAAAAAAAAGAGAATCAAAACTAATAGCATTGCTGGCTTAAATCTAAACTTTTCAACTGCTATGGCTTAAAGCCATTCATCGACACGGCGTCTATAAATTTCATTTGCCAGTTTAGCGAACGCAGCAGCGCACCTCTCTCACTTCAATTCGCTCTTCCTCGTGTATATTTATCGACAGCAATACATCGCAACAAGCATGTGAATTGTGTCGGTGTGTCTGCATACCAAGAGAACTAGATATTCCAGCCAAGAGTGAGTAAAACACAATAAACCAAACAAGCGATGAACACGAAGAAAAACAAGACAATTGCAAAAGCAAAGTATATTTTACGGCGAATAAATACTCGTGCGAAAGTCAACGCAAGCAAACACCGGGAGAAGAATGAGACGAGAGTGGCAGACACTGTGTGAAAGAGAAAGCTTACTTTCACGGTAATATAGCAAGGAAATCCTTTATTTCGTAGCACTTTCCGCTCTTGCGCCCACCTCATGTCTCACCAGCTAAAACGATATTCTTATTAAACTGCTGCCACGTTAATACAAAGGTTTAGTTTCGTTTTTCTACTTGAATACGGCATGTATGGATGAATTTATCTCAATCTCATTTTATAACAGGACGAGCACAGCAAAGTATGTTAAAAGAATTAAGTGCGGAATGCCAAAGTGGAATAGCGAAAAAAGCGGATAAAATTTAATGGAAACGAGTTGAAACATAGCATAAGAAGAAGTGGAAAAAAAAAGAACCGATCACCTGAAAAACTAATTATTCGGATAAATCTTTGTTAGCTGCACTGATTCCCATCGATTCAATGTATTTTATAAATATTGCGAATACACTTTGACTCCAATCGGCATTCATTGCTTCCTTCTTCTTTTTTTTTTCATTTACTAACAACAGCCGCCAACTTGCACCGTTATTTAAAATCTTTTCACATTCTCTTTCGATCCGATTCCTTTCAGCCTCTTAATGCTTCCGATTGCAAACCATTTTCGATATATCTATCGCATTTCGGTGAGCTACGCGCATTTGTTCCATTCAAAATGAGTAAATTTATGGATCGACTATTGAACCAATTGACGTACAGGAAATCTGTATCCTTCGTTGAAAATTTATGATCGGCATGTGCTTTTAAAAAAAAAATCGTCGACAGTAGACGGGGTGTAACAGTGTGCAAAACAAGCCAATTGTCCTTTAATGACTTAGTCTCAACATTATTCACTCCACATACACACAATCCACATCCACTGAGACTGAGGTGTTGAGTATGCTTACAGCAATTCATTATATCTAAACCAAAACGGACGCCCGTTCGATCGTTCCCTCCTTCCTTGTCTCACGAATTCAATGAATCTTAAATAATTAATTAATTTCGATGAACACTTAATAAATAGCCAAATGCGTTCGTCATTTATGTTTAATATAATACACAGTGAACGGTTCTTTCTTTCGTCTGTTTCAACTGTTGTTAGGTCGTCACGAAAATAAAAAAAAAACTTCGCTGGTAAATCGTTTATATTTTGAAAGTACCCGAACAACAAATTTATATGCGTTAAAAATGTTCAACGCTTTTAATTAATTCGTCGTACCATCGAATTCCATACACACAATGCTGGCTGAGTGAGAGAGTATATTTTATACCCAAATTTATTATTCATCATTTCAATAAAGTAAGTAGGTTTCTGACTCTTTTTTCGCTTTGCACAACAGTGAATGCACTCACTTGACACCCACACTCGCAAACACTCACTCTTCAATCAAATACATAATGTACAAGAAGTGATAGATGTTTTGACTCCTGTCGATTATTTCAATGTAATACACTTCAGCTGGAAGCGGAGCGAATTCGAGGGGGGATTTTAATTTTTCCATTCAGCAGTGTTTGTTTAAGTGAAATTACGAACGAGGCACCCGCATAGCTTTTTGGAGCTAGGGCATCACATTTTATTATTAAATTTACAATCGTTGACTATGTATGCCAACGTAAACAACAATAATAAGCAACCAATGAAATATTTTACAAACACATTTTTGTTTTAATATGTTATGCTTCCGTTTCGCTGCTATGGTTGCTGGTAGCGCGGTTGCTGGTGTTGTTGCCTTGATGGTCTTTTTGTTCCTCATGATTTTTTTCTCTAGACCCCAAATCTCTTGTTGATTTCATTTTTGAGTGTGATTTGGCTGGTGTTTGCCTTTTTGCTGCTGCGAAACCCGAACTGAATCCATATATCCTCGCATACACACAGTCTATAAATCAATAAATTGAAAGAAGAAAAATTGCGCCATTTCTTCCGTTTTTTTCTCGCTGTTTTTCACCCCGTTTGCCGGAACAAAAAATGGGTTTAGTCACTGTTCATAAAAAAAAGGCAATCTCAAATATCGGAAATAAGAAAGTACATTGCACAGCTCATATAAGAGGAGCGGTTTTTTCAATTACCAACCGATGGTATTCGTTCTTTTTGCCACTTTGTTCGAAAAGCTTTTCGCTTGTTGTGATATGAGTGCGGATCTCTTTCTGAAGTATTGAAAAATCTAGAGCGCGGGTAAATTTCAACGATGCGAAAGAATGAAAAAAAAATTTAAGCTTTTTATTCTCTGCTTTGCAACTTCAAACGCCATTCAATTCTAATTAGACTAAAAAGGATTGTGATTCTCGTTGTTTTTTTTTTACTTTCATACAAGCCATTCAATTTCACTTAATTTCAGTTCTAAGTTTTCGCAAATGGCTTTTGTATGCAACTAACTAATAAAATCAGTGTTAAAAGGGGAAAAACCAATGTGCGCACCATTAAAAAGAAAGGAATTACTTGGAAAATCTAATCGCAAATAATTAATGTTAAATATAAAGAAAAAACTATGCATAATAAAAGCAAAGTGATTACATTATAAAACGGTGGCTATTGAAACGTGCATAGCAATATTATACCACACAGCAATTTAGTATATTTAAATGTTGTGTTTGTTAATACATAATAAAAATGTTCATTGATGTAACCAAAGCCACTTTATAGCTTAAGGACAATTGTTCATATAGTCCGAAATGAATATTTAAATGCGGTCGGCTCGAGCATCCAAATTTGAGTGAAAAAAAAATACTTTGGAAATATCAAATAACAAAATTTAACTATGTTTAATGGAAAACATGGGTCGCTAGTTCATGAACTTCATACAAAAAATGGTTTTAATCAAACCACGGTATACGGTTTAATGATGTCGAATGCATGTTGTTCGGTGTGTTTAATCATGTATGAAGTGAAAAGTTCACCGTTATTCGAAAACATCTAAAAACTTCTATTATAAAATTATACAAAAACCATTTTTGGTGTTTTGGACATCGTTACGGTGGTATTGTTGCTAAACGTACCTTTTTCAAATTGGGTTTTACAGTTGATTGTTTATTAAAATGATTGCTTCAGAACATTTTATTTGTCGTAATAGTACGTGAACCAAGAGATTTGTTGTTTTTTTATTAATAAAATGAAAATAATGAATTTTTTGATAACTTATTCTTCTTGCCATTGTTTACTTTTCTGCACCTTCTTTTTGTACGTGAATAAATAAAAAAACCGTCGAATTAAAGATAAACCAAAAACAAAGAAAGGGCTTGTACGAGAAAAAGTGAAAAGTGGATGCAGAGAGAGAGTGGGAGAGAAGGACCCCAGCACTTCCATCAACAATCCGTGTCGATTTGGTCACACTGAAAATCCGGCTTCATTATAAACTTGTTTCCATTTATAAAAATAGCCTGACCCTATCATCATCACCGCCCATTGTGTGCGCTTTCGTCTTTTGTGCAGGTGTGTGTGCGTCGTTATGTTATTGTTTTTTCCCTGAAAAGATGATGTGAATAATTGATGGTATCGAATCGAATTACCTAACCGTAATTTAAAGCCATTGTGTGTACTTTCGATTGAAAAGCAATCTTCAGTGTATACATTACGACGATAACGAAAAGAAGGGATAATTGTACAATTAATTTAGTTTCTCTGTCTTTTTCATCTTTTGTTTTATGGCATCTCCATTTCTCTTCCGATTTTTTTCTATGCGAAAAAAATCTCATCATTCGCCATTCAATGTTCGCCGTAACAAATTACGTCGGAAGAGGGTGTTCCACAAAAATCGTATTCAGTTTCATCGTGTACAAATGATATCATGGAATTAATTTCCTTTGATTTAAAATAATAATCTTGAAAAATGGAAGCGTTATGTTTTTGTGCATGTACTTTTTTTTACTCCTCATCTTATCGTCTTTTCGACTTAAAATCCTCTTCACAGCTTTACCGTTACATATCGCCCTTGCAGCCTTTTGTTTTTGGCGGTTTCTATTACGAGACCATTTTTCCACAACAAAACGGTGTTCAGCTTGCTTGTGGAAAACCAGTTTTGAAGTGCAGCTTTTAAACGGAAAAAGGATATCGAAACATCAAACGATTTCTGTTGAACCAGACAGTATAAGTAAATACAAAATGAAAACCACAGCTAAATGCGTTCGTACCGAACCGAATGAAGCAGACATTTTATGAATGTCACACATTTTTTTGGATTTTCATTTGCTCATCCATTTTACCTGGATTTCTCGTTTTCTTTTTAAATTAATAGAGGTTTTGTAATCTTATTAAGGTCAAAAAAAGGCTTAACCATTGGGCCAGCGTTATCATCATCAGCAGCACAACCATCAAAAGTAAAAATGGCAAAATTTTGTTTGAAAGATTTTTGCTTCCGTTCTAGCTAAGTAGCAACTTGATAATAACGGTTCCATTCCGTGCTTTTACTTTTTAAAATTGATGTTTTTGTACTCGCACACAAACACTCATCTTTTATATCACAGCAAATGTGGGATACATTTTGAATTATTTGTGTGACAGCATGATGTCTTAGATAGTATAAAATACGATTATTACTGGTAAATTAATGATTTTTCCAAGAAGTAAATGTCCAATTTCACTCTGATAGCAGATATAAAAAACCATGACAGATGAGAAAATTCCTTGAAGAAAGCATTTTTGTGGAATTTATCATGTTGCATTCACGATGGATAATATGGAGAATTTACTGTAAAACCACTACACATTGATAAATGCTATTTGCCCAAAAGCTATTTCAACTTTGATTTTATCTAGTTAAAAAGAAAAACGCAATTTTTCATCAGCAGAAATCTCATTTCCAATTATAGATTTTAATTAATTTATTGGTAATTATATTCGAATAGCAATGAATGCAACGATTGCGGGTATTTCACTCACATTATGTGACTGACAATCATTGTAAAATATCTCATTCCGTAAAACTTTTAATCTTTTACCATTATTTAATTTATTAAAGAATGAAAAATATATGGATTTTTTTTAAATAATGACGAATTCAGGTATAAATTCAAATCGAATAATAGTCGAATGAATAAAATTCTATTTTTACTGAAGTATCTATTTTGTAAATTACATCCATTCTGTCGTCTACTTTTAAAGTCAAGCCACTGACAATGTAAATATTGAACATGTGTCGTTGGTAAGTGAAAAGGCTCTAAAGCTTCAATTATTTGATTTGTTGGAAAGTTTTCAATCGAGTTGAAAAAGTTTTGTTCGTATTTCTGTAAATTAATAGGCATAAATCCAATTGACACAAATTGGGTTTAACTGACTTTTGGCCACAACCGACGCAAAGAAGCAATAAAATTTAAGCGCATGGGAAACATTCAAAAAGTCGAAATAGATAAAAATATATGTGCGAAAAAAAAGATTATATATGTTGTATGTTTTTATATGCGAACAATTTTCGAAAACATCCAACAACAGCAAACAGCAAACATTCAATATACCTACTTTCGAGTATGGCTCAATAAGGTTTTTTATTTTATTTTCGGTGTGATTTTGAGAGTGATGGCATAGAGGAAAGAGCGCAAAAGATTGTAGTTTCTAAATCCCGGTTGACAGTAAAGCTTTTGTCGAAAGTGTGTTATCTCTCTCAGTGTGGTTCTTTGTGTATCGCATAAAATTAATGTGAATGTATGTATTTTGCTATCTGACGGTTCTTTCAACACTATAATTCACACGCCCTTGCATGTAAAGCTGCCACTACGTCGATTGTCCTGAACGTCACCGTACAGGTTCTATTTTTCTCTCTATCTTTCGATGTGTATTCAATGTTTTTTGAAATTTTCTACTGTGTGTATGTGTGTGTGTATACATTTTGCCGCAACGGTAGCCAAAAATATAACGAAAACAAACCGACAAAAAAAAACTTTTTCTCATTGATAAAAGTTTCAAGCGATTTCCCTTCATGCATTATCCAAATTACATTTTGTTAAAGTTTTGCATTCGCTTTGCTATTTCAATTTCATTTGTGTATCATTCCAATCTTTCTTTCGGTTTCGTTGCCTTTGCCGCCTTCACATTTCCCCTTCCCTTCGTAGGGCCAAAGTTGTAATGGAGAGTGGGAGGGAAGAGACTGTAAAACTCACTCTCTGCTGGTATCTGCATGTGTCAAGCGTTTTTCTGATGTTTTTTACATCCCAGTCGTTCGCATATGTCTATGAGTTATTTTAAATTATTTATTTTATTTTGTCGTTTTTCTTTTATACGCTTGTCACCATTGAGAATGGCATTCACCGCAATACAAACTGTTGAAAAAGCACCAACAACGACAACAACAAAAAAAAAACCCAACCAGTTTGAACAAACACAATATATTTTACTGTTTCGGTAGTTGTTGTTGTTGATGTTGAAAAATTGTAATCTTTTTCCCATTGCCATCATTTTGCATTTGGCTGACGGTTGATTTGCGGTTGTTATACCCGCAAATCCTGAAAAATACAAATTGCTTCCATCAAATCAAAATACTTTTCGGGTGCTCTGTGTACAATTTCTGAAACTACCGGGAATCAGTGACAGCAACAGTAGCAGCAAAACTAGCAAAACGAGAAAGCCCTATGACAAATAGTGAGAAAATAGAAAGAGCCAGAGAACATTTCACATATAGAGAAACATACAATTCTAAATGAAACGATATCCGGTAAAATAGTCAGCAAATGTATGAGGAAAAAAAAGAGAGACAGAGTTTTCAAGAGGAAAACTTTTTGCTTACTAACAATTTTCTCTCGTTTTCGATTCAGTTAGAGTTACAAAGAGTCTTACACGCACATTCAACCAAAGCGAGAGAGCGAGAGAGACCGGGAAAAATAGAGACAGAACGGCAACAAACAGTCAGCCGGTTACGAAATAGAATTTTCGCAAACATTACGACATGTGAAAATTCAGCAAAAATTTCCATATTTAATTTAAAATTTGTACTAGTTTTCGTTTGATTATTTCAAAGCGTTGCTCGTTGTCGGTCTCTCTATCTCTTTTGTTTTTTTCTTTACTATGCACCCATCCTGCTATGAGTGTGTGACTTTCGTGTTCTAAATTCCCGAATGAAAAATGGCAACGACAGAAATCAAATCATTTCTACATACACCAAAGTAGACAGAGAGATATGAAGAGGGAGAGAAGGAGATTGAGAGAGAATAAAAAACGGAAGGATGAAGAGAACAAGAGAAACGGGAACATGTTAAACTAACAAAAAGCGAAATTGTCAACATTGTTTAAAGTGTAAAACTGGGTGCGCACAACATTTGATGATATTCCAATATGACTGTCGAATTGGAATATTGTAATGCATATATACGAATGGCTTGGGAGGTGTGTTACAGCAACCATGCACTCTTTCTCTCCCTCTTTTTCTGTATATCTATGTATCTTGCATTGTAAACGAACGGAAATCCGGGCGTAATCTTATCAATTGAACCGTTGAATGTATATTCTGCTATCATCACATTTATTTCGCGAATGCATATCGTCGAATGCACATAGCCAAGAAACAATGGCACACAGACTCGTTTCCGATATTTTCCCATTCTGCTTGTAAAATATATTTCATTTAACATCTAATTTAATTGATACTCAGCTAATTTAACGCGCAATGCATTTTATCAGACGATTGAAAAATGTGAGCATTTTATCTTGTTATTCATGCGATGGTGGCAGAAGGTTTTGCCAATCGATTTCCATTGCAAATGATATGCACAATACAAAGAAAAAGAAGAGCAAGCGAAAAAAAAAAACGACTGAATGGGTATGCAAGCGAAGAGAGACAGTAAAAAATAGAGCACCAAACGAAAAGTTGATGACACTCAAAATTGAGAATGGCTTATAACTTTTCCTATTATCTTTGCCACATTTCGATGTTCAAGAATTGTGCAGAGAGTGTTCGATTTATAAAAATACTCTGCACAGTGCCATATAAAACTAACGCGAAGATTGTGTGCGTTTCGAACGAAGTAACATAATGTTTCCAAAACAAATAACTATTTTCATTTCGATGCATTCAAAATGTGCAAAATTCTCGTAAAATGGTTTTTTTTGCTGTTGCCGCCACTGCTGCTGCGAATTCATTGGGGGAATCGACGTTGGGATTTTTATTTAAATTCGAAATTGACACAATTGACTATGAGCGGCAACTATGTGTGCATTTGGCTACACCACCAGCCACCTCGATTCATCTTTTCGCAAAAATGAACGAGAGGAAAGGCACTTTAAATTGACTCAACATTTCTATGCTGGCGGAATATTAGTCTAAAACTATAGTTTTGATACATGCGTTTGAAAATTTAACCTGACACACACGCTAGCACTGAAATGGAAAAAAAGAAGCTGGAACGAATACAAGAACAAATGGGGAATGGTATTTGAAACAATATCAAAATGGATTCAATCCAATCAACTAGCGCTCCTGAGAAATACAACAATGATGACGATAGCAACGACGGCAACAACAACCATACCATGAGCATAACGTATGAATTACCGAAGCCATCATTCCGACTGTCATACATAAATAACAATTTTCAGGTGCAGAACATGTCTTACGTGCAAAGTTATTGTTATATCTGCACATTGAACAAACTCTAAAATTATCTCACCCAGCATGAGATCCGTGCTCAATAAGCTTTATGTTTTCAATTTCCATTTCAAATATTACATGAATTTCGGCGAAAACGAATCAAACGCTTACGACATAATGCCGAAAACAATGTTTCGCGTTGCTGCCGATGTTGCTGTTCAAATCTCACATCGAAAAAGGAGATTTCGAGCGAAACAATTGAATATTCGAATCGACTGAATTCCATTTGATCAATGTTAAACGCATGACAGCATGTATCACGTGTACCATGTTGTTGTTGTTTTTTTTCTATCTTCTTGCATTTCTCTTTCTCTTCGTCGTCTTGTATAAGTTTTGTGTGATGAAAGTGTGCGGGATGCGTTTGACGATTTACCATTATCGCTGATACAGTTGTCAATATAATTTTGCCAGAACCACATATTCGAAATCATATTCACTGTCAGAATTTCCAAGTATTCATTTCTCTTCTTTTTTTCTTGGTTGGTTCGGGTCGACAGCATCGTCGTCTTTGCCATTGTCGTTGTCATTGTTCGATTTGCATGAGTTGTATAATCATCGTCACATTTTGTTGGCGTCAATTTTTTTCTCTCTCTCTCTTTCAACCAAAATGATATGAATATTAGGGGCTTGAAAATTCGTTGCATGCATGTTACAAAATGAATATTGGTGAATGTGTGACATTTTCTTGTCTGTGCATCGATCTGTGCCACTGCCATCACACACAAGAAATGACGAATGAAAAATTCTCTTGAGGCAATAAACAGTCATACCCGAGCGATGGGAAAAACCAACGTACAGAGTTACGATGAGAACTGACACAATCACATAGCATGAATGAGATATGAGAAATGGATCACTTGATGCGAAAATTCGCATAACATAAATGCGATGAACAAAAAAACATTTTTATTCCGAGATAAATGAGAGAGAAAAAGAGCGAAAAAGACGAATAATGAATCAAGAGCTCCATGTATCAGATTTCATGATAATGTCAAACATGAAGCAAAGAAATGGTAGCACAAAAAATGTCAATATGGCCCACATTTGTATCGCTTCAAGAAGCCAGATGAAAGAATATGTAAAATTTTATATACATGTGAGTGATCTAATATGAATACATAGGACTTATCGTCAAAACAAAAGCATAGTAAATCGCAGAGACATTCATATCATCCAATGCATAATAATAATAGTAATAATAAGGAGTAAGACTACCGTTGAATTTTTCATTTCCCCCTCAACCAGCTACACCTTCATCATGTACTGGCGTGAAAATGAATGAATGGGATGAAATTGTGCGCGCTTTGCTTGCTTTTTTTCTGCGTCATTATTTTCAATTTTATTGGAAAATTGACAGCTTACTATAAATACACCGCATGAGGCTGAATAAGAAGCGAACGACTTTTTCTCCATTTCTTTTCTTTTTGATATGAATATGCCATTCGAAAGAAATATATATCAATGGTCGTAAATCATTGAATTTTCTTTGCCAAAGAGTGTTTTCTACAAAGTGAAAAATCACTTTTTATTATTTTATCACTTCAGACGAATGAAAGCAGAAAGAAATTTTTTTTTACTGAAAGCGAATCGATGAAAAATGAAACGGAGTGAGAACAGAGCCAGACACTAAATGAAAATAAAAGATGAAAATAAAAGATGAAAAAAAAAAATATCGTGAAGGGGAACAAAACAGAAGGAGAATCCATGGAGTGAAGTGGTGAGTGCTTATTGAATACTGGAGTTTTTACGTCCACAGTATTGAATAGCATGGGAAAACTCAAACGAGTCAATTTTCTTCGGCATGTTGAATGGGCCACTTTTTCTGTTGTTGTTTTTTGTTGGATTCTGTTACACAGTGAGAGCTTCGAAAAGGTGGAGCATATGTTTTAGAGAATTTATGATACTTTGGCTCTCTCTTTGCACTAAATTGGCCACTTTTCACATACGATTCATTCACTTATTACTTCCACATTGTCAACCGGTTAAAATATGGTCGTTTTTTTTATCATTTCTCATAATTTAATAGTCTGAATCGATTCTTGTTCGATGAAAATATTCAATCAGACACGCACCAAAACACGAAAATAAAACCTATTGATTGTTTTATCAAATTTGTTGTCGTTAGTATATTTTCGATTGAAAATCTGAAATTGACTACGTCTGATTGTTGCCCATGGTTTGGTAATCTTCCATGCCTTTTGTCAAATTGTAGCTATTCATATTCAATAATTGGCACCTTCTCATGGATATTTATATCAAATTATGCGGCACGCTTTGAACTTTTTGTTGTCTACCCTCTAATCAAATAGTTAAGAAAGTTGCCCATTCAAGCAGACACATCGAATAGGATCCCACCCGCACTATGTCTTACAGGTAGATGATGGATTTCATTAGCCATTCAAGAAAACGAAAAGGAATTCAATGGAAAAAGGTTCCAATTCTAAGGAGAGTTTGTGTGCATGAGAGGGGGAAGAGAAGGCAAGCGAGTTAAAGAAGGCAAAATGATTCAAAGGAACATGTTCATGTTTGTCCAATAAATATTGTCGGCTGATTTTCGACATCGACGCTTTACTTTTTTTCGCTGAGAGACAGAACGAGGAGTTTGGTGTGTGTAAAACGGTAGAAAAGCCAAATTCACATGAATAGCATGAAATTTTAATGGTCTCAATGGAATTCAAAGCATAACATGGATACCAAACACAGTGCAATACTGAATTCGGCCACGAATAACCAAAAAACTTTACCTAACACACTGTATTTGTGTGGATGCCGTTCTTTTAAGCAAAAGGATTTGTTGAAATTCTTCCATATTTTTTTCTGTGTTGAATTTTTTTTATATGTACAGTGTACACAATACAAACCATCGCCATGTACAGAAGCATAATAGAATACATTATCCACAGCAACACCGACGTATACATACCGTGTACGGTTAACCAAACTAGTTAAAGTATCATTCTGTAAAGAAACGCATACATAAAATATTCTCTAAAGAATGAACATAATCATAATGATGAAGAAGCCATGGGAACAAAAATACAGTCGAAAACACCATTCGAAGTGAAAAGAAATGCACTTGAGTTTATTTCACTCGTCATTTCAAAGTTTCGGTATCGGTGGCATTTCAAGAATTTTTTGGTGTTGTTCAATATGTCAAACACACACACATACACTACCTAGATTACATTATCATATGAACGACGAATAAATGCGAATGTTGTTGAAAATGGTTTGATGCTGTCGGAAATGGCGGCAACGACATTGAACGATACTGTGACAATGAAAATGCTGGGGCGACAACGTCTTTCTCTCATTGTATCGACAAAAAAACAACGCACATGCACATATTCCGCAGTTTTACATTCCTTACACATTCAAATGTGCTAAGTGCACGCAAAGATAAAGTACTTTTTAAGTAGACAAACATCAAGAGCGAATAAGAAAGAGTGAAAGAGAGAGAGAGAGGAGTGAGAGTGGAGAAAAATATTGGAGAACAGAGCATCACAAGTGCAAAATAACAATGGCATTCTCGTTTTCGTTCGAGTTCCCATTTCCCATTTTTAGCCATTCGCATTATGCATTTAAATTCAATGTATGAATATGATAAAATCTACCCCAATTTTCATAACAGTACACATAATAAAATTATTGTTATTATGATATGAACAGCATAATGTGTTTGTTATTATTGCTTTTGCTCGCGTTTTCAGCATACCCGAAGCGCTGTTTGACGCGCTTACACGGACTTTTGCTTACACCATTGTCATTTGGTGTTGGCTTTTATCTTATTGTATGTATTATACTAGCATTTTGTCTGCCATAGACAATACACTTGTTGTCGATTTGCTGTTTGCCATTTCTTGAATTGGACAGGTACAACAATGGTCTTGCCATATTTTCTTTGAATTTTCTTCGGAATTTTGGCTCACTAAACGGAACTAATTTCAAAATTATTCTTTATGCCATTATTTTTTTTGTTGTTTTCATGAAAATTAGTCATGAGTCGTTACCGATTATATGTAAATTCTGTTCAATATTACAATTAGGTGATTTAGTCATATTCATGCCTTCGTCATTTATTATAATGAGCATTTCGTATATTGGACACGCTTTAAGCATGTTAAAATACGCTAATCTTCAGAGCTTCAACGATTCAGTCACGAATGCCACGAAATCCATATAGAAAATGAAATGTATCTAAATGCTCATTTTCATTGATATTGTGTGGTTTGGGGGGAGAGGTAAATTGCCATGTGACACTCAAAATGTTTTAGCTGTGTTTGTTGTGAGTGTGTTATGTTTAATACACACTTAAATTTCAGCTCATATGCACATCCATAAAAGTTGATATCATTTATATGTGACATCATTTGAAATAAACGGTCATACAGCACTTTACATCACATGAAATTGTTCCAACCGCTTCAGACAGATTGACTGAAGCTTTTAGTGCGTTGAATACGATTGAAAATGTTAATGGGCGTATGGTACAAACGCAACGAATGGGTCGGTGTCTACCAGTTTGTGTATTAATTTTACGCTTGTACAATTGTTCGGGATAAGTTTTGAGTGGTTGTAAACGCACATCAGAACACTCTGATACACACACTCTCACTAGTTCCCTCTCTTTTGACCGGGTCGTCTCTGTCTCATTCAACTGCTCATTAAGATAATAATCATTCATCTATGATTTTGGAGCATTTTGTCTGTGTGATTGATTGATAATATTTGATTAGGGTCGTTTATTTTCTTTTTTAATGCAATTAATTACGCACGACATAATATGTATATCGAATATATTTGGCGTGGCGGCTCAGCTACTTAAATTCGATTAATGAATATATTTGTCGTCAACTCTCGTCAACGTCAAATCATTTTGCTCATTTATGGTGCGGCGCATATTTTCCGCTCATGCAACAAATACTGAAACTGAACAGCTAACAACTTATTAGACATACGAACATTAAGAATGAGAACATAACTGGGCTAAAACTAAAAACTTTATGTGTCCCAACCATTTATACACATCACAAGCATATTTTCGCATCGTAAAATGCACGGATAAATATTAATGAATTTCTTGGTGTGTATACTTTTTATGTCACAACGTGCATGCTTTATCTGCATGTTTAACAACTTATTAGTTTATTTAAATATACTAAAAGAGAAAAGGTACGGCAAAGTATAAGCTTTTTCACCAAATTTAATGTCTCTCTCTCTATCTCCATCTCTGTTATTCTCTCTTGCTTCGTTTTTTCTCGTTTAACCGCGATACAAAAATGGTTATTTAATGAATTTGTATGTGATACGCGCGCGAGCGCACACGTACACCATACACATAAACTAATGGCAAGAAAAATTCTTGGAAAATTTGGATTACACCACACACACACAAACACACATTATAAACAGTATTGTGTCGCAAACAGAGTCAAAACATCACGCGACTTGACGCCATAAATCTGTGAAATCGATTCGGTTTCATTTTTAGCCTTAACTTGGTTTTAGTAATAAGCTTACTAGAGAAGAGTAAAAAAAAGTTATGTAAAATTCACAAAAAAAGATGCACAACAAATGCTTCTTGCAACATACATATATATTCGACTGAATTTTACGGCTTTATCGCTGACAATGCAAATAAGTTAATGCATAACTTTATGATAGCAATTGTGTTGAAATTTTGTATTACATTGGAGAATGCTTGATCCTCTATTCAAATGTATGCCAACAAACCATAAATTATTCAAGTCGTGATATAATCGTTAAGCAAAACATATAAACTATCGAAAGAGAACGGAAGATAGAGCAAGAAATAGGAAGGGAGGAGAGAAAAGGTTAAAAATGCACGAATATAATAACTCGATTCCAGGCAGCAAAATGTATATATGTGTGTGTACTCGTTTATAAAAATTCAACCAACTAAAAATGGATGGCATCTAATGCAGTTGTTTGGTATCATCAACCAAATGTGATATTATGTGATGATGTTGAACATTTCAACAATGGCATAAAACACGAACCAAATGTATTATAAATCGGATCTCGAAACATCACAGATTACCAACTGCAGGGAATTATTTATTTGCATTTTTTGTTTTGCTTTCTATCCGTCGGTTATATCCCAACGACCAAAACGACAAAGATGATGAGCCAAAACTACGCCTTATAATTTTTGCGACGAAGCTATTTTGGTTCATATCCGATTTGTGTAGTTCCGTTTTTCTGAATCTGAGTCGAAATCCCTCTTTTTTGCCTGCTCTATTCCTCTGTTTTCCTCCTCATTTTCGGATAGCAGCTTATTCTTA
The DNA here is from genome assembly GCF_009176525.2 of Contarinia nasturtii. Taxonomy (NCBI): domain Eukaryota; kingdom Metazoa; phylum Arthropoda; class Insecta; order Diptera; family Cecidomyiidae; genus Contarinia; species Contarinia nasturtii. Next base: position 6,450,723 of record NW_022198046.1, read on the forward strand.
TTAGCAAAAATAAAGAGAAAAAAAGCGTTCTATATTTCTTTTTTCCCTTTCATTTTGGTTGCTACAATACTAGTTGTCCTAAGTGTCCTCTAAAAATTTTATTGCATTTTTTCCCCATTCGTTGTGTTCGACTGGGCGGCTGGCAGTGGCAAGGTTTTATCGCTTAAATAGCTTCAAGTGTCCCGTTTTTCTGCCTTGTTTTGCATTCAATGAGGAATGCAAAACGGACCGGATTCGAAGGGCGTAAATTCACAGCAGCAATTTCCGTTTCGACAGCGTCGATTCCGTCCAAACGACAAAAATTCAATTTAGCCAACAAAAAAAAATAGAGAATGACACGAATAGAGAGAATGTAAGTGAGCGCCAAAGAATGATACAGAAACAAAAAAATAAATAAAGCTGAAAAATATTTTTAGAAGTTATGTATAGAAAGCTATGCAGATCCGGTGTGGATTATTAATTTTTGCAGCCAATTTCGGTTGGATCTTTTAAAGCTTGTTTTTTTCTTCATATGTTTCGATTCATGGAATGGAATTCGTCAAATCATATTGCAAACAGTTTGTGTAAATTTGTGAAAGAATGTCCAAAATATTTGCATACATGCGAATTCATAAGGCCATGAATTCCCCGCGGCACAAACAACTCAACTTGAATTAGCATTAACGTGAAAGCAATGTATTTTTCTCGATGGAAAAAACCAATTGGCAGCCCTTTTTCTTTTGCTGGCGAGTGAAATTCAAAAGTATTTCTGGAGGAATTTAAAGCGGTAGTAAACTCATGATGCATTCCAGCATCGCATAGTTGATGTGAGTTATTTTTTGTTCGTTTTGAAAATGGGTTTTCCACATCGGGGTATTACAACTTTAATGTGTTTGATGGAAAAAATGGTAGATCCGTACAAAGTGTTCGAGAGCATATTGATTATGTGTCTCTATTGTTTGTTTTTTTTTTGTGAAAGGTGTATGGTGTGATCACAATAGTTTGTCGAAATATTTCTCAAAATTGGGACACACACAAAATGCGGAAAAAAGAGTATACTCTTGTTGGGTTTAAATAGTTTTAATCAGACTTAATAAGACTTAAGTTTACCAGAAATTGAAAGATTCACATCAAACTTTACAGGATATTACAAAACTATTGTAAAACTTAAAACTTTGAAAATCACAGCATTTAAAACCCCTCGAATAAACAAGCATATCAGGGCCAAAACACTCACTAATCCAATCACACGTTATTTGTCATTTTGAAAAGTTTCCGTTTATCAGAATAATACATTAGTTTCCATTGGGATGGAAAGTGTCACCGTGTATATACGTGTAATGAATGTTTTATTAAACAAAAATCCCTGGGTCAATTGGTTGATGGCAATACGCTTTGTTTACGATAGAAATCCAAAAACCAAAAGGTGTTTAATGATTTGTATATATTTGTTTCTTGATTATTTATTTAACAGTATCGATAAGGTGGGTCGATGTTCGTTTTTAGCCACCAAAAATACAAAATGTAATTTATTATGAAATTACATGTTCACTTTTGATATGTCATCCATTGGAAACCGTATGGACAAACAACAAAAAGCTGTTTTCCCAAATAAATTAGATAGGCGATGGGCAAAGGCTAATATTATGGTATAATAAATAAACTAACCGTAACCGAATATCATCCGTATAGTAACGTAAACGCGATGACCTGTATTTTTCAAAGTGCTATATTTGGTGTTTTTGTTGGGACACAACATACGGAAAATGCCCGTCTTAAATCCACTTAGCCTTTAACCAGAGGCATACGCTCACTTGCACCAAAAAAAATAGTGGTGCGAATTGCACGATATGAGTTAGTAGTTGAGAATGAAGTCATTGTTAAAATTGGGCAACCCATAACGGAGAGTGGGAAAGAGGAAAAAACGTATAATTAGGTGATAAACGGCGATCAGTGTACCATTGTGATAAATACTCATTTGGCCAAAAAATGGCTTTCAGTCTTTAACCATGAGTCCATGCGGTAAATTATTGCAACACAAAATCCTCTGCTCGGTTGCTAAACCAGATTAATTGGATTTATTTATTTCGATGGAGAGGGTGTAAAGCCAACTTTTACATATAAAAAGGTTGAAAGTGATTCAAATAAATATTTCGATTATATTTTTCATAAAATCACACCGAAAAAGGGATCACAAATGTAAAATAACATAACAAAAATACCAATGGACGTACATTTTTGTGATTTCTAATTTTATTTCGGCTCACACTTGTTTCACGGTGAATTATTTTCAACGAACCGTATAATGGAAGTGGTTCTACACATGATTTTCTCTTTGCATTTCACTAAATTCGACTTTGGCCCCCAAAGTCAATCGATTATTATTATTTGGACGAAGTGAAGTGGTGATAAAACCAATGTTAACGTTTATTGCTTACGGAGCATTTATTTGCCTTGTTGTCTACCATACAATATTGATACTCCCGGGATAAAGTACGCTTTTTGTTGTTCTTGTTGTTATTGTTAACGCAAATGGTTCTACGCTCTGCCATATGTTAGTTTCATGCCCGAACTTGCTATCGACCGATATATATATATAACTAATATCATTTTTTCCTGTTTGGTTTTCTTCTGAACAAACGGTTTGGTGGTTGCGATAACATCATGTCATATGCTACCAAACGCCATCGATTTTGGCTATCTTGTTCATTGTCTGCGGCGATTTTAGAACGTTAATCAGCATTGACAATGGCTTACAAACCTCATTACAGTCGATAATTGCTCAAAGCCAACCATTGAAAGGAAAAAGACACAGAAAGATAGAGAGAATGCCAAAGAAAACCATTTGTATTTCGCCGGTGATGTTGGCGAGAAAAAAAGATATCCAAATGGGAATTGGATAAAGCGCCAGATCATTGTAACGCAAAGCATATGGTCGTTTGTTATCAGTTCAGTGGAATAATCGATTGGTTGGCGCTGCTCTGAGCGTATGGTGATTTTTTTTTCTTCATAGAAACTAAACGTCGATGATTACTTAACACTGTTTCTTCTTTATCGCTTGGAAACGGTCATTTACAGCTCTGTACATTCTAAATCGCTTCACGAGCTACAATAAAAATCGTCATTAAACCTACTCAAATGGATACTTGATTACAATCATTTTCCAATATAAATATTTTTTCCGTCGTAGTTTCTCTTCTATTTCTGTTCTTGAATTCTCGAGCATATCACAGACTATTGAAGTGCGTTTTAAACGTTGGCGTTAAATATAGCTTAATACATTGTGCTCGATTCACAGTATACTGGACACCATCAAATTGAGATTGTTTCGAAATTATAAATCCCTTGCATTGGCCACTGCGTTCGTTTAAAAATTTTGAAGTTAATTCAAGACTTGAACTTCAAACCAATCGGCCGTAATCCAATCAATGAGTGATTCGTCGACTTTTCGAAATGATAAAACATGCAAGCAAAACGCTGCAAATCCCAAAAGCATCTGCGAAACCATCGAATTTTATAGAGCAGAAAAAGCATTGCAAACATAATAATAGATACGAGTGAATGAGCAGGAGCAAGGAAATGTTCAAATGACGTGCAACAAAGTGGGCGCTGTATAAATCCAGTAAAGAGAGACTAAACGAGCATGTTGAAAATAAACCGCAAACGAATGATTAAGGGCCAACGTGTTTTTTTTTATTTTGTTTTCGTCCATCTTTCATTTTATTGTGTGTTCTTAAGGCATACAGAATATAAAAATAAGATGATGGAGTCTATGCTCAAGGATACTGAAAAATGGCCGGAGAAAAGAGCAAAATAAAAATACTTATGGAAAAATACTTGGTGTGTGTCGCGTGTGAACATATTTAAATTCATGACAGACCGAACAAACTAGGTCATAATCAGTAAGATATTTTATATGGCCTATGTGAACAGAATGTCAATTCATTTTTCCTATTGCTTGAATTCGTGTTTTCTTTACATTTGAAATGAGGAACAAAAAAAAAAGCGTTCAATTTATAATGCACATTGAGTATGAGCTGAGGCAGCATCACTGAATCGAATATGTCATGCAATCTATTCATTTTATACATCAGATGCTTTTCAAAAGAGAACAAAAAAGCACACACACACCAAAACTCATTTCGTGATTTTTCTCGATTGAGTCGCAGAATTTCAATTCTTTGCTCACTTTTTTATCCTCACTGTGTGTTTGCTATATTCTTCTTTCGTTCGGACTCGTCTTTCGTTCGAACACAAATGAAACGAATATCGTACGATTCACTCATCATTTTACCATTTTGGTAAATGTACAAACGAATCGCCTCAAATTATAGTCATTTTGCTGACACCGTTGCTCATAGTCATAGATAGATAGTTACTAACGCGCCAGTTTTTATGGGTTGGTCATTTAGCAGCACTACAGCATGAAAAAAACCGAGTACGAGAAAAAAGCGCAGACGAATTTAAAACAATTTCAATGGTAAGGATTAAAAATGTTTGCGAGAGAAAAAAAAAACGTGAGTGAATGAAGCAGACAAAAGGACATGAGCTCAACAACAAACTGTGTGAACCCGCAAATAAAGTTAGGCGGCCAACACTATGTGTAGTTCATGGAAATGTGGATTGGTTTCGCAGTAAATGAGAAAAAGGTGGCAAAAAAAGCAACCAATGGTAAAATTTCGCCTGAATTGCTGAGGCGCGGAAGCAAGTTTGTAACTATGAGAAATATTCGGAATTTCAGCTTTTTCTTCTCACTCTCTCTCTATTCACTGAATTGCATTTGTCTTTTGATTGTTTACTTCAATTTCCGGGTAGAATGCCTTGCATGTGCCACGATTTTACAAATCCATTTGAACGATCGCTTTTCATAAAACTTTTTTTTCGTTTCTATCATATCGTGCACAGATTAAATGGGGTTAGATTTAAGTAATGAAAGTTTTCCTCCCATATGACTATATCAAGCGCAAAAAATAAATATATATATTTTTTTTTGTCTCGGAAAATGAATGAAATACAGATCGGTTGTGTTGTGTTTGAAAACTTTTAATTTAAGTTGAAAATTCGAAGAACAATGAACTTTTAAAGCACACGAAAGAGCATGATAAGCACCAACCAAAATATACCAGAGAGAACTATGCTGACTGAATAAGAAGATATAGTGTAAAAATCAACTGAATGCGAAAATGTATTTTTTTGTTCGTTCATATATGTATGCAACCGTCGAATTTAAACCACAATAAAAACGCCGCATTGCATTCACAGTATGGTTTTGAGCGGTCGGGGTTGAAAAAGTGAACAAAGTAAATGTGTTTTTGGGATAGAATGGATGTAGTACAAAGCGATGGTTACAATTACATTTAGCCTCACACTCAAAGTGAACGTAAAGTGATAATGTCTGACAATGACGGTGCTGGTTTTCTCTCGCCCGACATATACACACATAGACACAGTGATGATGATGTGACGGTGATGATGAACAATTGTGAAATAACCGCACTTGCTAGTTTATCGTCAGTTGTTTTTTTATTCATTTTACTTTTGGAAAAACAACGATTTATAAAAAACGAAGCGTAATGGTGAAATCTGACATGATCGAAATTACGATATGCACAACACCGAATGCGGTACATACGCGCTATCACAAATTTCCACTGTTCGGTAGGTCTTTTCCGCCTTTGCTTTGACCACATATCCATGTGTAAATGTGAGCAGTTGCCGAAATGGACCTCGTTCAGGTCAACACAGCTCATCTCTTATGTAGTGCACAAAAATAACGCACCAAATAAATTACAACCATCCCAACACAAACAACAACAAGAAAAAAAAAAACAAAAAGAACGAACTAGCGGCGAATTATGTTTGCTCATCATTTTTCATACAGGAAAACCGAATAAAAATGATAATAACAAAAAACTAGATGAAATTCGAGATGGAACGACACACAGAGCCACACGAGAGACAAAAAACAATTGAATTTTTAGAAATTGTGGTTTTTGGCTGAACTAACTGCGGGGCAGTGTCGAGGCGAAAATTGAAATAAAATTGAACCTGGCAATGGCTTTGTTGGCTCCATTTTCCTGTCCATTCTGCACTCAATGCGATCACAGCATCCATTTGCAATGCGTGTTTTTATATTTCGACTCATTCTTTGTGTCTCTTTCATTCTTCGCATTTCTCTCTCTCTCTCTCTCCCGTCGCTGTCATTTACTTTCCGGTGGTACTTTGTGTTGGTTGTGAATGCGAATGCTCTCTCTGTCTGTGCATGTATATGCGGTCATATTTTTGCCGATAAGACAGGAAGTGAAAAAGGACAGTAAGTGGCAAATTGTACGATACAGCATAATATTTTTGTGACAGGATGGCATTTATTAGAAATGTGGCAGGCACTTTTGTGATGTATATTAATTTACATTTTGTCATAATGGTCGTTTGCAATGTGCGCTCTGCTGTTGCGTTTAGCGTGTTTTATGCGTTCAGAACATTTCCTGTCGTCGTTTTCATATCTCTTCATCTGATTGTCGGTTGACTTTTTTCTCTCTATGCTCTCTCTCTCTCTCTCTCTCTATGCTCTCTCTCTACAATTCACCATTTGTGAAAAAGTACTGTATTTTTTCCTTTCGGTTGTTTTTTTTTGTATTCTCGTTCTTCGGAAACGAGAGAAGAGATACATCGTATCATGTTAATTTATATGCTTTTTGGTAAAATAGCAACCGTAATACATCTGGTTCCAAATATTTCATCAAATGACGGCAATTAAAAGGAAAAAAAGAAGATGATGTAACAAGAGAAAAAAATAGAATCGACGTAATACACACAACGAAATTAAATAGGCAAATAAAAGTGAATTTTCAATACGAATCGAATGTTTGCAACAATTTTCGATTATATTCACTCGTTCAGTGTGTGAGCTGTGAGTATATATGAAATTTCGTTATAAAACAGCAGCAAGAATGTGTACGCTTCACTTGTTTCTGAACACATTTTTATTTATATCTCCTGAATCAATAGGCTGTCATGGATATGCTCGATGTTGGTGGTGGTGTTGTTGTTGGTGGCGGTGCTTCTGTTTCTCATCGGTATTTATGCGTGCTTGAGGCACAATGCGAGATCAATAAATAAAATCCTTCCTCCGGTGTGGAATATATGTGTGCGATGTATAAAGCTGCATTTAAAAAAAGAGAAACCCAAAAGCTTATGGGATTTCAATCGTGCGCATTTCATTAAAATTTATTGAACTGATGTATATGTGTGTTTATTTGTATATATGAGCGAACCATGCGAATCCAGTACAAAAAAAAGTACCAAAGGAAGCAGCAGCGTGTATTTCTATCGTCAAAAGCGATAGCTTTTTATTCCGGTGGCTTGAAAAACATGAAACAAAAAAAAAATACCTGAAAGAAAAATAAATTTCAACTAGACAACAATGAAGACAATTTTCAAAAATAAATAAACTGGAGCAAACAATATAAATTATTAAGCGACTGTGGTGGCAATCAAGTCAAGCCATTCCGAATACTTTCAACATCATACGCACCCTACATCTACACATACATCAGTTGAGCTATTATGAGTATGGAACGTAAACAATTTTAATAATCACAAAACACGCCGCAGTTATTATCGCTTGATCGTTTTCAATTTAATATATTCGTAGTTCGAAATGACCTTGAAACCACAAAAATAACTTAATAAATCGAAAGTTAGTACACTCTGTTTATCCAGACTGATTTCATACAAAACACGTATGGAAAATATGGCAGCCGCGTCAAAGTCAACAACAAATGAATGTGTAATTATTCGATGTGTATGTGTTTGTGGTGCATTGCTTTCCATTTGTTATAATAAATTAGGCGAAAAGCCAGTCAGACTCTATAAACACCACAACCGAAAACGCATTTATACTCATTGGATCAATTAGGCCATTTGCCGCAGCAATGAGCTCAGGCCTGCTGGTTTCTGTCGCCCCGACGAGAATCCTGACACATGATTCATATTAATATACATATCTTTTTGGTTAATAATAATCGAAAATTCAGCATGTGTTCAAACAAAGCACAACAATAATATTAAATCAAAACCCATTCAATGGGTTTTGTTCAATGAGCATTTGCGTCGAATACGAGTACGAGATCGCACGTCTAATTACATTTAATTAGGCAAAATGTTAATGGAACATTCAGCATGGGGATGATGTAATTAGCCCCGAGATTCAAACTCGATAAATTGCCGTTCATAATTAAAGCGAGTCTAGTATTTTGAGTAATATGCATTTAATTATGTCTCATATTCACGAAGCGCATACAAACAAACACACACACACACACTCAATAGAGAAAAAAACTCCGAATCGAAAAACTTTCACTTAAATTACGAATGTTTTGCGTTATATATGCGCGCAGGCCATCGCTCCTACACAATTAATTTGATTATTCGCTTTCACTCTTTGTGCGCGACGCATTCACAATTCTCATTAGTCAAAAATCGTTGCAATTTCATTTTCGTCGGAACTTTTATTCTTATTTATTATTTAGTTATAATCATTATAATTCTGATGGACTGAATATTCCACTACCATCGTCACCGCACATCGATGTGCACACACAAATACAGATTTGCCAACACATTTCATCCAGTCAGTACATTGTACTTAATATAAATATTAAAGTGCTGTTGTTCATATGAATGAATGGTACGAACGAGCATTTCCAAGAATTTTGATTGCGTCGAATGCCCAATGTGTACGCGTATTGCACTCGAAGAATTTCGTTCATTTGTTTTGACTTTGCATAAATTGTTTTTAGTCAGATGCTTTTTTCCCATTCTCTTTATGTTGCCTCTTTCACTTTCGTATATTGTGTTTGGCGCGTGGAGTACCTTAGTTTGCCACCTCATGCATGAATAAAGGTATTCATGTGATTCCTTGTTTTCACATACTTTTTTCTCGTTTTTACTTTGTTTTTTGTTTATTCCGTTTATTGAAAGTGTTTTGTACGTGTTTTTTGTTATGTTGTTGGTTGTTGTTCTTTTTTTAGTTGTTGTATTTCACCAGTGCGCATTTCATATTGCAAGTAAACATATTTCATTCGTAATGGAATTTTGTTTTTGTTGCACGACAGAGCATCGGAATAAAATACTTGGAATAGCCAGAGTGAGAAAAGTCGATGGAGAGAAAACAGGGACAATGGAAATGTTTGGCAGCAGGAATAACAACAACAAAAAAACTAAATTGCTCACACAAATGCTATGTGGTGCCGTATGTTGTGTTTGCACAATTTGCCATTTGCCATAATTAACTCTAGTCGCCCGTTTTTTCCCTTCGTCCTCATTTTTTCACCATTTTCCGTTGCTGCTTTTCATTGTTCTTGGGCGCGCTTGACTCATTCTTCATTCGGTCAATTGTTTCTTGTACTCTCTGGCGCTCATTTCATTTCATTTTCTGTACAGGAACCGAAGTTGTTCAGTGTTTTTTTCTTCACTCTCGTGAAACTCATCTTATTTGCCACAGTTTTTTCCTGTATAGCTTTGCTGCTTTAGGTGTTGTATATATTTCACATTCATTTTCTCTTGATGCGTCTTTTTTTCACCTGAAGTTCTTTATATTTAGTGGTGCAACAATTACCGTTTTCAATTCTTTACCGTGTGAGCATTTCTTGCTGTTAAAAAACATTCCCACAAAATCTATTCATTTAGTTTACCCACTCAGTGCTTTGGACGCTACTCTCTCTCTATTTTCTCAAAAAAGCTCTAATCTTTTTTCACGCTTACATTTTGAACAATATGTATAATATGCGACACAGAGCGAGAGAGAGAGAGAAATCGGCGAACCTAAAATGTTGTGCACGTTCCCACGTAATACGAATAACAGTTGGTTTTTGTCACGGAAATTATTATCCGCAGAAATATGAAAAATCTCACCTGTTCTATGCAAGCAGTCCTTATGGTATGTGCGCTTCATATGTTGGTTTGTTCCAATTTTGACACAGATTTGCATTTTGTATAATATTCGTACTGTATATGACCGTTTTTCAATTTTCCACACCATCTTCGTTGTCGTCATCGTGGTCGTGGTCGATGCTGCAACAAAATTCCATTTCGTTATGATTTGTTATTTCGCGGCGCAAATGTTTTCTCTTTCTCTCTTTCTCTTTGTCGCTCACTGTTTATGTTCATTGCATACGAGCGAAAGAGACCATAAAAAATGGCTAAAACTAAATTATCTCTCATATCTACCAAACCAAATACGCTTTTGAAATGAATTTCTCCAGCTTAACTGCTTTGGACGTTTAAAAGTGTTGCGATGCAAAGCGAGAAACCGACCAAGAGCCAACGCGAGGTAGAAGACAAGAGAGAAGAGTGGGAAACAAAAAAAATTAATATGAGGAATAGAGAGCGTGATGAGAGGGGAAAAAAGGCGCAAATGAACGGGCCCAAGCGAGTAAAAAAGAAGGAAAATATAAAAATGTTATGCTCATAAAACGGAAATAGCAATGATACACCTTTCGGTGGCCAAGCACTAAATCTTGGAGCGTACATAAAAAACCATTTCAAACATTTAGCCACCACTATGAGCCAGTAAATTGTTTCAATTGCTACAAATATTTTCGCATAAAATCTTTATTTACCAGCATTTTTTTTTTTGCCAACGGAACGAACAAACATAGACCGATTGTATGTGTGTACGTTCGTTCGCACGATGTTGATGATGATACAAACAACAAATATAAAACCTAAATTAAAATAGTTTAGTCGGTTTACAAAAAAAGAAGAATTGCACGTACGTATGCCTCGGCCTAAATAACACAATTTAGTTACAAGAGATATTGAAACCGTTTGGTTTCTGCGTTGCATACGCGTATTCTCAACAAAATGCCGAACGAAAAACTAACCATAAATTTAATTTTCCGTTATGGTTCGTGCTGTCACCTCTTGGTTGCTCATGAGCACACACTGCACACATACCAATCCTCTATTGAAAGCCATCGTTGTTCATTCACTTGGCAGCAAGAGAGAATTGCTCTTTATACACAATGTATTTTTTTTTCGCTTCAAAAAAAAGTTCATCGTTTTCCACTGCATTTACATTTTTGTTTCCACTTTTGCCATTCGAAATTCACATTTTTTATTATTGTTGTTGGCTACATTTTCAATATATACACTACACTCAATAGACAGAATGACTCTTTCTTTCGGTTGCATTGAAACGTGACGGTGAGCGTCATACCTTTTACGAACAACTTTATTTCCTAGCGCCGTTTCTCTATCCATTTCTCTCGCTCGCTATTCTCGGTCGGTGTGTGTGTGTGTTTCGTTGCAAAAATAAAGTAAACGAATAGTGATGCATTGTTTCATATTCAAATATAGACATTTATTTTGCTTTTCCACCTTTTTTATGTCAGCTTGACTGGCAAATATATATTGCCACCCCCCAAACACACACAAAACCCAAGCAAAATTGCGATTCCTTTTTTTGCCGCACATAAAAATAGAATGGATTAAAATCGCTAGAATTTTTCCTTTGTTCACACAAACGAAACAAAAAACAATTAAATTTTTCATCAAGAGATAACGGAAATTGGAATCCCGCATCAAATAAGGACTTATTTAACCGTTAATACCAGAATGCATATTTTTTAAATCACCATATGAATGAGTGTTCTGCCCTTGCGGCACATTTTTTGATTAATTTCATGCATTTTCAATCGTTTGTAGAGGAATTCTTTCCTTGACACGATTACGAAATACAATTTTGTCTCATTTATTTTTGATTGTTAATCAAAATGGCATTTTTAACCTGAAACTGCACTTAACGTTGAAGAACTATTCGGTTTCATTCACTCGATTTTTTTTCTCTTTTCACCATAATAAACTATGTGTCATCTATATTCAAATTTGACAGTTGATCTACTTATTCGAAAGGTTTCACTCTCTCCTGCTCTCACTCACTCCATGTATTGCTCTCGTTCACTCTCTTCAAATACATATATGCAAGAATTTAAATTGGCTCAAACCACCGCAATACAAACACGAAATTCAACAATCTGAATCTGCTTTGCACCGAGCAATAAGAGTAAAGATGGAGAAAAAACGAGTCAGCTTCAACGAAGTTCAGTTTGAGTGTTTGCATTTTGCTGAAAAATTGAAAAACTTTATTGAAAAATTTAAGAATGGAAAATTACGAAACATGTACACACGATTTTTCCTTCATGTTGATTTTAAAATTCCCATCACAAGTGCAAAAATGTTGATAAAAAAAAGAAACAGCAGCAGCATTTTCATTAAATTTAAAGCTCGAATGTTGGATATACACAAACACACATACGTCTACCATATGAACTTTTGAAGGTACTTGTCAGTTATCGTGATATGCACGAGCAAATAAATTTATGAATAATTAAGACTTTGTTCCAAAAATTCCGATGTGAAAAGCACGCGAGGACATAAGATGAGAGCCGATTTGGGAATTCGTCAAACGTTTCATATCCACGTGCTTTTTTCGCTGCCAAACATATATAGAACAACATTTTAATAAGATTAAGTAGTTTACCATAGTCAGCGACACAAATTCTCTGGAACAAAAGTGGAATTATTCAATATGGGTCGTTTGGACTTCAGTTTTATACATGAAACGAGACAATAAATGCATGCTTTATCCCTGTTTTCAATGGCTCAGAAAAACTTTTACTTTCGAAAAGTCATTTGAAAATATCAAGCTAGTAATCAAGCTAATTTGATTGTTACTTGATCAAAAATCCTTGATAAAATAGCATTTTACATGTGTTGTATGTTGATTGCTCTATTTGCAACTGTGTAATGCATTATTCTATGATGTTCGTGACGCCGCAAATAAATCTGGAAAACGAAAAATCGAAATGATTCAGAGAATGAGTTAAAAAAAAACCGATTACCATATATAACAATGAAAAATCATGTTTTTATATTACTTTGTTATTAAAAAAACATAGTTTATGGTATATATGATTTTATTTGCCCAGCCAATTATGTAGTACTTTTTTTTCATGTCACTTATGGAAATCATTTAATTCGATAAACAAATAAACAAATCACTAAATTGATTAATGAGTTCTTTTATTTTATTTTTCTTCATTTCGTTTTATGGTCTCATTTCAGTGAATCAACCCGTAACGTAGGACGTTGGTCATAATGATGTTGTACAGAAATTGGACTCGTGGCAAATGTGTGATTGTTGTACTTTTGATATGGTGTCGATTAATTGGTCAAAATATTATCGGTGTCAATTGTAATTTTAATCATTTTCATAATATTTTGATGCGAAACACATTTCCTTGTGCCATTAATTCGCTTTGCATGTGTACAAATGCCGGCAATGGAACGCACTCCTACCGAATAAGCTGCCATGATGTTTGGTTTTACAAATTTACCGGTAAGTTAATATCGAATCAATTCTTATTTAATAGTATTTTGTTAAATTTTCTAATGCCATTTTGATATTCGATTTTCGAATATAGCAACCACAATGTTAAAATGGTCGAAATTATTTTCGTAATAAAAACAAAATAAATGAATTTTTCACGCTGATTAAACGCATCACTATAAATACAAATTAAATTTCCGCAGTTATTTTCCCATAGAGAAATGTGGTTAAATTATTTTAACCAAAAATTTGAATTTTGTTTATTGAACGTTTGATTAATGCTCGGTGAACCGCAAACAGTTTTCGATGCCAGTAAAATTCCAACGCTCAAATCTCGTTCAGGTGTGAATTTTTGCGTTATTTAAGTTCAAAAATGATGTGTCTGTTGCCAGGAGCTGAAACATCATGTGTGTGTGTGTTGTATGTGCATGTGAACATTTTCCGACGATACACGCAATTATTTTTGGATCTCGTTAAACGCGTGTGTGCGTGCTCAGAGAAGAGTGTCACGGCGCGTTGCCATTAAGATCTTTTGGGAGCAAGCATGCATGTTATATTTACAACTGTAGCCAATGCCCTTAATTACTCTTTGCTTTCATAAATTCAGTCTTAATTTGTGAGCGTGTGTCTTTCCGTTGAATGTATAGATGTTTTCGTATCCACCGCATGAACTCATCTCATTCGCGAATTCATTTGCCGTTGTGACTTGAATGTTAGTTATGTTTCATAATTATAATTTAGTTACCTTATATATACTTGATGTGGTTGCAGCGATAGAAATAAGCATATATTCATATGAAGCGTCAAAAATATAATGGAACATTTCCGTTTTTTTCTTCGTCATCTTTATCGTTTATGTGCCGGATAACAAAACACAAAATACAACAAGAAAAGTTAGACATGAGTTGAAAGATACACAGCCACACCACATATACACACATATCTGATCGACACTTTCACATTCCCATTGGCACCAAATAAAATAGCAAAGAAACTCAAACAAAAAGCATTCATTAGCATATGGTATAGGTTGACGCTAATTAAGCCGCAATACAAAAAAGTTTTCGGTTTATTCACAAATAGACGTGCCTCAGTGAACAGACCAACTTTAAGATGCAAAGGAGACGACGACCAAAGATTGGTGAGAAAAATGCATGAAGAAAATGTGAGAAAGATCGTGAAAGTTTGCATCGTGTGTATACTTTCAAATAGCCGGAGTAAAATTTTGGCGAAAAGCACATTCGGGTTGCGTCAAGTGTGTGAGAGAGAAAGAGTGAGGAGAAGGAAGAAGATAACAGCTGAACAACCGATTTATGGAATTATGATGGGATTACAAGCAAGTACGCTAAAACAGATTTTTGGGATATTTCATTTTGAAAATTTTTAATGGCGCCACTTAAAGTATTCCCCAACATTTGTAATTTGCTGAAAGCGTAATTTCCTCGGTTTGTGCACACACCAGTAGACTCAAGCAATGGCTGATGATTCGTTCACGTTAAGTGAAATTTATCAACATGATGTTACATAAAAATGCAAGAAGTTGACAACTCATTTAATTTTATTTACGACCACAACCGAAAAGAGAGAACGTCAAAAAGACTGAGATAAATACCGCTTGGCCCATGCAATATGGTTTAGGCACCACAATTTGGATATATGCATATATGTTTGTGCGTGTCTGCGGTAACAAGTGGTTAACTTTAAATAATAATTCAAGAAACCGTTAAACGCTCATGTTTTCCTATTTCGTACCCAAAACACTTTTCATTTTGGTCATTCGGTGAAAAGGATTATTTTTTATCAGTTCAACGCACAAAGTTTTATCGTTGCATACGCAATTTGGATTTTAATTTATAGAATGTCTCGAACAACCTTTACATCGGTTAAACATATTTCATCTCTTCATTTCTCTACCTCGTTATGTTTTTTCATGGAAAATTACGATTTACAAAGGCGAATCCACTCTAATCGGTTAAACAGCGTATATCAGCTTAGAGTGCTTCGGATGTGATGAGCATCATAACTCTGGTGAGTTATAAGTGTCATTAAATCTATAAGAAATATGCAAATGAGGCAAACGGGTTGTTGCATCCAAATGCGAAACTATAACTTTTTGGTAGTATAAACATGCAATGTATGTGTACACATATGCGACTGATATGTGGTGCTTCATCGTTGTCTTCGTCTTCGACGTTGTCGTTCTCATGATTTCCTAAATAAAATATTCCATTGAATATCATAGCAAGCTATAATTATAAGTCAAAGTCATGTATTCTGGCAATAATAATAAGTAAAATGCAGCAGAAGCAGCAGCACTACCATCACAACCACCCGTACAACGTTTCGACGCACCAATACAAACACACAAACTGTGTTCCGGTGACGAGCGCAAAAAAGATTGTTTTTATCGTGCAATTTAATTTTATAACGATTTTAGCAACTGAAATGAATATTAATATGAGAACCAAAGTGGATGGTAACGTTGTTGATTCAGCCAAATGAACACTACTTGTGCATACACATCCACACACACACACACACCCACACCCAGTGGGGGTGGCAGGGAAGTAGGTGAATTACAAAAGCAATGCGAACGCCGTTTTCATTCCAAAATCATCGTTTATTTTCCATGCAAACCGAGTGGCATGGTGGTTGTTTTCACCATAAGAGAACAAAAGAAGTTTTGCGAACAAAGAATTTTATGTCGTCGTCAAGTTAAAGTTTATTTACTATTCGACGAGTGAAAAACGGCAAAATATGTTCTGCTCATTAAATGCGCTACGACATTTTCATATACCGTATAAGCGCATTACAATTAGTCAGGAGCTTCATGCTTCTCTGCCACTTGAATCAACGACTCGACTTTGTTGGTGATAGTGGATGAGTGTGTATCTGTACGAGAGAAAGAGACAGAAGTGCCTTGATAGACGAAGCGTTCAGTGTGCACCGAGTGGTGCTTCATTTTCATATATGACATGGTGGTAATGCATGGGCCAAATACGATCATTTCATTTTTTGTGTGTCTGTCTACCCCACCCCCCATTTCTATCTTCCTTTCTGTTCTCTTTCTGCATTCCGACAATTTCCTTTTGTCACAAACCAATTTTCAAGACGAAACCACTCAATTTTGATGTCTCAACTCTTTTCGTCGCTAGTTAACTATCACAATAATGTGTGATGCAGTGTTAAAAACCAGTCTATGAAACGAAATAAGAGAGAATGAAATTTGTATGTTTCACCGAATGCATTGCGAAATATACGATGTACGTTATAAATGTCGAAAAGGCAGTGTCGAATCAAATGTGATGGGTGATGGCAATTGAACTGAATATATACTGAATGATAAACCTATTGTGTGCTTATGTTCGTTTGCCGTTTCCTTTGGGATGCGAATTATATGTGTTATTTTTGGTGATAAAATTTCGGAAAATATTTTGCAAGGAAAATGAAAATGCGAACATTTTGTGGCATATGACTTGAATCGAAATCTATCGACAGAAAACACACACACATAAACACATTCATATTCGTTAAATAAAAATGATTTTCATGTTTATTCGAGAGAGCCGAATGCCATGATATTCCACATTTAATGGTGTTTATTTTATAGATATGATTGGGCTCTTTTATTTATGGCCGCTTTTTTTCTGCTACCCATTTGCAATTTTATTCGTATTCAATATAATATAGTGGAATATGATTGAACGGCAATGTGCAATGCAAGGCAGTGGAATCGAAATCTATCAACAACGACTAATACGTTGTTTATGATGCGTGTGCGTGTGAACAAATGATTTGTATTTCCAATGGCATAAAATAAACGAATGATGAAGGAAAAAAAATCATTAAATCGTAAAGTTGTGCATGGTATCGGGGTCTACCGTATTTTCTTCCTTTTTTTGTTCTCTTCAACACTCGACCATCAAATATCAAGAATGAAAAGCGTGTAACGGTCTCGGCAGCTTTTAAAAGAAATGTCGAAAATAACACGGTAAAATTGTTATGCTTCCGGTGAATAAAAAGCGACATTGAAAGTGTTCGGTGCGTCTTGAGGTAGGCTTAAAAAATGGTAGGCTGGTGGTTCTTGTTGGCCGGATGTACAGAGTTAACATATGACTTTATGATTCGGTATACGTATATAAGAGTTTTAAATGATTTTGCAAAGGGACAGACATGAATCATATTTCCTTACGCTCTCCCCATCCGCCAAACATCCATTAACTTATAGAGACAGAATGTTTAACGGTGCGGTCCGAACGACAAAATCAAAAGTCCATATTATAAATGTAAATAAAAAACCGAATAGCACAAATAACCATAAAATGGGTAATAATTACAACCAAGATTATACTTTCACCAGGCCATATCAAATAGAAGGTAAAAAGAGACCGGATTCGATGAACTTAAGTAAAATATTTATGGGCTTTTCCAGTGACGCACATTTTTCATTCTGGCCACCCTTCCGTATACTATCTTAAAGTTGAGACATAAATCTCGGCTCATATTTTTGTATGTGTGTATGGGTGGTGTGTGTAAACCATAAATTTTTTTAAAGAATCAAGTTTAGCGAATTAAATCGGATTCGTCGCAGCAAAAATTCAATTTGGTTGCATTTTAATACGCTCATTAAAACCTATATTTAATACAATGAGGTTTGCATTGAATTCGGCTGTTGGGCTGAATTGTTATTCATGTGCAAATGTAATTTGCGGCATTGGCACGACGCAAGGTTAAATTAACCAACAACAAGAACCGTTCAACTTCTATTGGGGCGCTTGTTTGTCCGGCATCGTAAATATTTTCCTCTCCTCCCTTCCTGTGCTAAGTACGTGACGTATGGGTACCAAAGCAAGTTCACATTTTACCATTTATCGAAAACATGGCCATTTTTCACATCAAATTTATATTAATTTTCGATCCAATGGACGCACATGGAAACCGAGCGCACATTTCTCACAGCAAAATAATTAAAATTAAACCAATTTTAGTTATAGTTTGGTCGAAAGCAATGTATAGTATATTTATTATTATTTTAAAATTAGGTTATGTCATAAACATAATTCGCATACGGAGGACGCTGCAATGTCGATAAGCGTCTCATTATTTTTAGAGGCGACTCGCCTTTTTTCTCACTGCAGGCTTTCAATTTTGTTCTATTATAAAAGCTATGCAATTATCTATATGAATAAATGAAAATGATGGTTTCGCTTGAATTTCAAACTGATTTACATGAGCACGTAGCAAACGAAAAAAAAATGAAAACTGAAAAAAAAACGTCTGGCATTCTATTTGTTACAAACTTACATTTTACAAAACCATATATCTCTCCGATCGATGTGGGTTGTGTGAGCGAGAGAGTTTGCATATTGAAAATCGTTAGCTGAATTATGGCAGAATATACACGCACACACTTATACGCGCGTGCATCGTTTCAATATGTTCGATTCTGTATCTATTAAATTCGCATTGAGATTAACGATGGCGCGCACTGCCAACAGCATCCCGATGTTATAATTTTCAAATGAACATGTTCGTTCTTGCATGCTTTTCCCACAAATCTATGTTTCCGGTGATATGTTTGTGGCGCGCATCGCATAGATTCTCTCATTGAACACGTTGATTTATTGATTTCGGTGCGAAAGACACTGGCATTGGCTAAATGGTCAACGAATATTTGAATTTCAAAATGCCACACACACACCAAGTTTCATATTTTTTTCTCCCATTCCCTCACGCTTCAAATGACATAAGCCTGAATGAGCCCAAACTAGAGGCAAAAAAGATTGTCCAATGCAAAACTTTTTTATCATTGGAAATGCATGCACATCGTCAAAAAAAAAATGTATTTTACTAATCTCGTTTCTAACTTTTTCGTTTTATTTTGGTCGTTCGTTCGCTGTTTTTTAGTTCACTCTCTCTCTCTCTCGCCACAAACTTAATGCAGAAGCGGTAAATTTGGCAAACTTTACAACCGCTCGCACGCCGAATGAATTTCGTTTTATATTCCGTGCGTATTTGGTGAACTCAAAAAACTTTGCAATGGGTATTAATTCGCAATTTTCAAGCGGCTGCTGCATACACGACAAACGAAATTCCAAAAACGTTTGTCGCCAACTAACGACAATACAATGAACCTGTTAACCTGCATTGGGCCGCGAACGACAAATTCATGTGACGTTAAAATTGTTGGAAATTGGAATGAAACAAATTGTATATTCCGGCATACAAGCAATAAAAACACAAATACAATGACGAAACGGAAAAAAACAGTCGGATGGCACATTTATTACAGACAGCCTGTCATAGATTCGATTCGCTTTTATACAGTTCCCATATGCACAGACATTTGATGTATAGAAAAAAAGCACACATGGCATTCAATTTCAATTGAACTGAATTCAAGGAAAATGCACAGATAATGAATGTAGGGAGGGAGCTGTGAGGACGGAAAAAGGAGGAAATTGAATAAAAAAGAGTAAATTCACGCGCGCATTCATACACACAAAGCACATTCACAAAATTTGGTTATTATTTATTGCCACGCCAATGCCATTTCACATTAAAACTAATATTTCTCTTGACTAATTTCTACCGTTGAATATTAATAGCATTCAAAAATCGTAATTTATATCATACAACGAAATACAATGCAAAACATGATATAGCTTTTTCGACATCATTGTGTGTCGAAATCGAATTGGCTGATATGCTGTGTGCGCGCTGCGCTACGTGCTCGCATTTTACGCAAACTGTTTCTCCATTCACTTTATTTCTATTCACTAAAATAGTATTTACGTGAGTCAAAGTAATAATATAGAAAATTGAAAATTCGCCTTTCAAAAACAATTTTCGGTTGGAATTTTATACATGGCTTCGGTTTTACATGAATTTTATTATTTTGGATATTGCTGGTAGCGATAGGCAACTTTTTTTTTGCTCAGTTTGAACTCCTGTGACGCAATTTCCACAAAATATTAAATTATAATTTGTCTGCTCCCGTTTAAACCATTTATGTTTACCCTTAACTTTTTTCCCCTTCGAGCACAGATGACAACGCCGGTTTTATTAAACACCAAATAGTTGTTCATAATTTGTAAATATAAAATATATAATTACAACATTTTTTGTTGCACATGCCATTTTCATTCTTGTTTGAAATGCTTTGTGATTTTTCACGATGCCATCGGGCAAAAACCGAATCAATAAAAAATGGTTTAATTATTGTGTTGGCATTAACAGTGATTAACTTCGTTCACATTTTCAGTTCCATCAGCTTTGGCGTATCATTCTTGTTTTTTTAAAGCAAAAGTAATGATCAACTTAATCACGTAATAATGAGCTTTATTTAATTTGTTAAACTTTGCGAGTGTATGAACCAATCAGAAAATATATTGATAATTTCCAACGGCTTTTTTTCATTTAATGTTTCATGTAAATTTACCTATAAATAGATTGGGCCAAATCAAATACATAGATGACCAATGGCATTATATAAAATTAAAATACCTGAAATGATACCAACTTAACCATATTAAATCGTTAAATTGTTTTTGTTTTCGAACATATATCCATAACGATATGGAGTATGTTTGGAATGTTCTATTTTTCCGTAGAAAAAAGTTTGATTTTGAAGCAATTATTTTGAATTTGGCCAGCACATATGAAAAATGGCCGGAAATGTCATTCATTGGAAAATTTGTGTACATTTTGCAAATTATTAGCGTAGTCGATGTGGAATGCATTGTAAACATTGAAACTTATAACAGCCAACAAATTCAATTTCAATTTAAATTTTAGCGGTTATTTTCGTAAGCTCTGACATTCCAAAACGAAATTTCGTTAATAATCTATCAATCAAATTGTGACACATTTTATGGGTATGAATTTCAAATCTTCATTAATATTGAACGATATAAATTCTGAAAATTATTATTTGCTGTCTGCCATCATCATATTTTATCTTCGTTTTACTATGGCACACACTTTTAGACTCCGTAATCAAATAAATATATACCTTTCATAATATGAAATTCATATTTACTTGAAAATTGACGAGAAAATCAACTTTCAATCATAATTATTTGATGTACCAAATGGATACAAGTATCATTCTTTTATGCCATTGAACCATAAAGGGGGATGTGAGCCAGGATAGTCCCCGCTTAAATCGTCCGAGCTATCCCCTGGCGGCAGTTGAGTATTTCTTTCGATAATTTTCTCAGATATGTAAGGAGGAGTGCTCTGAGGAATCGAATGAGCACTGAAAAGCAAAATATCAAGAGATAAAAAATAATTGAAAAATGATCTAAACTCAAAGTATTATTAACTTTAATTATTTTTAACTTTTAATATTTTGCTCCTCACTTTGGAGGTGCTCTGTTTCTCAGTTATTCTCAACCTCCTTCTTCTCACATATATTGCTCTAAGAAACAGTGATTTGCTAGCCGCAAGAAAGCTCTCTTCAATTTTCTGTAAGAAATTTATTGTAAAATGATTATTCTAATTGTCATGTAATTTCAATTGCTATTGATCTTTATTTTAAAAAACGTAATTTCAATGATATGTAATTATTATAATAATTATTATTGACTTAATTTTTTTATTATTTGAATTTTTCATTTTTCTATTTTCAGAAATACTTCAAAATTCCATAAAATATGTAGAAATGTCACGAAATAATTTGCAATGTATCGATGACGAGACATTCCAAGGGCTTCATTTGGATTCGTTGAAGCTAATCGATAACAATATACAGTATTTCACGGATAAATGTTTCAAGTAAGTATGCTTTTTTGATATTTTCCCCATTTTATTTGAAAAATTTCAAACCGTCAAATTGAAAATCATTTGAATAATTTATTGTCTGAAATTGATTGAAAATTTTTCTAATATGAATCTCTGAATCGATCTCGTTTTATAACTTCGCTGGACACAATAAGTCGTTGAATACATATGGCGTTGTGCTCTCATAAAAACTTCGGTCTTCATCAATTTCCATAAAAAGCGTTAAACATACTAATAAATTATTTCGATTGAAAGTTCGTTTTGTTGTTTATCTTTTGGTTTGAGTCAAGCGGAAGAAAAAGAAGCGACATAAGCACGCACGAAAAAGTTCTTTTTGTTTCTGTTTATTCAATTTGATTGAATGACGAAAGAGAGGAAGGGCAACAGTTGTGCAGGAGTGAGAAAAAGTGAATAAAAGGCATCGATTCGAATGCTTCACATCACACCGGTTGGACGGCGAAATCGTTAGCTAGTGTTATCGTTTTATGTTATTAATTGTGTTTTTACCAT
The DNA here is from genome assembly GCF_009176525.2 of Contarinia nasturtii. Taxonomy (NCBI): domain Eukaryota; kingdom Metazoa; phylum Arthropoda; class Insecta; order Diptera; family Cecidomyiidae; genus Contarinia; species Contarinia nasturtii. Next base: position 6,473,389 of record NW_022198046.1, read on the forward strand.
AAATAACGTTTCCGATTTACCGATGAAAGGCACACAACGAGCACACGATTCGAAATCGAGTTTATTTGGACAGGCGTCGGGGCATACTTTGCTAAATAACTAAACAATACAAATAACACCCGAAGTAAAAATAAAAACCATTTGGCCATTGGAGTTTTTGTGCGTGTATTTTGCAACATTTTGTTGAGTAAACAATCACACACATTACAAAATGTGTGCACCCTCCGGAAAATTGTTCATCTTTAAGCTCCGAAGACAGAAACAGAGATAGAATGAAATGAACTTTCTTGTTACTTGTTCGTTCATTTTTATTGTGTCATTATGGTTGGTGCGGTTGGTACTGGTTTTTTTCTGTCGATTATCACAGTCAACATCAATGTATTATTTATTTAATTTTCACTTGGATGTTGATTTAACCTTGCAATCGTGTTTGCCATTGTTTTTGTGCGCTGAACGACGTTCATTTTAATGCTGTTAGCATTTGTTGTTGTTAAACATAAAACAGAATATCTATACATAATGTTGCCGTTATTTTTTACTCATTATTTCCACCGTTTGTTTATGGTGATGAAATGTTCTCGGTACTGTTCACCAGCTCTTCATTCAATTTTCAATTGAAGTTACACTTGATTCATTTTGCTGATGGGTTGATTTTGTTTAACATTTTTTTTGTTCCCTTTTGCTCTGATCATACTTTCATGCCATCGAACTGCTCATATCGATTGGAATGTGGTGCAAAAAATATGATAAAATAAAAAAAAACATTACGGAAAAAATATCCTTGTCATTCTTCCTTTGTTTCGAGTAATTTTGTTTTTTATTCATTTGCAAATATTGCGTATCGTGTTTCCTGCGCTACTCTCTTTCCCTCTGCGCTCGTTTTGCCTATGACGGAAGTACAAGTAATAGACACAAAAAATGCGAAAAAATTATGTTCACTCAGAATTCTATTGATTTTGTGTCATGAATACAAATATGTACATTAAATAAACTTGTTGTTAACGTCAACATTGACAATAAATGATTAAAATGCCTATGAAATTCTGATAAAAATAGAAACAAATACGTCAAAATTGACAACGGAAGAGAGTAAGAGATGGTAAAAAAATCATAGAAATTGAAATAAAAAACAGCTCGGTGACGAAACATGTTTTTTCGGTCATGGGTTGCTGATGTGAATATTGGGGTTCTTTCGGGAAGGAAAAAATTTTCGAACCAAATGAATTGAAAACCAAAATACCATTTCGACCGAATAATGTCATATTCTCTTTGAACCCCCAGGTCTTTTAATACCCACTGCATTTGAACAAGTACTTTGCTAATTGCCGAGATTATTTCATTGTTGTACGCAGAAAAGCAAACATTTTTAATATATTTTTTTTTTTTGCATAGAAGAGTGCACTGATGGGTTATATTTTATTTATTGAATAATTTTTTTCAAATTATATTCTCTTCGTCATTCTGGTTTTGTGTGTCAGTCGAGTGATTTTCACTTGATTTATAATCGGTGTCGATCATCGACATATACGCATCACATTTTTTTTCATCTTCTCTGCTTTTCGAGTATTATTATTTTTTCTGCTGTTCGTTGCGTATTTTGTTTGACATGGCAAGTCAATGAGACGAAATCAAACAATAAATTGATTGAAACAATTTTTTTTTTCGGGCGAACAAACATCGAACGACAAAAAAAACAGACCGGATTTACCCGGGAATTTTCATATTTGTTGAAGAGTCGAGCCGTCGTCTATTTTACCATAAATTATAAATTGGATCGCGTACGAATTTTCAGTTTGAAAATAAATGAAGCAGAATAATTCTAGGTGATTTCAATATTTGACGTACCCGCATTTTAACAGTAAATATTCGTATTCTTTTTGCACTCGTGCAAACGACAAATTTTTTTTCCCGTTCGTTTCTTTTCCATTCAATTAATACCAATTTATATGTTAAGGCTTTGTTGTAATAATTCCGCTGTTCATAATCAATCAATTCAGGCAGAGACGCAAATGTCAGTCAGCACCAAGAGATACTCCAACACAGTTATTTATTGAATTGTATTGAAATATTGAACAGTAAGCTAACTCTCACACCCATCGTTCAGCTTAAATGAAAGAGAAAAAGAAATAAATTTTCCTCGTGAATACGTTTTCATTTATGATTGGAATGGTATGTCGCATAAATTCAATTTATTGGTATATAGGCGATTCGAAGACATAGCTATGTCCAATCTAGATTACCCTAGTTCTAATAAACAAATCACTAAGTAATTATAACCATTTCTATACACACAATTATTGAACGAGTATGATTTTGCTTTGTTTGCTTGTCAAATCAATATAATCATAATTGCATATGTCGTTGCGTAGAGATGAGTTATCTTTCACACATGCCATTTGTCTGCAGGCAGCTTTTGCTGCTATTAACATTTGGTGACTGTCAAAGAAAATAACGGAGATCGAAAGCGAAACCGAAAAGATAGAGAATGTGAAGAAAAATATATTTTTATATAAATCATCATCGAAAATTGCTTTGGATTTTTGACGCATGTGCTTGATTTCGTTTCAAGATGTTAAAATATTTGATATTTTCATTCGAGTAAACGTTATAAATCATCTTACGTTTGGGTCTTATCAACGTTAATTTTCACCATTTCTTCACCGTTTGCGAACGAGATCGAGAGAATGCAGCTTGCGATATGTCGCACAACAACAAAAAAAATATGTAGCGAGAAAATGAGAAATATGAAGAAATTGTTAATATTTTACGCATTCAATCCGTCATTGGGATAGAGAATCGATATGAAAGCTTCGAATCCATAACACATGTCTATGTATTTTACGTTTCTCGATTGTTTTGCTTGAAGGAAATATGGAAATTCCATAATTTTATTGAATTTTCAATATTAAATTCCATTCATCGGTGTACACGTCTCATATACACGCCCATGGGCGAAATGCTATCGATCGCACCAGCTTATGCACGGCATGTCATCAATTCACTTAACAGTTATGGACCTGTCTCTCGAAGTTTCCCACAAAAAAATCTAATACCATACTTTCATCACGATATGGAGCGAACACAGAAAATATAAACGATGATGACAACGAGAAAAAGCAAAACAAATATCAATATTAATCCCGTCAAGTAAGAGCACCAAATGACCGGTTAATTCCTAGATTTGACATAAAGTACGTACAAAAGGTCAAAATGGTTTTAATGCTACTCTTTTCGGTTCATTCAGTTGATTTTCTTTGCTCTTCACCAAAAATCTTAATCAACTTTCAAGCTTTCCGTCAAACATTGTCCATTCAGAACAAGTGCTATACGATGGTCTCGTAGTGATTTCGTATTTATGCGGTTGCAGTTGAACTTTCTATATACGCATTTCCCAGTTTAGGCATATCAACACTTGACTAAGCATAAGAATCAAAAAGTATCGACTAGAAAAAAAACCCTTCGAACAGACCAACAACACACATTCGGTTAAGGGGCCAATCAAAATAAAAACGAATGAAACGCAAATAAAATAAAGAAAATACGATGTAATCAAACTGCCGAAAAAAGGTCAAATTATTATGTGAAAATGTTCATCGAACGATGTACACAAGAAAAAAGAAGAAGAAGATAGAGTGAAAACATTCGCATTGCTACATAAAAACCCTCTTTCCCGCTTCCATTTCGTATGCTAACTTAATTTCAATGTTAACAAAATGTTGATGAAGATGAGTCGCAATATAGTCGAACGCACCATTTCATTGCGTACTTGCAAATTGAATGGAAAAAAAGAGAATGTGAGAGATAGAGAATCTGAAAAGAAAACAACAACAAAAACAACTGAACATGAAATAGAAAAGGCTAAACCAATCTGATTAAATGAAAATTGAATCAGCATAATACCCAGCAGTTGGTTGATGGTTGCGTTGGTTCCGAGGCAAAAGCACAAAGTTGTTGAAAATCAATAAAAACTTCTATTTAAAGCAACATTTCAATGGATAACAATTCAAACTATTACTTTGCCGTTTATCGTACGGACAACGACATCGAAAAGCCTCGATGATCGAATCACAATGAATGCGTGGTTTGGAAAATGTTGTTTTCGTAAATACATAATTAAACGGATTGACAACAATTACGCTGAATCATTATTCAAGTGAAATATATTATTATTTTTTCCTTAACTTTTTCAATCTTTTAATCTTAGGTATCGGCGGTTAGTTGATGATTTTTTTAAACGTTTTACTATATTTTCATTTTCTTTAGCCTGATTAATATGCGAACACATATTCGAAACGCAATGACTGTGTAATTCATTTCAAAATGAAAATACCAACGGAAATTGTTTCTCTCTGTTGTCGATTAATGGGATTTATTTTGTGATTCAACATGCATATAAATATACCTTAATTAGCTTGCTTCCTTCTCTCTCTCTCTCTCCATCTTCAGTTTGAATTCACGTGGGTGTATGTTGTGTTTTTTTCCATCACTTTCGGTTAGCCTTCATTGAGCCCACGAAATAAATAGAATACGAAGCATTCGCCTTGAATTTGAAATGATTAATTTAGTAACATCATGTGTGTGTGTGTGTGATGTGCGTAGAGAGTGTCATCCCCATACAGATTGTTATGCTTCACTGCCGCCATACCACGAAGGTATCTAAAGCGTTTTGTATTTGTGAAAACACCGAATTATGTGATACATTGAGGGGGCTCGCCAAGACGCTCGGCAGGTAAACGTGACAAATCGAATGGAATATTCAAATGTTTTCGAATCTACTGGGGCCAACAGACTTAATTGGGTTTATTTTTCGTTTATTTTTTCGAATACCTTCTCTGCATTCTGATATACGCGGATAAAGAGACAACGATTTGTACAGGGTGTGTAATGAATCGATGTAGCGTAAGAAGAGCAAAAGACATTTCACAAGCAAAAACTATGACTTTTATTCAAGCGCATTTAACATGTTCGCTTAATGAGTTTTCATTTTGCCCTTTCGTTAAAATATATTACCGAGAAAGATGTTTAATCTTATTTGAATGTATGTGTAAAACGCGCTGGATCATCTTAACATCGTTCGTCCACTATTTCACATCATCCCATTAACCTTTGATACAACACATAGTGTTCTTCTCTTCCATTCTGACGCGCTCTTCCTCTTCCTCTCTCTCTCTCTCCCTCTCTCCACCACTATCTATCTGTCAGTCTGTTAATTTTATCCAAACACAGATAAAAATATTCTACATAACAATGACATTATTGTTTTTAACATTGAATCGGGATATGATGTTCATATACGAGCTTTTGAAATCCCATTAACCTTATGCCATGTTCATGTGACGCCTTTATGGATGCCATGAATTTCGATCCGGCAAGATGTTTTCGAATTGACGATGTCCGCTTCCGACAAAATTCGTTGTCGTTTTCATGCAGACTTTTCGTCATTCGATGTATACCGAGCGGCGATATGCTCAGGCATCAAAACAAAATGTCGCTTTAAATGTCAGCATTCGTTTGCTTATCCAATTAGAAAAGATTTCTTTTTCACTTTTGGTCCCTATGCCAAAGCCGCTTCTCACTTTCACTGTGTATCATGCAGCGTTAAAAGCAAATGATATCAAGTCGTTTCGTTGACATTTTATTTAAAATATCTACCAAAAATATCGGCCATTTTACACACAATTTACTCGTAATAAACAAACTTGCTGATAAAATCATTTTTGGATTTTGTTGTCAATCTGTATTTCTCAACAAACTGTGAAAGTTAAATTGAATGGAATTCTTAATCCTCTTAAGAGACCGAATTATATATTAAGAGAAAGAAAAAAGTTTCTATTGAACTTTGTTTATCGATTTTCTATTTTCGATGTTAGTAATAATCTTTATTTTTTTCATTTTACTTTCAGTTCGATGACATATTCGTTACGTTTACTGGATATATCGGGAAATCAGTTCGGAGAATTGCCATTAGAATCAATTAGAAATATTCATACACTTAGCCGATTAGAAGCACACAGGTAACATTGTTAAAACTAAAGCATGTGATTATTATTTCAAAGAAAGCGAATTGTAACAAAATGGAAACATGTCCATTCAGTTAAATGGTGTGTGGGTCATGGATGTGACTCTTGATTAAAAGAGACGCCTTTATTGTTAATGATTTTGGCAAAGATAACACAGATAGATACAATTGAATGTAATTGGTTCGAAGATATAAGTGAATTGAAGCTTGAATAAATGACAGGTGTTACATTGAAATAATATACTTGACCCGTTCAAATCCCATGAAATAAATTCGATACACGTGAATAAGTTGAACTAAATAATGGGCAAAATCAATTCAATCGAAATGGATAATCATAGTCAAACAATGGTAAGCCGGTTGAAATAATTGTATTGATAGCGTTGTTTCCCACACAATGTCTATTCGGTTCATTACCGCAAAAGGAAAATGTGAAAAATAATTACTTATTATCAATCACGTGAATCCATCAAAGTAATTTAACAAGTACAGGGTGTATTATGAAAACTTTTATCCCAATGGTGATTACGAAATGTTCGAGCGCTGAATGGATGATTGATAGAAATAATTTCATGTGTCACCAAAAAAATGTGCCAAAAATGACAAAAAGTTCTGCGAGCAAATTCATTTGGGAAATAAAAACTTGGTTCATGTTTACACCTTATATGATTGATTATGCGTCGTAAATATACATCGTAATAGAATGTTTCCACATGAGACGCGCGTCGCGGTTGAATACATTAATTTGATAATTCAAATGATGTGACACAAACACATTCACATATATCATTTGAACGAATAAAATCATCATTTGAATCGATTCGTATATACGAATAGAACAGATATTACACATACATAATAGCATTAATCAATAAATAATCAAAGAGAACTCATGCCTAACCACAACATTCTTTATTTCTTGTTTTTTTTCGCTTTTTATTTTCTTTTCTATGGCTGTCTATTCCGGTTATGGCCGCACATGAATTATAGGAACAACATACAGAGTTTAGATGGTGATTGGGGCTATTTGGTTGACTCATTACGTTCGCTACATGTGTCAGGAAATTCAATAACGGAAATGAATTTCGCTGATGATGAAGACGATTATATGGACGAAGACCTACTGCCGCGCATTTCACAACAGCAACAGCAGCAGCAACAGCAACAACATCAACGTTACCATCATAAACCGACGTACAATGGTTACAATTCGATTAGTAGCAGCAGCTATCGTAGTGCGTTTTCAAAACTTCGTAAACTGACGTGGTTGGATGTGAGCGACAATCGCATATCACACATTGCTCCAAACTATTTACCTCGAATCATAATCACATTAAATTTAAGCGATAATTTATTCACTGAAGTACCTGTAAATATGCTCCAGCATTTACATCAATTACGATCGCTTTTTATGCGAAACAATTTGCTCAAAACGTTATCCAGTTTAGAAGACTATGGCACGCCGATGCTGTTGGAACGCATCGATTTTAGCTACAATGCGATCGAAGAGTTTACGCATTTGTTCAATGTTAATTCAACCATTAAAATCATTATACTCGAAAAAAATTGGATACGCCGTTTGCAACCGAATGCATTTCGAAATTTATCAACGAGCCGATTAGCATTGGCTTACAATCGCATCCATCACATTCACAGCGATGCATTTAATGGACTCGAAGAATCGTTGGAACACCTTGATTTGGAGCATAACTTATTAACGATTTTTCCAAAAGCCATAATGTCATTGAAACAATTAAATTATTTATACTTGCCATCAAATGGTATCAGCACATTGAATGCATTACCCAGCACCGTACGGGCATTATCATTAGCAGCGAATAATTTTACCACAATGCCATTGCATGCATTGAAAATGTGCACCGATCTAATGTACTTGAACATGGGATATAATAAAATCGTTGAAATATCCGAAAATATGTTCATGGATTGGGGTAACAAATTGGAAACATTGTTTTTGCGCAACAATAAAATCACGAGCTTAAATTATGGTTCATTTAACGGCTTAGATGCCATTAAAGAAATGAGCCTCAGCTTCAACGACATTCATTATCTGCATCCATTAGTATTTGAAAATATATCGAAAACGCTTACCATATTTGAGCTATCGTTTGGTTTATATCGTGACGATTTTCCAACCGAACAATTTAAATTTCTAACCGAATTGATGTGGCTGTCGTTGGATAATAATAATTTGAAAAAAATTTCCGACGAATCGTTGATTACGCTAACGGAATTGGTGCACATTAATCTATCGTTTAATCGGATCGCCATGTTTCCGCCGACCATTTTCATTGCGGAAATACACAAGAAACTCAAAGAAGTCGATTTATCATACAATTCATTGACCAAAATCTATACAAATACATTTGACAGTCTCGTTAATTTACACACGGTACGGCTCGCTTCCAACCGGATACAATCGCTAGATATGCACAGTTTTCACAATCTACCGGCATTGACCTATGTGGATCTAACACATAATTTATTACGTAACATTAGCGAAAATGTGTTCACATTTTTACCAAGATTACTGCAACTGGATTTGATGTACAATCATTTGGAGCAGTTAACATTTAAAATATTTAAGCATGCATCGAATGAAACAATGCCCTTGCGTTTGAACATCAGCCATAATCGTTTAACGATTCTTGACGGCGAAATCAATTCATTTTTGTACATTTATTCAATTGATGCCACATCCAATTATCTTAACGATTCGCAGAGTTTTCGATATTTGGGTTATAGCTTGAAGGAGCTCATATTGCGACGGAATAGTTTCAACATTTTAAATAATCATGCATTCAATGAATTGTATAATCTTGACTGGTTGGATTTATCGTATAATAATTTAACGGTGTTACGAAGGAGATGCTTTCAGGGATTGACCAGTTTGCAAAAGCTTGAACTTAACAACAATCACATAAATCAACTTCAATCCGATCAATTTGCCGATTTGCGAAATTTAAGAATTTTAAATTTGGCACACAATCGTTTGCGTTCATTGCCACGTGAAATTTTTGTGCACACACGCATCGAATATTTGGATCTATCGAACAATCAACTGACACTGTGGCCCGCCAATTCATTGTCCGACATTGGATTCACGTTACGCAATGTGCACATGGCATTCAATGAAATCGAATATTTGGAACCAAATATGTTCATCAACACACAGTACGTGTATACGTTAGATTTATCAAGGAATAAACTGGTCGTGATTCCGGACAACACTTTTAGCTATCTTAGCAATTTAACGAATTTAGATTTGAGCAATAATCCATTAGTTACCGCCAATTTGGAGCAGATCTTCCATCACACACCAATGTTACGTGTGCTTAATTTACGGTCGATGGGCTTGTATCACATGCCATCGATGACCACAACACATCATTTAACGGAGCTAGACGTAAGCATGAATAATTTGCAGGAAACTAGCCCTTTGAATCGATTAAAGCATTTACGTGTGCTGAAAATAGCCCAGAATAAAGTGTCAAATATCAGTGCGTTTGCCGAACGAATGCCGTCGTCGATACGTGTGCTCGATTTATCACGGAATCCAATCAAACGGATTTCATTGCTAGATTTCACGCGAATACGTCGTCTTGAAGAATTGTATATGAAAGGTTGTACGATACGAAATCCAATGCCATTTGGACAATTCACAAATCTCAAAGTGTTTCATTTCGATGCTCAGCCATCATTTGGCGATATTGTTTCAAATATGCGCGGTTTGCATGAGCTACGCATCGAAGTGAATGGTGAACTGTTGGACGGTACGATTTTATCGAAGCTTGTGAATCATACGAAAATTAATTCGGTCGAAATTACGGGAAAACGTCTAATGCAAATATCACCGAATGCTTTTACCGGACTTGCGCACACTTATAATTTGAAATTGAAAATACATAATACACAAATCAACGATTTTCCACCGACAATTTTCTATGCATTGCGTTCGATTCCACATTTGTCGATCGATCTGTCAAATAACAATGTGGCCAATTTGGCACCGGACAGTTTCTATCCGAATGCAAGCAGTTGGGACGCAGTCGGAACAAGAAGCATCATTGGAGGTCTAGATATTTATGGTAATCCATTACAATGTGATTGCGGCCTAGTTTGGCTGGGACATTGGCTACGACGGTGGCTTCGTGAAGTATCACACATTCACAATCTCAACGATGACGAATACAAAGAAATGGTCGAGGTAAGCACTATGAATAACTTTAATAGTAGCCATATATATACATAATATCATTTATAACATTTCGGAAATTAGGCTGTCAGTTCATAATGTCCGGATAGAATGCCATAATAAATCATTATTTATTTGATTTCCGTATGTCTTTTTTCCCGTCTTATTGTAGCGAGCGCGACGAAACACATGCATCGACCCACAAACCGGAAAAGTGGTCCCATTTTTGGAAGTATTTCCCGAGGATCTTTTATGCCATGCAAGTGCGCTCAGCAGTTCTGCCGTCAATAAATGTATCCTCATGCCAACATTTGTGAGAATTTTTATATTTTTATCGATAATTTTGACATTTAATTATTCCATGTTCATCTGAATTTGCCATTTGAGTGCATCAAATAATTTAGACAGATTCAAATGTTTAGTTTCCATACATATAGTTTAATCTATAAACTATATATATATATACGTATATGTAATGACAGAGAAAAAAGAGCCAATTCCATCAATATCGAATAAATATATTTATCTGAATATGATCAATGTCGGCATAAGTAGGAAGATTCTAATTTTGTTATGAAATTGAAGTATTTATATTTAATAAATTTAATGAAAGGGAACGAATTAATTGTAAATTGACGGAATAATGATAAATGTACTTGTAACTTAATCACATACACACGCACGCCATTTTCCATTGTTATAAAATTGAATTAAATTTAAATTAAAATCAGATACTGTTTCTCAAAGTAATATATGTGTGCGGAGCAAAATTTGAATCGTTTCCTCTGTTAAAAATGGTCAGATGTATAGCGATTAATGATTAAATGAAACTAGCTGGTTATTTATGTGGCACAGAATTTGTGTAAATGTGTATGACAATGTATTGTATATAAAATAGTGCAATTTTCCATTTAGATACATCTATTTAATGTGACCATATCAAGATATTGAAATTTACTTTGGTTACGAAGAAAGGAGACCGAGATTGTTATTAAATTTTATTGATTTTACCTGTTCGTTCAACTGACAAATTATTCGGCGTCGTCTTGGAAGCCATCCGTTCCATCAAGTTACAATAAGGTTGTGTAGAGTTCAATTCTGAGTGAATGTTATTGGCACACATTTCACTTGTGTATGTGACGGTTTTCAATCTCATGAGACCATTGAGTGTATACACTTGGTTGCCGAGCTTTGCTTGCTCGAAATGATAATATTCAGAAGCCGTGCAAGAGATTCCTCTTTCTCTATTAAGTGTTAGTTCAGCTCGTGTAATTGCATTTTCGATGCATGCATTGAAAATTTTCAATAGTGTTCGACACCACAATACACAGTCATGTTCTCGTAAGGATTCACTTGGAATTTTCATTCATTTCCATCGCCATACATAATATACTCCATATCTAATTCACTTTTATTATACGAGGGTTGCTCCATAATTTTTTTTAAAAACATATATAACACAGTTGTTTTTTGTCGAAAATGGTTTTATTGTTTTTCAAAATATTCCCCGAGATGATCGATACACTTTTGCATTCGATGAAACCATTTGTCATAGCATTCGTGCCACTCCGAAACTGATATCTCCAAAACGTGTGTTTTGAACGCTTCAACTGCTTCTTCTGGTGTCGAAAATCGTTGACCACGTAGTTTTTTCTTCACGCTTGGGAACAAAAAAAAGTCATTGGGTGCCAGGTCAGGACTGTACGGTGGATGACCCATCAGTTCGATGTTTTGACCGGTCAAAAATCGAGTAGTTTGAAAAGATGTGTGAGAGCTCGCATTATCGTGATGAAGAATTATTTTGCGACGGTGGTTGTTTTTTCTTATTTCACCAAACACTTCGGGCAAACAAATGGTGGTATACCAATCAGAATTGACGGTCTTACGATCCTCTAGTGGAACGGTTGCCACATGACCACTTCTCCCGAAAAAACAGGCGACCATTCGCTTCGAAGTGCTTCTTGCTCGAACAACTTTCGTTGGGTTATCTTCATTTTGGAAGACCCATACAGTCGACTGCTGTTTCGTTTCGGGCTCATAGGCATATATCCACGATTCGTCACCAGTGACGATTTTATTAACGTCTTTTGAAGCACCACGATTGAATTTCTTGAGCATTTCTTTACACCAACTCCAACGAGCCATTTTTTGTTCATCGGTCAATTTATGTGGGATCCAACGAGAGCAAATCTTTTTTACGGCTAAATGTTCATGCAAAATTGTATGTATGCTGTGGGATGAAATGCCCAAAGATGCCTCAATCTCACGGTAGGTCACATGACGATCTTCCATAATCAGTTTTCTGACAGCATCGATGTTTTGTGGCACAACAGCCGATTTTGGACGACCTGTATGAAACTCGTCTTTGAGCGAACTACGACCGCAACGGAATTCTCGGTACCAGTTATAAATTGTCTGAAGGGTTGGTGCTTCATTGCCAAAGGCCAAATGAAGTCGATCGAAACACTGTTGTTGAGATAATTTACTTCGAAAATCGTAGTAAATCATTTTACGAAAATCTTCACGTGTAAAATTCATTTTTTTGTTGAGTCGCAGTTTACCAGTCACTGTAAACAATACAAATAGCGTTCGTACGACAAAAGGTTCAGGGCACGAATACATACCAAAACATCAAACTTTACGAATATGACAATGGTTTACATCGGGCAACACTATAAGTACCATTTTAAAAAAAATTATGGAGCAACCTACGTAAAATGGACCATATTCAATTTCGATCCAAACAATATGCAATATCTTTAATAAGCCATATATGCAGAGTGTGTGTGTGTGTGTGTGTGTGTGTGTTCACCTCGGCCATAATGAGAAAGATTCACCCGGTTTTTGTGTTGGTTGGCTGGATAATATTGGTGTGTGACCTCCATTTCATGGTTGATGAATCGAGTCTTACTCATTCTCTTTGGGTGTCTTTTTCATTCTATGCTCTGTATGTGTCATGTTTGTATGCACAACACTTTATCTTTTCCCAAAAAGTTTTTGATATCCATTAATTTGTCTCGACACACTTAAATGAACACACACACACAGATTGCATTGACAGTTTTACCATAGTATCTTATTTCACTTGAAATATTCGATGCACACACACAACACGCGCATCGCATCGATACAAATCGCACACGTAAAATGAAACTGCGCGCTTTTTTAACTCTATCTCCAATGCTCAGCCCAAATCTACCGACACATTGGATAAGATTGTACATTTACGTTGCAACATGGTGGATGATAAAACGTTCTTGATTTTACGAAAAACCGAGATTGATAATAACGAACGCAACAAGCACATTTGACATGATGTATTTTCGATGAAAAACAAAGCGCAAAAAAGACACCGCGATGTGGTGTGAGTGCAGTTTTTAGTCGACCTCCCGTGTGGCATATGCTATTAAAACATGTGGTTTTTCTTTTACCGAATTCGTCGGGCAATTTCACTCCTTCTGTTATTCATTTTTCGCATCAAATGGAGAGGCTAATACTCACGTTTTGGGTGCCCTACGTTTTTTTTTTCACACCAAAACATTCGATGCCATTATTCGGTGTTCTATTGCGTTCGACGTGCTTCATTGAATGCACAAACATTTCACTATCTTACAACTCCCATAGCGCAATTCACCTCCCGCTATTACTTTTATAGTAACCGTCTCGCATTTTAGTTTAGTTCACCTTTTCTCACCGAACCTCATCGCGCTCTGACTGACATATTCCTATCAGTGTGGTACAAACATTGTATGCATGTATGTTTGGGTGGATGGGTGCATAAAAAGTTACTTGGAACAAACATGATCGCGTGGTAAATTTTCGCACTGACTATAAATTGAATGGAATTTTCGTGTGCATGACACACACTTCATTAAAATAAACATTCCACATGGTGATATGGAATGAGCAAGAAACAGAGAGTCTCTCCTGCTCTTGAAGGTGAAAGAGAAATGGAGAAAGAAAAAAATGAAAAATCCTTGATTTGATATCTCTTGCACTCGCAAACTTATAACTATCGTTGTGTGCAAATATTAAGGAAATTATCGGACTGAATTTTTTTTTCGAACAATGTATGTCTTCGAAGAAACAGATAGGGGAGGTGAGACGAGGAAAAGAAAATGAGAACGAAAATCGGAATGATGGCGAATGAAAAGCGCAAACAAAAGATGTCTGAAGCATGCAATATTAATAATGATATACGGTGTTCTCGTGATTGCGTCGAATATTTACGTACTTCGTACTGCTTTGCACTGAACACAAGCGACTGCGAATGAGAGAAAGAGAAAGAGAACATCAAATGAGCTCATGAATTCACCAAAGATAGAGCATAACATCGAAATAAAACACGAAAATTTCGCCAACAACAAAATACCAGGTGCCATTGCTGTTATTTCTCTCCTTCCCACCATTGCGCCAATGCACTGTACAAACATACTTTTTACCTGTACATTTTTCACGACACTCGGCACGCAATCATTTATTATTTGCTAATAATAATAATTTGCCATTCGCAGACACATATATGTGAATTGTGAAAGTTGCCTATAACCCATGACGCGTTCGTAACTATAAAAATGATTCATACATACATTTAATCCAATTGCAAATCGTTTAAAATTCATCTCATTTTATGCTCGAAATTTGTATATTTGATGAAAATTCGGTTCGAGAGCACGGCCTCAATCTTAATCAAGCGCAAACGTGTTGTAATATCAGAAAAAGTATTTTTATGTCACCAATCTGGGCAAAACACATAAACATTTATAAATTTGTATTCTCAATGTGTGTACTCACTCGCACCGACACATTTTCATTTCCATTTGAAATGCAACAAGCCTAATGATATTTAATAAAATAAAAGTTGAGGTAAATTAAATAAATCCACGGCTTTCATATGTGTCATATTCGTGAATTCAAATTTTATGGGCTTTTGCATTTCATGTTCTCTGATTATTATTTTTTTTTCGAAAATTCTCTGTAAAATGCTCAGCGAAAAAAGACCTTCACCATTAAATCAAAAATAATAATGCAGCCTCTGACAACTGCAAAATATTAAATCATTTCTGTCAGTCGAAATGAATGGTGCAACGCTTTTTTTCTCTTCTCTCGGTCGGTTGAAAGTGCACGCGTGTTATACATGCAATCGAAATCAAAACCAAAAAGGGAGTGAGAAAAAATGGGGAAAAAAAGCAACAACAACAAAATCATCATGAAAATAATATTTTAATAATTTTCGCAAAATAAACGAAAATGTGATTGTTTAAATTGAATGACAACAACAAAAAAAGTACTGTGGGAGAAGGGGAAGAGAGACATGAAACGAAAAGAATGTCGACCAATTTCATATGCTCATCAGTCGCATAGCCTTGGCCATTAACAACGAGAGAAACAGCGTGTTTGACAGACCAAACATGCATAACAAGCAAAATTGAATCGTGACAAATGATTTAATATGGTCAGAATAAAGCTCAAACCGAAAATAGAATGCGAGTCAAAGCGAAAGCGAGAGGATGACAAACAGAGAGAGAGAGGGGAGGGAGTATGGAATCTGCAGCGAACCTAACAACAACAACATCACCGAGAAATCATTTTACCAGCGGTGTGATAATCACGTTTGTCCTGATTCAGCACAAAAATGGGCCAATGGTAAAAAAAATAAGACCTGCTAGTTAACTGTACATTTGTACAAACAGCAAAAATCATTTTGTGGCTATTTTTCATTATGAAAAAGTTTCAGCAGCTGTGGTCGTGCAAAAAGGCGTTTTTATCATAAGATCGAACCGACATCCATCCCGTCCGGCACCCATGCTCACAAATATGGTCCACACACCCACACATTCGGTACAAATACATAATAACAAATGACTCGACAAACGACTTGAAATTATGTGGCGCAAAGTACGAGATATGCCAAGGATGATGTGTAAAAATCATTTTTCGGGGGCGAAGAAGTCTCTCGACATTTACTCTTTTCGCAGCGCGGCGGCCACATATTATTTTTGCTTTCTTTCATTCTCTCTCGTTCATTCAGTACCACTTTGACATATCGCAATTAAAAGTTTAACGACATACAATCCAGTTAATTGTTTCAAATAAATTTCGAAATGTGAATGAAAAAACGAAAAGAAAAAAATCCACCACCACCAAACGAACGAAAACGGAAACAAATGCGAGAATTTTTCCACCGGCAATAAACCATGAATACCAAGCATATTTGTAACAATGAACGATGCCGAAAACGAGCCAACGAAAGCGATAAAACCGACGAAACTTAGATTCGTATCGTTGTTTTTTATTTTTAACGCTTTTCACTTATTCCCGTCGAACCCTTTGAAATGCATACATACGTATAAATATATGAATTGTCGACGCTATCGTTCCATATCGCGCTCACACAAAAACACACATCGAGACAACGAGTGAGAATAACGCGTGAACTCTTTTTTATGGTGGTAAAATATTTTCAGCGCACCAAAAATTATCAAGACAAATGCAAAAGCATGTGTAAGCCGTATAGCAAATGTCATAAAAAAACACAGAACACAACGAAGCACAACCAAATAGGGAAAAGAAAATGCAAACATCATGCGGTGCAAGTGGCAAGTAAGCTTGCTGACGCAAAAAAAAGATTTTTTTCTAACTTGTTCTTGTAAACTCGTCATAGCTAGCCGAAGTTCCGAAACACTTGCGTTTACATTTAACTTTTTATAGCCCTAATAATAGCAATGAGACAGACGAACCATGCTTGGCGAAAACTCCTAAAAATCATTCGATACACCGTTGCACGGTACTTTTTTTTCTTTCGGTTGTCTCAATAAATTTCAAATCATAAAAATTAAAATCGTTAAGTTTTCATACCGGAAAGAATAACGCAATTGAACTTTATCTCGACACTTGCCTTTTCCTCTGTGCATTTGTCTATGTGCGAGTACGCGTGGGTGTACAGAACATCATGAACACTGAACAAAATCATGGTTCGCATAGGGTAATTGAGTCGTAAAAAAAAATGTTCTGTAAAAGCGCAGGGAGAAACAAAAAACTTTTGACTCCGAGCAAATTCCGTTGACGATTGTTTTAGCACGTCTTCATCCTTCACTCATAAACACACACACACACAACCACCAAAAAATGCCAACACTTGTTGTACAAAGTAAATGGATTGCATTTCGCATGTTCAGCCATTTTTAATGCATGTTTTTCGCATGCATCAAAATTCTACATAATTTTCATTCCACAAAATACTTCCGGAATATTTAAATGGAAAAACACATGCCATTTCCCATGAGTTTCCATTAGCAAAACGAATATTCAAACTTATACTGACACTGGACAAAATTGTGCGGCCTTTTTAAAAATGTTCATTGAAACAACAAACTGACGATGTCTTTATAATATTTTTAACCGAGTAAAAATCGATCCAATTGCTTTTTTTTCACCCATAACAATTAAGTGCATATTTGCATGTTTTCTTTAATAATTGCCGCGTTTGAACAAACATTTCGTACGAAAAACCGGAAAAAATGAGAAAAAAGTGAATAATTGAAAAAAATAGACCGGCTCATAAAAGGTGGTTAAGGCATTTTATCAATTATCGCATGCATTGCGAACCAATCATTAAACATTTTAGCACGAATTTGAACGACGCTTTTTTTGTTTTAAATATTCAAAATAATGATGGGTATAAATTGATTTAATTTAACTTTATTTGACATGGTAGCGGCTTCTTGAAACCGGAACCGTTTCATTTCTAAAACGTTGCAATTAGTGTAAATGGAATTGAATGTTGGACGAATGCGAACAAATATGGATTTTAAGGTTAAGAAATTTCATGTTTTTATGCCGAGACTTACAAGATGTAAATAGTACATTGAATTATAGTATAAATCTAGTCAAATATATTGGACATCTCACACTCACTAAACCCATACACATCACAATGTAAGAGAAATTTAAAGTAATATTAACATATCCTTTAAAATGGAATACAATTAGATTAAGCTATGCCAAATTCTGTAGATTTAAAGATAGCTGTCTTTCAATTTAATTTTGTATAAAAAAAAAAGAAATATATGATAAAAAAAGACACATGACTCAATTGATTCTTGCTGTACCAAAAATATCAATTCAATTAAAAGAAAACACACACACACTATAAGTATCACTTTTATGAGAGAGTGAAACAGTCGATTATTCGGGCATTTAATTAAACACATAATTGTTAGTTTGGAAATAAAAACTGAAAACCAAAAATATTGGAGACATACTTGAGAATTATACTAAATGTCATCTTTATATGTAATACAATACCATATCAAATTGAATGTGTTCTCTCCAATCAATACATATACAATGAGTTCATCTCCAATAACAAATTGTATAAATCACTATACCAAGCTTGAAGCG
This sequence comes from Contarinia nasturtii, assembly GCF_009176525.2. Taxonomy (NCBI): domain Eukaryota; kingdom Metazoa; phylum Arthropoda; class Insecta; order Diptera; family Cecidomyiidae; genus Contarinia; species Contarinia nasturtii. Next base: position 6,492,027 of record NW_022198046.1, read on the forward strand.
AAAAGTAAAAAACCAAAACCAAAGCGGAAAGAAAAATTGTTACTATGCAATAGAATGTACGTAATTTATCGAAATATTCAAGTGATATATACAAAAAGAGATTGTATTGAATATCTTTCGCTAAAATTATTTCACGAGGATTTGCATTCATCGTTTTCTATATAAAGAAAAATTCTTGACCTAATTTAATACGAAATTATTTTTAGTTTTATTTCTTGATCCAAGTGAGGGCAATCGAATTCAAAACAATCTCGGTTAATGTAAATAAATATTCCATGCAAATTGATTTTATTAAGCCAAAAAAAAACAAACTAAAAAAAAACCACATTCAATATTTTTGTTTTGAAATGAGATTTAAAAAAGAAATAAAGCACTTATATTGAAGACGTCAAAAATGGTGGAGAAAAAACGAAGAAAATATTGTGATATTTTTAGACATATCAAATTAGTTAATCGACCATTTCAATTGCGCATTGGATGAAACATTTTATTACTTGATTGACACACATTCTCTTCATTCAGCACTTTGAACGTTGCATTTCACATTGAAACGTTTTCTTTCGAAATCGAAAAAGCATTTAAAGCAACATAATTTATTTAGCGTTAAAATCGCACACCGAATCGCTTTGGATGGATGCACTTCAATCAAATTTCATAGATTTTAACATATGCATTTTTCATTTAAGCTGAATGCACGCTGCGTTCAAAGAAATTGAAACAGTCACTCAAACGATCCAGTGTGCGCGATTTGTAAAAGATACATTTCACCTTGATGGAATTCCATTGAAACTTCAAAATACTCTTTCTCTTACTCACACACATACACGCCAACTCAATCTTGAACGTTGAATTGAGAGCCTGCCGACATTCTAATTCGTTTCAATTTGAAGAGTACCAAACATAGTATTTGTGATGTGATTTGGTTATATTCATTCATTCACATGCAAGACTTCTTACACCATGCGATTAATTTCGTCTTCTCTGCTGTTCAAGTGTTTGCGTCATTAAAATTGTTTACTGTGTGTAATTCAGCACAATTAAAAAAGAGCACAATAGCGTGCGCGAGAGAAAAAAATGCAAAATAAAAACATACCACTCTGTCATTTTGTTCTTTAATTTCAGTGAATGTGATCCGAAGCGATACTGCTCTAAATGCTAGTTTTATTTTGTATTTCGTAATTTAATGGACCTAGCATAAAATTAATAGAAGAAGAATATTAAGAGAGAAAAGTTATAAATATGCATTTATGTAGTGAAAAATTCCATTGTAAATATTACGAATTCTTTGATAAACGGACTTGATACGGAGATTGCGTGTAAGAGTTGCAGTTGTGCTGAAGATACGAAGAGAACAGGAGTAGGAGGGTGGGAGAGAGCAGAGAGAGAGAGAGAGAAATTGAAGCATAAAATGGTCGAAACGTCGAAAGTTACTATTACATGGGAAAATGTGAAGCAGCTAGCAATTTTATTAGAGTATATGCATATACATACTTAAATACACACACATATATATACATACATAAATATAAATGTATAGTTTCCAATGGAAATTTCATCGCCGTGACAAAGTCGCTTTTGACGTTATCGTTAAATTTTAAAAGCGACCATAAATTTCATTCGGACTGCTTGCGTAGAGTTGCATTGTATTGAATTTAAATGGTGGGTTCACATTTCACGTAGATAGCAACAACAACAATATCACGTTGAGCGAATACTTGCAACCAACTCGCTCAACTCGTTCTCTCGATTAAGTTTTCCATTGTGAATGAAATCGAGATTCGAATTGAATAATATAGTATATAGTACACATCAATAAATTTACAATATGCTACTAATCGATTAAAGAGAGAGAGAGAGAAAGAGAGAGAGAGGGAGGGAGAGAGAGCGAATTCAATTGGAAACTGATAAAAAGTGAGCGGAGGAAGAGCAAATGAAAATGCACATTGGAAAAAGAACTGTTTGTAAGCTACACATCAATTCATAAAGTATACAAAGTAAATATATAACTTATTCATTGATGACAACATGCATCAACAACCAAACATTTAAAGATAAAATACTAAGCAAATGCCCAAACGAACGATATACATTCGGTCTAAGTAAAATCAGATAGAAAATGAAATATGACACTGAACGAATGCAAAGACTCCCAAAGAGAAGAGAATTAAACAAAGAAATTCAAAAGAAATTAAATTAAAATCAATTAATGGAATGAACGTAAACCAATTACACAAATGTTATGTAAATAAAATCGTAGTAAAATAATAATAAAGAGAAACTGAGTAAAAAAAAGTGAAAACCTTTTGAAAAATCAAATTGATTTATTGAATGTATATTTGTGTTATAGCGTGTACATTACAGACATCCCAATGACGACAGGCGCACACCGCACACACATCAATCGACAAAAAGGTAAGTAAAGTAGCAATGGTGATGATGTGGTTTTTTTGTCGTCAGTTTCTTTTTTCGATTTCATTTCCCTTGAACCGTTTTTATTTGTTTGTTTGGTATAAATACACGGCTGAGATATTGTTATGGCAGTAATTCAAAACATATCGATTGATCGATATCGAAGAGCTTTTAAACAAATCACCTTTTTCCATATCAATGAGCAAATGTAAATGTTTTCTCATACACCGCACCTGAAACGAAATGCATGTTATCGATATCGCAATGAAATGTGAATAGCGAGATGGTAAACTTTAGATACATTTGAGCCGAATGTTATCTTGAGCTGTCTCAAAAAGTCGATACATTTGCCAAGGTAAGTAAGCTGGATTCGATTTCTGTAATTTAAGCTCATTTGTATGATTCCGGATTTTCGATGCGAAATTTTCGTATTGTAATTAAAATGTGTACGAAACCGTGTCAATAGCTCATTTTTTCGGTACAGCGTATTTCATTTCTATATCGAAATCATCCAATTAAATGTTTTGTGCTGTTAAACTTCAAGTAAAAGTCATTTAATAAATAATTTCACGCTTGCATTGTTTCCAAAGAAAAACGATTCATTATTATACATTGCTATTATATTTCTCGCTATTCGCCTCCGATTTAACAATCATGATTGCAATCGTACCGTACTTATGATGGCTTATTTTTTCAGATGAGTAAATCAACATTGAAACATCCACCGAATCAAATTTTAAAACTTATTTCCAATTGAACTTTATTCCCGAAGCGCATCACATTTAAAATATGAGCGCGACTTTGACGTCATTTCAATTTCGATAAATGAGAAATACTCACGAAAATAAATGTTTATGAACCAAATATTTTTCCGTTCGTATTTAAAATGTGGAACAAAAGAGAAACCGAATTCGAGACGAAAAAAAGCTCTTGCAATCATTTGACTGGATTATAGAGCATAGTGAGGCAGAAGAAAGGAAGAAGCAGCTGCAAAATAAGACAAAAAAAAATGAAACGAAAGACAAATACGATATTTTTTTCTTCTTCATAGAAATCGTTTGCAAACACACAAAGCCAATCACAAAGCGGAAGTGGTATTGCCACACCAAATGCACATTGTCAGAAACTGGGTGCAATGTTCATGTTCTTCGATAAATTACCAAACTATTACTACTTTTTCAATTTTTTTTTTTTTTTTTTTTTATATTGCTGCTTTATTGCACCATTTTCATTTTATCCGTTTGCAAAAAGACATACAAAACGCAAGCGTGCTCTCCTTTCGTATGAACGACGATTCTATTTTTGCAAACAATAAGCGGAGATGGAAATAATGTGAATATAGAAAAAAAATGCTCTGTTCTGAATTATTATATTGATTAAATGTCCAAATCGTTTCCTTTGCTTGACCCTTTTCACCCAACCACCCTCAGTTTCGAACATTTTTGAAACTGAAAGTTTATTGAAGCGTGATGAAAATCGAAAAGAAATGGTTTTTGTTTGAAAATAAAAAATAAATGAAGAGAGAATGAAAAAGAGCGAACGATAGAGAGAGAGAATGCGAGAAGCGTCGCATTCACACACTCTTTCACAAATCGAAAACGAACTCTCCTTATCCCGCTGAAACTTTTTTTCCTGTATGATGTGTCGCATTTTCTCGTTATTTTGTCGCTCGTTTGCTCTCTGTTTTCGATTGAAAAGACGCATTCGACTGCATTGAGTATTCAAAACATTGGAAAATGTTTAATTAAAAAGTTTCTGCGACTTTGAGTACGAATTTAACACTTGACAAAATAAAATTTGCTTCAATTTGCCCCTTTAAGCAGAAGCAGAGAGAGAGAGAGAGAGAGAGAGAGAGAGAGAGAGAGAGCAAAAAACACAATCGTTTTTGCATATGTCTGTATTCTGAACAAACACACCGAAATTTATGAAAAAAAAAACAACAACCATAAACGATACTTGTTATTATGAAGAAAAAAAGGGGACGAAAAATTCATCGAACTTTCGATCTTTTGAGAAAATTCAATTTGTAATTTAATCAATGTTCGACACATTAATTACCAGTTCCTTTATTGAATTGAAAATGAGCACAATTTTATTCAAAGAAGATTGGGGACAACAAAAGGCATATACAATGTACCAAATGTGTGTGTGTGAGTGTGTGTGTTATTCGTGAAACAAAGTAAATATTTTATTAAATTTAATGCGGCCGTTGTCAAACTGAATTTGAATACGGTATTCATTGTCTCAAATATAATAGAGTTCGAATAAATACATTGTATACAGATTAAGCTAATCGCATAAATTTTATCCTAAACTAAGACGATGCCAGTCTTTCTCACCCAACGGGAAAAAAAATCCTGTCTCCGTAAAGAAATTTATCAGAAAACTGTCAAAGTATTAAAATTTAAAGACGTTGTTAATCCTCCGATGATTTCACAAATATTCGCGCTATGCGATTTCCAATTATAACTTTCATAATAATGAATCGCAACATTCCGAAAGTTGAAAGTTGAGAGTTGTATCTATGGTGTGAGTATTTCGAGCATTCAAAGTGAACGATAAAATCAATACCGTTGAGTGTGTAGGCATTCGCATTAATTAGTAATTACCTGTCAGAATGTTTGCAGGTGTATGGGTGTGCGGTAGAGCAAAACATCAAAATCACCATTTCAAATATGGCGTCGATGCATTTCAGCAAAAAGACGCCGTACAATACAAAAAGCATCAAAGAGAGAATTCGATGATGGTATAAAATTGCATTGCCAATGCATATTCATTAATTTTGTATTGATAACATCAATGTCAGTGGAAAAATGTGAATATTTGATTATGACGAGCCAATCCGCTTGCAAATGTTCCCACAAAGAACGAATTTCAATCATCATTTCTGTTGATCACTCAACACAGCGTGCACACATTTCTCGAATGGATTGGATTCAACAAAACCAACGGATTTTATGCCGAAAATGTTGTTTGTTGCAACGACAAAGTGCATTCGTTAAATTGACAAACAAACTGATGATATCACTTAAGAACAAAGCGATGCCTTTGCTGCTGGATATTTATTGTGAATGCTCGATTTTACCGAAAGTTGAATAAATCCAAAATCAAAATGCTGAAATATTCTGACAACAGTTTCGATTTTCGCCTGCATGCACTAGTTATGATGTGTTTGATGCTTCTGTTAGTGTAATTAATAACCACTTTCATCCAATGAAAATTGATGATTTCGATGATAAATTTCAACAACAAAATGCATCAGAGAGATTTATAGAAATGATACAAAATCAATATTAACATTTTTGATCGGTGTGAAATTTCAATACATTCTTATTCGTCAGTTTTGTTTCAATTGCTAAATGGAAAATGTTATTTCATTCCTTATTTTACAATTGTCAAGACATTCATTTCAACAAATGATGACAATTTCAAAAACAGAATATCGTGTTTTGGAATATCATGTATGGAATGTGTTCGCAACACCAAATTAAATTTATGTCTTTTAGGGAATATCGTGATGGACATTTAATTAAAATATCGTGGATAGACATCCATCGGAAATACATAGACTGTGTAAAATCAAAATAATAATGTTTAATAGTCTAAAATAGGTGTTATTATATATGTGCAATGCACATTGTGCATTATTATACATTATGAAAGAAATGCGGAAAATAAATAAAAATATGTCTGAAAAATATAAGAAATTATCAGGAAATTAGATTTCAACAAAATAAAATATTAAAATGTTTAACTATAACCGGGTAGGAATATCAAAAGCAAGCACTCAAAAAAACTTACTCCTAGCGCCACCAACCTATAAGTTGTGTATTGTGAGAGCCAACTTCAGACAGATTGTATATATGTGACAACTATTTTTTGACATTTGTAAAACCGGCAATTAGGTGTTTGTGTTTCAACTATAAACATTAAACATGCGAAAAGTAATTTTGCTTCTTTTTATTAATCATCATTTTACTGTGACTTTTTTTCTTAATTTTTACATTTTTATTTTTTTGATTCATTATTGGTTGTTTTTTGTGCTTTAATTTCATTTTTTCTCTGAAATTTAGAAGTGTGGAATGTGCGAAAAATCGTTCATTCGTTTACAAACTTTGCGGGAACACGTCGAAAATGTTCACCAGCCAATGAAGAAAAAATTCAAATGCCCGAATTGCGACATATTTTGCTCGCACATAATCAGAAGTTGCCGAATCAGCTTTTGCCGAATCAGCTGTTGCTGAATCAGCTGTTGCTGAATCAGCTGTTGCCGAACCATGATTTATTATCTGTGAACGTGTGAATAGATCAATCAACAATTTTTTCAAAATACTTACATTTGAAGAAAATGTGCCTTTAAATTGTGCGGTCTCGAGCAAAATATGTCGCAATTCGGGCATTTGAATTTTTTCTTCATTGGCTGGTGAACATTTTCGACGTGTTCCCGCAAAGTTTGTAAACGAATGAACGATTTTTCGCACATTCCACACTTCTAAATTTCAGGGAAAAAATGAAAGTAAAGCACAAAGAACAACCAATAATGAATCAAAAATATAAAAATGTAAAAATTAAGAAAAAAAGTCACAGTAAAATGATGATTAATAAAAAAAAGCAAAATTACTTTTCGCATGTTTAATGTTTATAGTTGAAACACAAACACCTAATTACCGGTTTTACAAATGTCAAAAAATAGTTGTCACATATATACAATCTGTCTGAAGTTGGCTCTCACAATACACAACTTTATTGAGTGAATGCTTTTGATATTTCGACTTGTTAAAACGATGCATTCACGTTTTTTATTGCCGATTAATATTTTTTTATGAATAAAACATTTTTTTAAAAGATTGGCAATCATAATATTCATTAAATTAACCACTAGAAACATATTTGTGGATTCATTTCGTTTTGATATTAGAATAGTAATCGATACGAAAGTAGATGGCAGTAGGATGTAAAAATCTTTTTGCAAAAGTGACATTTCAGTACAAAATACGTTTTGATATTCCTACCCGCTATAACTTTGATTTATTCCAAATATACTCGTAAAAATTTTCGCGATCTTTTTTGTCTGCACATTTCTTTAAAAGATTTACAAAATTACGAGGCTTGAGGAATAAGAGTAATAAATATTTGACTTCTTCTAGCGAATTGACTTCTTTTAAAAACTTCGGTGCTATTATATTTCGCGTCCTATCCACGTTGCTTATCTTGACCGTACAATTATCTTTAATTGTTAATACACGGTTACTATTAACAGCTCTATATATGAAGTTGATTCCTTCATTATTTTTCTCAGCTTTTAACTCAAACCTCACACAATTTGTGGAACGGGCATAGTGAAAGTTAACCACATCTTCCGCTAATTTTTTACTGTTCTCGCAAATATAATTGAATATTTCCTAGAAATGGATGAGCAAATAAGTTATTATTCTTGATGCTGCAATTCATAACATAATTTAAATTCGTTATATTTACGTCTTTAGTCTTAAATTTAGAATGATGAGAGTAGTATGGCCAATACGCATTCTGTTCCCTTGATGCTACTTCACATAATGTATCATATGTACCTCGATCGTTGATGCTATAAAATTGTCTTTTTAAGAGCGCTTGGAACTGATCATGTGTGGTATGATAGACTGTGGACAACAAATATTCGACCTCCTCTTCTGATTTGACAGGATGACTTCTAGTATCGTTTACCTCGACCGAACAATCTTCGTATATACGCACAATGCGTTCTTCTCTTCTACTTCGTTGATCATTCCAAATAGACCATTTGAAGGTCATTGCATTATTAACATCGTAATAAAAGGTTATTCTCAAAATCTCTGCTATCTTTTTAGTTGGTAATTCTTGCAGGTGCTCCAATAAATGGCCTATTTTAGTGGAAAGTTGGACGAATAAATTCTAAGCATGAGACGAAAGAAATTTTAAAGAAATATTATAACTGTGATTGTATAAAAATTATATTGAGTAAATAGTTGTTCGATTTCTCTCTTCCGAAAGTAAACGGCTATGCACATCAAGTATTTGAGATCTTCTGTTGAATAGACTTTTGCACAGATGTCCTTGCTGATAATATCTTTAATTATAGACTCTTCTATTTCTCGAGTTTCTATATTGTCCATTATTTCCAATATCTCATAACCAAAATATTGAATTTGGACCGAACAATCGGAGTCGAACTCCATTCTCTCTACCATCAAGATTCGACGGAAGTCTAATGTTGGTTAATTTTTGTTTCATTGAAAAACCAATTCTGTCTTTCTCTTGATTATGACATCGAATTTCATCCGTTCCCAATCCATATTTTTGATATTCTCTTTGAATTTCTTTCATAAAATCATTTGCATTTTTCTGAAGATTATCATATAAAATCTAAAGTCATGAAACATTGAAACAAATAAGTTATTATTGCATACAGTTAAAGAATCCAAAGAATCACGTAATAATAAAAAAATGATTTTTTAACATCTATTTTCTTTCAAACTCACGGTACATCGATCACCACTTGGTTTATATCTCTGTTCATCTCTTTGTTTATTTCTCTGTTCATCTCTTTGTTTATTTCTTTGTTCATCTCTTCGTTTTTTTTCGTCTTCATATCTTTGTTTTCTTCTGTCATCATCTGATGGTTGAGGTTTATATTGATCTCGGCGTGATGGTCCCGCCTGACCGTATTCATGTATTTTTCTGTTGCAATAATCAAGCTTCTGAAATGCAAGTGTTGCTCCTGGGTCTTTGTTTCAATCGGGATGAGTTTCCAAGGCTTTTTTTCTATATGCCCGTAAGATGTCATTTGGAATTGGGACCGACACCCAGCATTTTGTAACAGTCTATAAGACCTATGTCGATTTTGTGAGACATTTCACGAATTCTTAAATAAATTGCAATAAATCAAAATCAAAATCACTCTTTTTATTATAAGTTTTTCTTGAAATTCAATGATTTTTCAACTTTTGAATAAAATTCTAATTAATACGGATGATAATTTTGCGCTTTACTGCTTTCAATCTTTTTCTTTTGACTAAACTTTGAACAATGTCTACTATTTGTTCAGTTTCTTAGAAAAACTTTATTTAATCATGCAGTGTCTACTTCTCTAAATCATACAACAATAAGTTTGTAAAGGAAATTTTACAGATTTTGAACGGATGGATGGAATAGATGACTGAATGAACCATTTCATCAGCATGGTCCATGGATGATGAATGGATGAATAGGAAAATAGAAAATTGCTTTAATAGAAATGTTGTGCTTAATGTTTATTTCACATAACTCCATGGAAGTTTCTCGGTGGTCGTATGAAAAATGAGTATAGCTCACATACAACCTACTACTATTATTTGTTTGATCTGAACAGCGTTGCTGAACACTAATGGCGTTGGCTATGTTTTGACAGTCAAGCAGAAATTGGTAAATGTAATATTTGCTGTGGTAAATTTAATCCATGTATCTGGTTGTTTTGAGAATTCTGACAAAATGGTATAATTCGTACTGGTGATTGGTAAAAATAATATTATGTTTACAGATTTACCTTCACATTTACCAAAAAAATGCTGTGCTACCTTTTTTCACTACAATAAAAAAACATCATCACAAAATATATGTTGTACAACCTTCATGCTGCATCATGAGGTGACAGAGTTTGATTTCTAAAATATACATTCTATCTAAAACTTTATCCATTTTACTCTTTATTGTATGAAGTTGTGAAAATGGCATCGATTGACGATCAAAATGTGTTAATCGAAATTCCGATTGAATTTCATTCGTCGCAGTTGGCATCTGCATAGGAAATGCATTTCTGTGGTCAATATCTGAATTTCAAAATCTTCAAATCCTCCATGAGTTTGTCATTTGAATGAATTGTCGACAATAAATGGATGAAGTAAGTAACTTAGATGCAATGCATAGTATTTTTGCACCTGTGTACGCTATCATTTGATAAATCGATTCGAATCCGGGTAGTTTATTTTTCAAAATGACACAAAAAATCAGAAAACCCGAGTCCATTTTTAAGTGTGTGTGTTTTCAATGTTTTTCCCACGATTTATGGTCATAAATGCACGAAATTCAAGCATTTCAAGCACTAAATTTAACCTGACATTATTGGCTTTGTTTTTATTTTATTAGACTTTGAACATCTCTAATTGACATTCACAACATTTATAAATTCTAGATAAAGAGTAAAGTGTGGTATTTTTTCGAATTCGATTGTTTTCAATTTGCAAAGTACTGTAAACTCGTTGTACTTATATAAAAATGCCATATCAATTGAACTTTGATAAATTTTTGAATTGAATATCAATCAGAGAAAAATGGCCATTGAAAATATGGTATCATTTCTTTCTTTATCGCATTCATGTCAAAGCTCGATGGAAATATTTATGACTGAATGTAAGTGAATATGCACACGTATACATCAAACATAAAGATGTGAACGGGTTTATGATGGTCGGGTCTCTTTCTTTATGCGAGTGTGTGTGTGCGCGCACATTTTGAAAATTCACGTATAAATAATTCAGTGGGCATTTATCGATATATAATAAAATTAAAAGTGACTTGCGACCGTTGCATTGAATATTCTTCGCTGAATGGCAAAGTCATTTTCTGTACGTTCGCTCGTTTGTTTCATTTGTTTAGAAGTCGCGGTATTGTGTGCCCATATAACTTGAGTCCGATCGATATTGAATAAATTTTCCACAATGCAACTGTGCTTATTTTATCGTTGTCGTCATTGCAACAATTTTTTCGTTCATCTTTCTCTTCTGCTCTCTTGCTACCTCACATCATCGAACAATGTCGAATAAATTGAACGATGGCAAAAATGTTTTACTATTCCGTTTATTGCCCTAGATCTTTCTTTTTATAGAATTTCATTTGAATTTCACATGCAGACTGTTCACGTCTGCACCTGGATGCTGATGCTGGATATTATTTTTTTTACCTTATTCAATTATTCATTTCAGTTGTCTTCTGTGAAACGTATCGCGCATAGATTTTTTGTTTTCATAATTCTTTTGATTGATTTTTATTTTGTGCTAATTGGCTACAGTTTCTGTTGGAACCGTTTTCGATTTTACCACTTTGTGAATTTGCTTATGCGCTCATTGTCTATGACGCATATAATTTCCATAATTTGAATATCATAAACAGTCTGGTATTTCTGACAGTCTGAAATAATTGATAAACAACAGTTTTCCATCTATTTTCAACCATGATTTATAACAGAATATTTTACAATCGTAAATAGCTACAAGACTTTTCATCTTGATTGCACTCATTTAATTGAAGCACTTTATTGTTTGATTTATCTAATGCCAGAGATATACATACCATTTTGAAGCACATTTAAAACGCTGGTGAACAGCGAACAGCGAACATCATTGAAATAAGAAAAAGACACAAGTTGCGTTAAGTTTTCAACTAGATTATTGCAAGATGAAGAAAACTCTAACGGCCACGCCAACAGCAGATTGAACAACAAAACATAAGATGCAAAACATTTTCATGAATCTCAATCTCAAACATAAATACGTACACTATTGCAAAAAGAGTAATTTCTGTGCAATGCAAATAAAAATAAAGAGGCTTACGTACGCAAGCTGACTTTTCCGCATGGAACCGAAATTTTGGGAATAAACTGAAATCATGGTCTTTGTATGGTTGCAGTAACTTAAATTACCGTGAAAACTTGTGAATATTATTTTCACACCAAGTTTAAAGAAATTTCAATCCAAAAAATAGCCTGTTCAAAGTTTCAGATCATTACGGTACCACAAAGGCAAGTCTTTCATACAAAAATGAAACTTTTTGTGGATTTTTGTATGAAAAGTGTGTGAAAAATTGATTGCATCTTAAAACTAACATCAGATTCGGGTTTCCCCCCCACTACACATTCATTCAGCGTTCAAATTGAAAGAATATCATTTTAAGGCATTTTTCCCATAAGTGCCTCTTCAGAGTCTAAGTTTTACACCGATCAATCAATGTCGTTGAAAATTTGACCAGATTTATTCCTCGTAGTGCCCAATCATCCCGTGAAGTCACATTTTGAATTTCATGTCTGAGCACGAAACCATCGTGTCACCAAAATGGTTGAGAAATGATCAAAAATGTATGGATGTGGGATTGTGGGTACTCCATTCGGACCAAAAAAAATTACACCGGTCAACAGATATTGCTCAAAAACTAATCAGCACGTCTCCTAGTAGTCCCAAATCATCCTGCAAAGTCAGAATTTGAATTGAGTTTTTGGAAGAGGATTTATCGTGTTAACAAATTTTGGCAACACGCCACAGGGCACAGGACACAGGACACAGGACACATCACACACAGCGACGCACATTAATATGCCCCAAAATCATCTCCAATCGTGTTTTCTACATTAAATATGCATAGAAAACAAGTTTTGGGATGACTTTAATTTTTTGGCCTAATACAATACCTTCCCTACACTAGGTGTGCGGAAAAGTAATAGAGCCATTTTTATTTTGTTGAACTTTCAACATTGTTCATAATTCGATGATACCATGTAATTGGTACGAAAATATTTATAGTTTCATGTTTCAATTATGATTTTTCCAACTGACAATATACAATAAAAATTGTTTTATATTACACCTTATTGATTTCACAAATTCGTTATTTTCAAAATGTTTATCACTAATAAACTACATTTATTTGGTCAAAACACGCGTTTTAAATAAATAAAACAATGAAAATGAGTACCTTCGTAAATAAATGTAGTTTATTAGTGATAAACATTTTGAAAATAATGAATTTGTGAAATCAATAAGGTGTAATATAAAACAATTTTAATTGTTATCGGATTTCACGTCGCTCATAAAAACAATTTTATTAATATACAATATGTGCGCCATAAATTTATCAATATTCAGAACAATTTGACAAATATGTGCTTCAAAACTTGCAAGTTGATAAATTTAAAAAACAAAAAAAAAAAAAAAAAAACACCACTGTTCAAAATGCAATTTTCTTGTACCGAATAAATTAGATGAAATTAGCTATTTTATTGCTTGAACGATGTTACACTCAACTGATATTACATATTTTCTGCTGTATATTACTTTTCCGCACATCTAGTGTTAGAAAAGTTTTGTGTTTGGAAAAAAAAATAAAGTTACACCAAAACATGTTATCACGTAGGAAACACGATTTTGGGGCATCTTAATGCAATTCGATGTGTGATGTGTCCTGCGGCGTGTCGGCAACATTCTTATTTTTTTGTATGATAGCTCATTCTATAGAAAAGATAAAGAGGCTTACGTACTCAAGCCAATTTTTCCGCATAGAAACCAAAATTTTGGGAGTAAACTAAAACTACGGTCATTAAACTTCTATCAAGCAAACAGTGGTGTTTTTCCGTCATTCAAAAAAGCGAGATAATTTCAGTAATTCAAAATACATTTTTAATTCGAAATACAAAAGAAAAATAATATTTTTTTTAACATGCTACTATTATAGAAATCGCAGGCATTGAAATTAATGTCTACTTATTTACAATAGATCGGAAGCAGACATTTGAATTTTGTAACTCATAAAACACAGTTCACTTTTATCTATAGAAAAAAATGTTTAATCGAAAGCTCAAAAAAGAAGAAGGAAAACGAATTTCATAGAAAGAAGCAACGAAAAATTGGCTCAAAATGTGAAATTGGCCGTAATATTTTTGTTGATATGTTCGTTGACATTGGTTTTGGCAATAATTGAGGACTCGAGTGGAAATGTTTATGGCGCTGATGAAGATAAAATTCCATATATCGCATTAGTCAAGGTCCAGAATCCGCACACCTGTGTATTCGAGCCACTTTGTGCTGGTGCCATCATCTCCGAAACTGAAATATTAACGGCATTTATATTTTTATATAATATTGGTGGTATAATTTTATATAAACTACTTATCTATAGAATATTTCACATATATTTACCTAACTGCAAAAATAAATGGAATTTATTTGAAAACGATATTTTGAGCTTACTTTGTTTTCTTCGAATGAAATGTATTTTTTTTATTCTTCTTGTTTTGAGTTTTCGAATTGATTGTAGGCAGATTGTTACATGTCTGAGAATTAAAATGCAATTTATGTAACGATGTTAACTTAATTTTCAAATAAATAGTTTTTAAGAGTGATTTCTCAGAATTGTTCCACAATTTATGCAAGTAACGCGTACTTTATGAATTTTGTTTATTTGTATTCTCATAGTTCTCTTTTCTGTTGTACAATACATATCTGTATGCTTATTCAAAGAAATGTCATCAAAGTCGACGCATCTACTTTTTCTGATCTTTTTTTATATTGAAGACTATACTATCTCTATCTCGTTTCCACCATTTCGAATAAAATAATGTACTTGCACAACTAAAATGTAATCGTATTTTATTGAATAAACAGAAAAACTTCATGCTGCGAACATTTCAATCGGCATCCAAGTCAATGTCTCTGACACACGCACTCTTCCGCTAACAATGAATTCCGATTTGTTGAAATAATTGTTGAATCAGATTAATTTAAGTTTTTATGGGAAAAAATAAATAAAGTTTACATTTCAAAATTATGTAATTGTGTGGAATCCTTTTAATTTTATTATTATCATACCACTCTATTACTCAATTCCTTTGCTCAATGTGATTGCATATCTCACAAACCGAAGATCAATTTCTTTGGTTTTAGAGAGCAGAAAATGGTCTTCATTAATTCACTGTAATATTATTGCTTTCGTTCGAGAGCATGCACCATTGTTGTATTTCGCACATTGTTAGCTTGAGGTTTAAATGGAATTGCAAGATTTCATCGGCAATATTTCATTGAATTCTCAGCACACATTTTGGCCAAAGCCATTACCTAGATTGCTGAAAAGCCTCAAACACATAGATTGTATGCAATGTGTTCGAATTGTTTTGAAGCAATCCATTATTAAGCGAAAACATTCAACAACCACCACAATATCTTATGTGTACTATTTTGCATCCCATTTGATAGTAAAATACTATGCAAAATATTAACCATTGTTAACACCATCGCCGCATTTCCTCTATGTGTTTACTTGGAAAAGCTTTCTCATGAAATACATTGACGCCATCTACATCAGTAAATGTTTTACATGGAAAGATTATCTTCCGTTATCTTCGGTAATTCTAAGTATCTGCACTTTCACAATGTTGTGTGAAGCACTATCGAATTAACAATCAGGGCTGTAATTTTCACTCTGTCAGTTTGCGCAAACAGTAGTACACTCACATTCCATGTGCGAAGCACACTTGCACAAAAGTTTGACATCTCAAAGGATGGTTTACAATTTTTGCACAACGGTCAAAAATGTCAAACTTGTGGCTAAGTGTGAGTGCACATTGAAAATACAAGCATCGTATGCGTCGCACATGGAATGTGAGTGTACACACTACTATGTACGCACACTGACAGAGTGAAAATTACAGCCCTGTTCACAATGTCATGGCGCTACAAATTGTTTTCAAAACTGCAACATTGTCAGAAAGAAAAAAACCGAATAGAAAAAAAAACAAAAGTCAAATCAACAGTTACATGCCATTAAGATTATGAACCTGGTTTACACAATCGCTGTCTTCATTTAAAAGCGAAATGCAGTCGTTTCAATTTCAATTTTCAGATAGTAATTATTGTTATTGCTCTTCTTCATTTATAAAGTCCTAATACATACCGCTGATGTCCTTCTGCTACGTTGAGCATGTCTCTCCAATCTAAAAAGGTCAAATGGCACCGGTGCATTTACGCTTTTCTGTTTTTTCTTCTTGTTTCAGTGGAATTTGTATAAGAATCAAATAGAAGGACGTGAAAAGAAACGTATATAACGTTTAAAGTGATATACACTTCAATGGGAACCGTTCATCGTGTTAAAAAAAAACTCAGTTGCCATATTTTATAAAAAATTGAACTGTTATATATGTTATAATTTTAGAATTTCTTCGAGCACTGATTCAACGAATAGGAATTAATACTAATTTTGTACTATCTAAAATTACCATTCGACCCTGCATTTCGACCACAGCACCCTTTGTGGACATTTTTTACCACAAATGAAATAATTTCGAAGGACAATCAGAGCAAAAGACGCGTTTTTCGTTTTAGTTAGTCAATCAATTAAAAAAATGTAGGTCCGTCCGTCCGTCTTTTTCTACTTTCAAATGAATCGGACGGTTACTAAATTCAATTTTTTTTATCTATGTCATCATTTCTTCTTTTTGTCTCTTGTATTGTACATTTTAATCAAAAGTAAGAAGTTGGCTTGCACCTAATTACAGACCGAACCAGCGCATCTAGCTATTATTTTTTTCTATAAAAGATCTGATTGGCATTTGAAAACATATATTTTTCAGCAGGAAGCTTTTTCTTCATTACGAGACAAATAAAAGGTCAAAATAGATTCATAGAAATAAATTTTGTATCAATTTATGTATCTTTTGTGCGACGATAACAAAAGCGACATTTTGAAAATGTCCTATTATTCGCTGAATATTATGTATTGACATTGTTTATCCATTACATTGTTATGATTTTCTAATGAGTTCATAAAAACGAATGTTTAACACAGAGCATATATTAAGCATAGATTTATATCCTGGATATTTTGTCAGTATCCGATATTCATTGGAGCCAGACTTTGAAACAGAGTAAAAACAATAGAAGTTATTGTTATAGTGATTGTAGTAATGTAAATGGTTTTATACTTAGACCTATAACAATCACTTCTATTGTTTTCACTCCATTATAATGTCTGGCTGCGATAAATATCGGATACTCACAAAATATCCCGGATATATATCTATGCTCAGTATATGCTCTGGTTTAACATCATTTATCTTTGAAAATAACAGCATTGTTCTATCTGAAAGCGATGTCATTTTGAATGACAAAAAAAATTGTTTGTTGATGTGTGTCCATTCCTTTTATATGCGCTATGATTGAAACCACAATCGACAATCGTATCGTTGACTGTTTGACTACAAAAAAAAATACATAAAAGAGATCGAACGAATGCACGCCACAATAAAATTCAATTCGCATTGTCATTGTCACTAACCATTATTGCAATGTTACAATTTGCAAATATATTTCATTTAACATAATGTGGTATTGTATGCCCTGAACGGTACAAAAGCGGAATCAAAGTGGGAGAGAAAGAGTATGCCGATGGTGAGGTTTTCATATGATTTTCAGATTTGGATCGTTGCCCAAATTGATGGTAAAGTTCATATGTAAATTACACGAAAATGTCTCGAATTTTGAAAATTGGTATGCATTTGAATGCATAATATGTGTGCATCTAACCAAAATGTTGTATAACAATCCATAAAAATAATGGCAACAATAGTGACCATAATGATAGCTAAACTCTTGACACAAACTTAGCACAGTCGAATGCGATTCCGAATTTTGTGAAAGTGCCATGCAATCAACATCAGTGCCGAGCATTTAATATGTTATTAAAAGCCATGTTGGCTTTGCAATTTTAACGTGATATCGTCTTGACCTCATCGCATGCAGTCTATCAAATGGCAACTTGATGGTACATGCACTTGAATCTCTATCTAGCTGTCGTTCACCCACTCAACTCGACTTTTCTTGTTTCCCATAATAATAAGATAGGAGGTATGCCCCCTACCTTTACATGTGTGCTAGATGTACTCCAATGATAATAAGTCAAATGTTTTGTTTCCGTTTGGAATATTTTATCGTGGTCATTTTCAATAAATTTCTAATCCCAAAATCGACATCAACATTTCGTCGGTGTCGATGACCATTGGCCGTCGGTAAGAAACGAAAGCATTTTGTGATAAAGAATGCAAATGAGTCCATTTTCCATCCGGAAAGACCAAAATCGTCAATCCATTGTGTTTATGCAATTCTTGTGAAAATATCATTTATAAATGCCAATATCATGATTCTGCAGAATCTACCGAATGGCTACATCTAAATAAATTTCCACCATTGTCGATACTAATCAGTTTGTCCATTTCAATGGGATTTGTTTTGAGCTGGCAGGCAGATTTAAAAGACTTGAAATTCGGTTGTATGTCAGTATTGTGCAATCATCTCATCTTCAATCTCAGTGCAAATAATCAACAAATATGATAAAATCGAGACTACAACAAATCCATTCATTCATTCCGAATCGATAATTTTATCGAATTTAAATGGAATACACTTTTCAAACTGAACCGGATATTATGTATAGATTTAAATGTTCAAAAGCAGCGATCGATTAATGCAGCGTACGATGTTCATTAGGTAGCCAAAACTAATGCATTCATTTTAATTAAAAATTCCGCAAAAATCCATCAATTTTTCATGCTTTTCTTTTGCGGTTTGCATGCATTTAGATTAATTTGTGTGATTCAATTTCTGTCCCATCTCTCACACCCCGCGTCTCTCTGTCATCGCAATGTGGATTTGCCCAAATGAAATTGTTTGTCACATTTGTTGGCAATGAAAAGCATTTATACATTCAATCGAAACTGTAAAATGAATGAAATATTTTAGTTTGCAGTACATATCAGTGTATGCATCATTTAATATGAGCCAGCACGAAAATGCAATTCATTCACACGTTCATGAGAATGCTCGCGTGCGTTCAAATGTTCAAAATCACAACAACAACCACACACGATATTCACTTTTAAAATCCCTCTTCCACACGCAGATTTCGCGTATTTACACACAAATAAAACACACATATTCAAACATTCACTGTGTAAAATGCATGAAAATATTCCAATTTACATGGAATTCATCTTAAAAATTTGTTTTTCACTCATCTCAATCCCTGTTACTGATGTTGTCACATATCAACTTCTATTTTCACATCATGTGCCAAACATTGAATGAAACGTTTATTTTCATTTTTTCCACTCTTCCACTCTCTTTCTCACTGGCTCCCGCTCATCCTGTGCTGTACAAAATATGTTTCAAAATGCCGGCAGACATAGCATTCCAAAGCTTAGTTGATGTTCCGCAGCTTGATGTTAAGGTGTTTTCCATATGTTATTTCTTCTTTTTGTGCTGTGTCTGCTTTTGTCATTTTGCGACAACATATTTCAGATTTGCTACTTTATTATCACGCATAGATTTGATTTCGTGCGGAGTTTTTTTTTGTCGAAAATTGGAAATTTTCTATCAGTGCCACAAAAATTTGTCCAAAATGGAATATTTCGAATAGCTGTTGCCAATATATTAAATCAATTTATTTATGTAATACACATACATCTTGTGCTTTCGTATCTATGTTAAACGATATTTCGGTTGCATTTCACTTTATAAATTACACACGATGAGCCTTGACACATGTTTTAATGAGGAGTCTGATTCTGTGTGAACAGTGATTGGATTCGGTGGAAACAAGAAATTCAGTTTGTCTGTGTGGTGTTTATGAAACGAGAAAAATGTGTCACCATGATATTTGGCGCCCGAATATGCTTTGGAATGTGATGATGATTTGCGAAAAGACGGTTTTGGAATGTTATAAACAAGCTGCTGGAATACACAATGGTATGTTTCGGTGTGAGAACGAATTTCATAAAATCCTTTCACATTTCTGCACTGGAATGTGCGTTTTCATTGAAATCTGAGTGCCGGTGGCACTTTTTACACTTCTATTCGAAACAAAACCGAATCATTTTGAATACAGATTAAAACGCACTCGGAAAAACATATATATCCGATAGAGCGAAGCATAAAGAACAACGAACGAGAGATTCGAATGGAGAACGAACCCAAACCACATTATGACATACTCAAAACAATGTTTCGAAACTCGATTTCAAAATGAAATTGCCATTAATGCTCGACAACATTGCAATGGGCTTTTAGTTTTATAAAGTTACGCTTTAAACAATATTATTTGTGTCGAGATGCAAAACAAAATGAATGAATGAATGAACGAGCGAGACAGAAGTGTGCAGGCTCTGTGCATTGAGAGGACAATTAATTCTAATCAGTGTTGTTTCAGTGCAGCAACCGCATTTCCCGTTTGTTTCCAAATATTTATACAAAGATTTTGGGGCATATTATTGCAATGCACTTGATGTATTCATGTTCGTATTGTAATCTTGTTTGAATCGGATTGAAGTGGGGCAAGTGTGTGTGTGTGTGTGTGCGAATGAATGCAAAGAGAAAGCGAGAGAGAGAGAAAGGCCAAATGACATTTATACGCTCACTTTCAATTCGGGCGTTTTTAACATTTAGCTACTTGGCATATGTGTAGTTCAGAAGACATGTTGACATTTTGCTTTACGGAAGCAACATTTTACATACATTTTGAATCTGCTCCACATTCAGTTAATATTCTAATTCGATCAAAAGCTACAAATTACACAACATCAATTGCACTTATTCAATTTGATGTAATTCCCCTTGAACAAATATCCCCGTTTGCCAAAGAAGCGATATTCGAAAGCAACAAGAGAAAGAGGGATTGAAGTGAGAGAGTGAGGGGTGGAGAGGATTGAAAGAGAAATGATTGTGTGTGCATATGGGTGCAAAAGAGAACCACATAGATATTAGTAAGCAAATGAATATAGTATACAGTGCCTTGCCCTCAACATTTACATTGAAGATATTAGTCTACAGGGCAAACATGTAAAAGAGACACGCTACACCGAAATATACTTTCGATTGCAAGTAAATACAATCAAAGAAGTAGAAGTATAACTGGTAATTCAACATGAAAAATTCGAAGCGATACATGTTTGCAGTAGCAGATATGGCAGCAGCACGAGCAGCGCCAATATATTGGCAGCAAGTTCAAGCACCCAACATCACGCAAACCACGATGATAGAAAGAAAATGTCCTATATTTTATATGTTGGTGCATGAGATTATTGTATGTGTGTGTGTGTTCGTGGATTGCATGCACATTCCAAAATGGAATATCCATAATCTCGGCCAAAACTTGAGAATGTTGAAAGCATAAATTTCGATTTAGACATATTGTTATTCAACTTATGTTACGCTTGAGATTATGTTGCGTTTTGATTAGTAGTTATTGTAGTTTAGCCGAATGTTAGATTCGCATAAGTAGTAATATACAGTTGAATGGTACTGGTAACTGGTTTTGAGGCTCAAGGCTATTGTCAAATCGATCGACTGGCAGCATGCTGTTTGAGAATGAAAATGGAGGGATGTGAGAGCGACAAACATGTTTTACCAATTGAAACACCATTTATACATGTATAATATAATGTTTCAAGTGAATGGTGAATAAGAATGTAATCCTTATCAAGTTATGATGTATATGCGAATAATAATAAATTTACGAGTCAGATTCAGTGGAAAAGTTTCCTCTTTCGAAATGTATGCGACGACAAAATTGATATGGTCGGTTGGCCGAATGCATAGACAGAGAAGAGCAAGAGAGAGAGAGAGTGTGTGTGTAAGAGAAACATTGAAAAGGTGTTCAATTCGATTGTGAAATGGTAATTTTGGATTGACCGACAAAACGAACAATGGTTTCATCTAATAAATAAATGGTACGGATTTGATTATTATCTTTGCTGTTTTCAGAGCCAATTACTTATTCAGCCCACAGGGAATCTAGTAATCAAATATTAACGAACTTTATAAGTTTTTGTATGCCATAAATACGAAAGCAGACCAATCTAATGCCAACCTCTCTGTATCCCAAAATATGCACCAATTCAAAATTCAATACTTGCTCTCTTTCTCTATCGCTTTATTATACATTTCGTGTGTTTTTTTTTTGTATTTGAAAAGAAAATATTATTCGCTTGGATTTCGAAATTTAATTCAATGTGAAATGGGGATAGACTATTCGAACACGCTCAATTGTATGCAATTTCAAAATATGTATAATCTGTTTGGCAAACCCAAATTCTTTGGCCAGATATATTTAATGTAGTTCGGTTAAGGCGTCGACCAATGCCATTTTCAATGCTTTTTGCATAATTCACGCAGCCAATTTGAACGTCAGACAGAAAATCCTCTATTCGCCTTCTTTTTTTATGCACATAAATTTTTTTTTAGGTGGTTTGCTCAATTTGCATTTATCTCACTTAAGCTCTTGTGTGACTGTAAAACATTGTTTTTCAATGGGATTTTTCTTGCCAGTTCAAACGCATCAATTGCAATAAATTGACACTTTTACACCGTTACGAAATTACGTTGGAAAATGTGATTTTTAAGAGGAACATCAACTCGTTTTCTCTCTCCCCCACTCGCTGAACTTAAGTCAAAAATTGTTCCAGTTATGTGTGTTTGTGTATATGTGAATGTGTTATGACCATTTTTTGTTGTTGTTTGTTTTGTGTGTATGTGTGCACACTGTGTGTACTACAAGCCCATGGTAATATTAGAGTCGCGAACAAAAATATGAGATCGTTAAAATTTTCATGTAACGGGATTTGTAAAGCTTTTTAAGTAGGTGGTAACAATGTGGGATAATCGTTGTAAGCCAACATGATACATTGCATATATCAAGGGTTACTATTTTGATGGAGTCATCAAAAAAGATTTTTATGTATTTCAACTGCATATTTTATGAGGAAGAGAGATTGTTGTTGTTGTTATTATTGCAGCACTCTGGTATGTCAACGTCAAAACCGGAAAAAGTTTTCATCATGCAATTTACGAAAAACTCAACCAGCATTTTTGCTTTTTCAGTTTCGCATTTCTCTACCTATCTCTCTCCTTTTCTCTCTGTCTCTGTCACACTTCGGTCACCAATCTCGATGAAAATATTTCCCAACTTTATTTGTGTACGATATGAACTGTACACTCTGAATGCCACCGCATTTACAAAAATCGCTCTATTTCTCTCGCTTTCCTTGAATCTCTGTCCATCTCGCTTCTTCTCACCGGAGAATCTACGTTCATATTCAAACATTGTCTGTGCATTGTACTAAATCTAAAAAAGGCGCTCCCGCATAAAAAAATAGCAACAAAAAATAGTTTTTCATTTAATTTTGGTACGATTTCAGTGAGTTTGTTTGGGATATTAAAAAAATCGGCCAAACTGATTCCTATGTAGAAAATATCCTGTGGTTCTCATATTATGCACACAATTATCCAACCAGCAATTTTATGTGCGCCATTATGAAATTTTAATAGTAAGCATAAACAACGAATGGAATGTGCATACGATTTATGAAGCTCGAGAGAAAAGTGTGTGAGAGAAAGGGATAGAACGGGTAAAAAGGTATGAAAAAAATAGTATTTTAGAAGGAAAAAGAATTCAAAATTCACTCTATATATGATACGATGTTTAAATGGCCATTTACACATTTTGTAAATGCGAAAATTTCATGTTGAGTCTCATTTTTAAATTTGTGTGTACCATTTAAATTCGGACATTGTGTTCCACTGACTTGCATCCGAATGAAGTGAATTGAAAATAACAAAACAACATAGACGAAGAAAAAATATGTAGCAAAATTTGTTGATGGGTAACAACGGTGAAACCGAAGAAGGGCAAACGAAACAGAAAGACCAAGCTTCCGAGAACGAACGACGAAAGACCGAAATTAGTTTATTGTTTTGCATTTCGGTGAAGCACACTGTTCTGTTGTTGGTTGCTTGGTTGGTTGGCCGGTTGGTGCATTCTTACACTAGAAATCAAAATATTTTAGTTTTCAAAATTCACACAATCATGAAAATACAAGGATCGTTGTCTAGGGGATAACCGTGAATTGCAGATCGAATAATTTATAATAATAAACGCTATTTCTCTCTATTTTTCACTAATTCTGCTAGTATTTCTACTAGTTCGTTCTAATACTGCTAGTTTTTGCTAATTTCTCTAGTACGTCAAAAATATTGCATACGTCAGATTGACAGCATGATCGAATAACTGAAATGTGTTTACGTTAATGTTTCAAGTTGACACTTTCAACGTGTATATTTGAAGCAGGCACTAGCGTATACGTTTTCAGTAAGAAATCTGTCATCAAATCTACATTTCCGATTGCAATTCGTAAATTGTAGTTAATACAGATGAAACGTGCTTGGTTACGTGCCATTGAATATATTTTTATTTAAAAATGAGAAAAAGCGTATTTAACTACATATTTTGATACATTTTAGTTCAACACTATTCAATTCGTTTGTTTTGTGAATTTTATTTTAATTAATTATTTCAATGTATTCAAGAATAAATGCTTACTAAAGTATATACGTGTACAGTGCTAATTCTGCTATTTATTGCTAATTTTGCTATTTTCTTAATGTAAATTTCCCTAGTTTTTTGCTAATGTGCTAATTCTAATTCGCATGGATATCCCCTAGATCGTTGTCGTCATTGCCTGGCGCTGGCACATGCTAGTGCGAAATTGAAATGCATAATAACAATAATAAGCGATGCAATTTTCTAAACATTGTTTAAACTTTTAATGTTACGGAAATTTGTATCTAGTTAGTTGGTATTTAATTGCATAATTTATGGACGATAGTGTTGGAAGCGACGTGCGGGTAGCAGCAAGCGATATTGTATAAGCAAAGCACGAGAATTCATGATTTAGTGCCAGTGAATATAGACGCAAAACCATAAGCGTTACTCCAAAGTGCACCCGTACACATACAGTCACACACTCATACACTCACACCGGTTGAAAACGAACGCAAAATTACA
>NW_022198046.1:6517479-6634702 GCF_009176525.2 Contarinia nasturtii
AAAAAAAAACAACCAAATCGACGGTTACTGTAAATTGCATACATTTTAATGGATACGTGCATGGAACGTTGCATTAAAGCTGCATAAAATGTTTCCATTTCAGTATATCCCCCGAATAGCTTCCATTAAAATGGAGTTTTCCATGGTACCGAAAAGTCGATTCACTCTCTATACTCGATGCTCTCGAATCTTATGCATGCACACATACGTCGAGAAAAAAAAATGTATATATTGCATAGAACTGTCATGTATGATCTCTTCGGCACACGGTGAAAACGTTTCACATTGGGCGCCAAAACCACTTGCGAATTTTGTTCCTTTGCTAATGCCAAGTTGAAATCCAAGCTTTAACTTAAATAAGGCGACAGCAACAGTGGCAACTGCACAAACACCTACCCAATGAACAAAAATGGTGATAATGTAACGCTTTCGCATAAAGTATGCATAATCTGTGCAGAGTCTCATACAAATGCGTTACAGAATTTCACCATTATGTTCATTGGGTATGAAAGACAAGAGATGCGAAAATCAAGAAAATCGCTTGTGAAATTTGACGTACGGATTTTTCCGCAATTTCAATATGCAAATTCACCGCATTGAAGCTTCATCTGAAACTATTACATTTTAATTAAATGCTAAAACCAAAATCTAATTGCTGTATACACATTGCAACTATACTTTATATATCTACGATGATATAAAAAATCGTCTCTTTTTTCACATGATGCACACAAAAACTGAATGAACACACACACAAAAAACTGCAGAGCAAGTGACTGAAATGTGTTTTATTCCATTAAAACTAGACACAATCATTCGGAAAGGTAAATGAGCACGACTGATTTATTTGCATACTTGCACATAAATAATCTGAATTTTCGACAGCAAAAATGTATGGGAGACGGAAAAAACAGCAAATTGGAGTAAGAGAATTATTATTCATTCCATAGCAATGTTACATCGTGAAATGAACTGATTCTGAGAAATGCTTTTTTGCATTTTCTCACAAAAAATTGTACTTTTTTGTCATCTTCGTAGCTCGTTTTGTGTTTTGAGCCACAACGTTGAATTAAAGGTTTATTAAATATTTGAAGGGGAAAAGAATCAACAAAAAATTGCCAAAATTTTCTCTTTTATTCGGAAATATGTGACGAAAACTGCAATATCCGATCTTGTTATCACTGAGTACCTTTGTCTCATGATCACATTGTGCATTCTTTCTTTTCTTTGGTTGTAGAAATTTCCTTGTCATCAAAAATGGAGAAAATTAATCATCAACGCCAAAAACAGCTCATGAAACTTTGCTTAAACGAATGATGTAACTGGTACCGCTAACTATGATTTTATTGCAGAGAATAAAATCGTTACTCAGTAAGAGCCGGCTTGTTGGGAGATTCCATTAATGTAGGTTTCTATTAGTGCAATCTGTGTGCAGTTCCCGAGAAGAGCACAAAGCGCTTCCATGGTTGTTGATTAGGCGAGTTTCTTTACAAGTTTGATATTGCGCTCTATTTTGTTCTTACTACTTCAGTTTTCATAATTTGTTCTAATGTTGGTCCCAAGTCATTTGATATCAAAATTCCATTTGAATTTCAAATACACATTTAAAATATTTGCTGAAACAATTTAACATATACCTGTCAACAAATGCGCCCAGTGCTAAGATTATTTCAAATGAATGTGCACTTTCTTGGAACGAAAAATCATTGAATTAAACAGCATCAGAACGGAATGAATTCGAACGATATAATATAGATTTGTGGCAAAAAAAGTTCAACTTTTTTATGCATTCCCTTCTTTTTGGTGTGTGAGAGAACGCGAGAAAGCATTTAAATCGAATTAACGAAACAAATGGCCCCGACTCGTATGGTAGCAGAAATATCACAAAGGGACCATTCAATACTCAGAATTTTACCCACGAAAACGAAACCATTCATGGCTATTGACAGTCGATGAATAATTCGTAATGAAAATGAATTATGGCATAATTTTCAAAGAATGGAAAAGTGTAGAAAAGAAATAAAATGTTATATCTAATGGTCTATGTTTTTCCTTCAATGTGCTCGAACCAACAATTTTATTGAAGAAAAAAAAATTGATCCAAATTTTTGCGAGCATTAGGGGAGAAAGTGCTCTGAAGCGAACATAATCGGTTTTATTCATTGTTCCGATTGAAAAAAAAGTATTTCTTCATCAGGATCTTAAGTTTGAGAAATCGGCAAAATAACTCTTTTTTTTTTGTGAAGTAGATGGGATGATAAAGTTGGTCAAAGAGCATTTTACAGTGCGCTGCTTTTAAAACAGGTATCGACACTCGAGATCGAGCTAGCGGTTAATTCGATGGTTACAAAACGACGCAGAAAGTAGTTGTACGCGCACGTTCGCACAGCAAACAGTGTATAAAATAGCAAATCCCCCAGAGAAACATTGATTCTTCGCATCATTGCGTTCAGACACCAGCAACCAACAGTCGTAAACCCGTTGTGAATTTCATGCTTTGAAATGCACGTTTCTAGCACGTGTATATTTCTTTTTCGTTATATTTATTAAAAGTTTGCCTTGCATGGCGTTGTCAATTCAAATGCAGATTGTGCAAATAAGCGAAAGGGTGAGAAATAATTGCCCATGACGGTTTTTTTTTTAAATCGTTCGGCAGGAAAAATCTACCTTAAAATTGGCAAAACGAGGGTGAAATATTGATTCTATCATAGAAAAAGGATTGACCTGAAACGTAAAATGCCTACATCAAAATCATTGGAAATGTTTTGTATTAAAACAATCTCACTGATTGTAGCAAATCATTTGAAAAAGAGAAACAGAAAAGAGAAAGAGGGAAGTGTGAGCATTATATTAAGCAGTAACGGAGTAACGCCAATGCTGAATGAGAAAATAAAATCGATATACTTCGCTTCCGAACAGATCGGCACACAATAATTTATAACTGCAGTGGAAAAAAAAGCGAACATTCAAGCTTTGTTTGTCGATAAATCTCTGATTGTGCGATTTCATCTCCCACTCTCGTTGTGTGTAAGTGTTCGAATGATTTTTCGGTACCTTTTTCTCATCTTCGAATCAAAGGAAATCGAATTGCCAATCGAATACTTTAACGACATAAAAGTGTTTATCGTGTATATCGAACTTTTTAAATCTCTTAAAACGTTTGCTCGATAACAGCTGAATGCTCATTGGAGGACAAATGGAAATAAATGTCAAAAAATCGACGAAACGAAAAGAATGTAAATTGAATTTCCAACACATGTTTTCGTTCCAATGTTCGAAATATGCTCAAATGCTCAATATTCAATGCGAATATACAAAACACTTGAGCGAAAAATGTCGTATCGAGTGAAATATAGTCAATTGTGAACAATGGCAAACGATGAACGCGAGCGAGCATCCAAAGAGAAGAAAAAAAATATCGCAGAGAAAATAAAACAAACAGAAAAATTGTCGCGTCACTTTCCCCATTGGATGTATGCGTGTGCGCCAACGAAAAAGTACGATAACAACGAATAATAATAATAGTAATGATGCAAGAAAGTAAGGAAAAAAAGAGCTCAAAACAAAACGAAAAACACAAAAATAGCAGCAGTTGACTGAAATACTTTTCAACAACAATAACAATAATGTACTCGTGTATTTTGATGTGGTGTATACAATGTTCATAAGACAAAACACCAGAACACAACATTCTCTATACTATATTTTCAGTTCTTAGTTGTAAACAGCTATTCCTGCAAAAAAAAAATATTTTTGGACGTGTTGTTTGGCACAATACATACATTTTGTTCTTCGCGTGTAACCGAATTACGATTGTGAACGCGTCGAAATATGTGCGGTAAAAGTAGATGGAGACAGCCAACAATGTAACCATTACAACAGTTATAAAATGGATATTTTTCTTTTTATTCGCCCTTTTTTCTTTCGCTCTTCAAAAATGACATGGTAAGAAAAATTTGCAAACCGTTTATCTTCTGAAGCGCACACAACCTCGAGTCGTCAATCAGTGCCGGGCTCATTCTGTTGCAAATAAACGACAAAAGACCGAAGAAAGTGAACAGAGCATACATTTCAGCAAGCTTAGATATTCATAACCGATGACGGGCACTTTCAAATCGTGGCCACACACGCACACGCACATATCCCGAGAGTAAGAGAGATTTGCACTGCATCATGACTGATGAAAACAAATGAAATCTGCACTCGTTCATTGTGTATACAACACATATTCTTAACGACGCATCCCACAAAAAGATAAGCAGAAGAGAAATAGCAAGACGAAACGAACCAAAGTGGAGAAAGAGAGGATTTACCACCTTTTTCAACAGTTTTCACACACACACCCGCCCCATCGCAACAAGAATGAGAATAAGCACGTTGTGAAACGAATTAAAACTCATCTTGCACAACGTAGCCAAGGATCAACCCGTACCATTTTGTAGCCACTAGAATATTTTGTGTGCTGTGGAATGAAAAGATAAAATCCCGTATTCATAAAAAAGTCATGATGATAAATGACGATGTCTCCAATTTATGTTGTGAAGGCCGAAACGCCGTGTGTCCCTGTATATGCCACATACTATGCGTATGTCTGTGCCTTGTGTCTATGTTTCTCTTGTCGTTTCGCTGCCTGCAAAATGTGTTCGTTTATTTTCGACAACTACAGTGTGTATTCCCATAACGCGGTGTATCCGTATTCGTGAAATCATTGCCAATTTGTTTTGATGCTGTGGCCGTGTGATTTGTATAAAGCTTTATATCTTTTGTACACTCTCTTTCTCGCTCGTTTCTGATAAACGACTCGCACTATATTTGTTGAATGGTGTGTGTCTATGCGATGTCGTTATTATCTGATGGTTTGCAATCATTCAACTAGATCATGGGCATCGGGAGTACGGCTCAAGTGTGTATGCGTCTCATGCGTTCGCTTATAGACAAACGATATTTGCATGAAATCGAAATAAAAAAAAATACACCTCAAATGTATCGCCGCCACCACCACTATTACCATCAACATCATGCAATGAGATCGCTTCAATAAAATTGACGGTTTTTGGTGCTACTCTTTGGATTTGCTAGTACCATAATAAATGTCGTACATGTATCGAATGCCAACTGGCATTTTATATTCATGTGTCTGCGGTATACGATGTCGATACGCAATACAAATCCCACACAAACGCACACACCAAATTTGCTGAACGGAAGAAAAGAAGAAAAAAAAAACCGAAGAAAAGTAATAGCAAAGAATAACAACAACAAAAACAAAACAAGGCACAATAATCTGTCGAATGAAAATTTTCGTATGTGAACAAATTATGGTAAATCATGTTCTGCCATTTAATATTACATGCAACGACAAACCACCTTCATATAAAAAAAAGAATCCACAGTGATTCATGTGTTGAATAAGTGAAACGAATAACTTGCAGATACAGTCATTTTGGTCGCAGATTTATAAAGTAACGTTAAATAGTTGATCGTGCGTGATGTACTGTACAAAACACACAAGTTTTACTTTTTGTGCTTTGCCAAATCAGAGACGACGACGTTACATATTTTGCAAAATGGAAATATATACATTTTTTTTCCCTTCAATGTATTCACATGTGTTCGATTTTCATTTCGTTTTTCTTCAACTCAACGCTTTACAGCAAACTTTTATATATTTCGTGTAAGAGAGATGTGATGAATGTTTGCTCTCTCTTGCTCTCTCTCTCTCGCTTTGCAGTTTGAACGATATGCAATCGACTATAAAAGCATGCCAACAAAAGTAATGGTTTACTTCAAAAATATATTATGAGCTACATTTTTTCTCATCATGTCGACGAATAAAAATCATTTGGTTGAAAAGTCTTCCGTCGGGATGGATAAATTGTTGGACCACTAAAAGTGAAAATAGATATTATCGCCGAACAGATAGTCATATATACAGATACCTCCCACACCCATAAAAACACAGTTGAGAAATATATTTTGAGGTTCGGTCTGTATCTTTTATTCAAATATAAAAGCGTCCTGAAAATCTTTAGCAAATGAATTCGTATTTGGTTTGAGTTTCTATTTCTTTAGCTCTCTCCGGGCTGTGGTATAGTTTGTGTGAATTGCAATTCGGGTATTCATTTTCATTGAAGTTTTCACACTGGTGAAGGTGTAATCACAATATAGCATCATCAAATAATGTGCCGACGTGAAAATGGACACGAACGATTCACACAACCATATGATTTTGCACCCAAAAAAATTGAAAGGGAATTCGAGAGAATGAAAAAAAAGAAGAATCATACAAACTTCATGAAATATTAAGAGCAGAGTATGGGTAAAGCAAATTTGAAGAGAAAAAAGCAGCAATGTTCTTGAAAAAGTGGCTATGTCTGGACGGTTGTAATCGGGCAATGCATATTTGCCAGTGTGATTCAGCCAGCAGCTAATGCAAGCATTCAAAAATAAATGTGAATAAAATAATGTGTGTACACCTGGTCGTTATGAATACGCGCTAGTAAATTTACAATAATCATGTACTTGAAAAACGCTGATACACACACACATACACAACCATCGTTCTAAAATGCGAGTATGAAAAAAGGGAGCGAAATGAAAGGAAAATGCGTCCAACAAACGAAGATGAATGGAATCCGTGAATGCAGTCCAAAGACGAGAATGAAAAATGAAATCAAACAAATACAAAAGGCGAGAAAAAAGAATGTATTTTCACATGCGTACGGATTATATTCGCCATACACACAGATGATGGAAAGAGAACAAGCAAAATGAGAATATAAAGCACATATTTGTATAGAGACCCTTCATAATTCTTGGTGCTGAAACTCATTTTCTGCATCATTATTTAGAACGTTTCACTTAAAATCGAGCCAGTTCGCGTTGTGCATACAGTTATGTGTGCTGGCTGCAGATGGAAATAGAGAAAAATAACACACACAGAGAAACGAATAGAATGTGTACACAAAAACTGAAGCATATTGAAATGTTGCTTTTGTCGGGTGCAAAGAGTTTTATTAGCACTTTTCCCAAAGGTAGTTTTCTCACATTTTTTTCGCTTTCTTTCTCTTTTACTCTTTCGTTGATAGCATTTGGTGTGCTTATTTTGTTGATTAGTAACACATCGTGTATCAAATGTAAAATGATTAGATTCAAAAGGAATTTCAGCGCCCAATTTGACCGTTTGCCGTTGTCGTCGGTGCAATATTAATTTTTTTTTGCTTCTCCTTCGTCCATTTGGTATGAAGAAAACAAAAAAAACGAACCATTTGCCATAAATTCTTTTCATCGTAAATATAAATAATTTAAGCGCTTTTTTCCCATTCATTTTGTCCAACATTTTTGAGAGTGAGAGAGGAAACACCAAATTGGATTTGACACATATTTTATGATTTGAAAACATGCAAAGTAAATGGCGTTGATTTGTTTTCATCGTTTAGCGAAGAGCCAAAGTCTGATACATGTAAAAGGGGTGTACTGCATTTTCGGACGACTTTGCTTGATTATGGTTAGTTTGTTGTTTTGCTTTTGTGTTTGTTGGGTGGTTTTTTTTTTCGCTTTTCAAACGAATCACACCGGATGCTCGTTACCATTTTATTCGCAGATGTGCGTTGCGGCTAAAACCATAAAAATGAATGGACTAAGAATACGTAATTCCCATTTAAAACAATCCGTCGACCACAAAATCAAAAATTTACCGAATTGTGAGATTGTTGCTGGCGCAACAATATACTCCAGATAAAGACATATATTTAAGCACAAAACGGTTTTCAAACAATAATATTTATAATTACATTTGTCGTTTATTTATATGCACACAAGGTATCGACCAACGACAGCAAAGCGGTTAATTTCGGATTGTTACATGTTTATGCGGCCGACAGTAATATAGAAATAACGACGATGTTGCTATTCGTCTACGAAACGTATCGACCAAAACACCAAAACAAATGAAATGACAGGCAGCCGGAAGGAAATTCAAGCACAAAACAAATGCTCGTGTTTTACACAAATGTAGTATACATGCCTAGTTAAGGATTGTACGTTGTATTTCTCTGTCGCTTTCACTCTCTCATTGCTAAACAGATATCAAATTGAGAGCTTTTCCTTATATACATACAAATAATGGATTGCTTATTTTATTATTCCGTATTGTTTCCGTGCACGGAATAATAAATAATCACAAAACCAAGAACAAAAAAAACTCTCGTTTTTGAGTGAACGATGGGCTTTTTTTGCTTTGTACTTTGCAACGAAACCGACAATAAGTTCTGGCTCGTGAAAGACACACTTTTATTCGTTTGGTAACTATTTTTGCGCCATTGCTTTTTCATGTGTATGTTTGATTGTGTGTGCGTAGGAACAAGTGGCATTCGAATAAAATACATGAAGAAGTAGGGTATCCGTTAAGCACCCGAAATGTATGATGCGTAAATATATGCGTCACATGCATCCGTTGTCGTCGGTTTCATCATTTTAGCACAGGGAGTTGAGAGGAGGGATATTTGTGCCAAATTTTTCGCTCGATTTAATTGACAACGAGCAGTGTGTTTGTGTCTCACTCTTTTACACACTTTGTGAGCGGAAGAGAAAAAATAAACACAAACTTACAAGCAAAATGAAAAGTGCAACAGACCGTAAAAAGGAAAGGTCATTGTATTTATACATAGAAACAGTCACACATATCGTGTGTACATTTTATCTCGTATTTTATACATTATTATTATCTCTCATTCATATGAGACATAAATTCCCAATAACATTTGATATTATTTATCGTTTCTATTCAACAAGCCGATCAATATGTTATTTTGCATGGCATATTTTTCATATTTTATTGTATGTTGATGGAAGCGGATATTCAGTTTTGAAAAATGATAACCGATCACGAATAATTGATTACATTATGATTTTCTTTAGAAAAAAAAATAAATCGTTGAAAGCACTTGAGATGACCATTGTTAGTGATTTCTTTACAATATTTTATTGTTGTTTGAATTTGTGTCGCCGCACTTTAATCACATCATCATGGAAGAAATGAACCGATTCTGTCGTTATGATTTTCATAATGTTCGTTGCGATTAACAAAAAACAGCACTTTTGACTCGGTCTAGACCATTTTCAATGTCTAAATAACATTTGAATTTTTGCACATTACTCCTAGTCGTTTGTACATGTGCCACTTTGATTAATAATTTCTGCTGAATCACAACCTAAAATGAATTTAGCACACGAGACGAGACCAGAGAGAGTCGTTAAGCCGTATTTTTGTGGAATACCTGCACATTTATCTTGACTTGATTCTTTTTTCATCCCCTTTTCTCTTTTTCCATTGTAGGAGAGTTTCATGATATTTTCCCGAAATCAATTCATTGTTGCTGGTAAAATGGTTAGGTCGGTCGGTACAGGCCATTTTACAAACGAGAGTCGCTTTTTTCCTCTTGCTTTGCAATGTCGAAAGGCCAAATCATCATCTTGTTGTATGATGACCAAGCACATAATTTCATTATATTGTTATAAAGATCATTTTTAAATGACCTGGCATTTATTTAATGCCATTTGAAGTATTGTTCATCATTATGATTGCCATCGCATCTCGGATATTTTTCTGCTGCGGGTTTTTTTCTCTCATTCTCCCGTCTCTTCTTTTTTTTACGATGACCCAATTAATAATGCAAAATTAAACCGTGATGAAACGAGCTGTGCGCTATGCGTACACATACACCGGCTGCAAGCAAGCAGAGAAAATGTCACGATAAATTATCCTAATGCATTTTGCAATTTCATTAAGTATTTCAGCAAAAGGGAAACGAGCTATATTTTTTTTCTTCCGTCAGACCAAAGGTAAAATTTATGTGCGTGCAAGCAACGTCTTGAGTAATATGTATACCTATAGTTTTGTGCCCAATTGTTCATAACAAGAAACCCACAACGGTACTAATGAAGTAATTTACTTCTTAAAAGCCATAAGCTTTTGAAAAAATGTATCGAGCGGAAATCATGTTAAAGAAGAAGGCATAGATATTATTTTAAAAGTTTGTACTCATTATTTTGAAATTGAATTATTTTTTGCAATGCAGCTTGCATGAAGAGACTTCCAACAATTGTGGTCTTTCGCTCCAAAATGGGAATATTTTCTATAAGTAACCGACAACAACGATTCTATCATTTGAAGAATAATTAAAATTAAGAAGATGTGCACAGATGAAGTTGAACAGTGTACGCACATATAAAACTTTTAACGTTTACACATAATTTACTTTTCCCATGGCAAAGTAATGCAACTTCATAAACTATTTACCAAAGATACGGTGAATGCAAGGTAAACGTATGATAAAGTCCTTTAATAATATTCGATTAAACTGTTGATTCATTGTGAGTTTGGTATCATAGGAATACCATAAAATGGTTTGATATAGTGGTTTTGAAGTGAAGTAGAGAACAATTTTAAATCTCTTGTCTAATCTGTTAGAACTTTTATTTAAATTTTAAGCCTATTTTTAACTGCTTTTTATTTTATAATATTTAAATTTTATTACAATAAAAGGAAGATTTTCAATACCACACGAATACCACGCATGCATTAAATAATATCAACCAATTTTTGTTTATTTTCTCAAGGCAAACTAATTCACGTTCATTTAACTACTTACTGGTGGACGTATGATGAAGTTTTAAGTAATATTCGATAGAATTGTTTATGTTTGCTAAAGTAGACGCAAAGGTAATCATTTAACACTTTTTGTATCTTGTGGAACCGACAAATATTTGAATTGTTCATTTTATCCGATCCAAAAAGTCTAATTTCAAGAACATATGCCATTTTCAACGAGATGTTTTGTTTCGTTTTTTATTTTATGGTTTTTCAAACAGACGAAACTATTTGATGTGTACGAAAATCTATTTAAATTTGGTTTTGACGAAACCACAGACCTGTTTTTCCATTTGCTGTCTATTTTGAGAAAAACGAAATAAGAATATCTCATCCATTTTATCGGATTGAAAAACAAACTATTACTATTGTGGTCAGTATTTTTTTCCCTCTATATTTCGTTCAAATGTCGTGGCCAAGTAAATGGTTACTGAAAAACCATGCCTCTATTAGAAATCCAATGGGATTTGCCTACTTTTTTGTCATTTTTCGTATGCAGAATAAGTTTTGTTATCATCGCTTTTCCATAGTAATTCATCATTGAGACAGTTTTTTTATTGCTGACATTTTTTCCGTGTATCGTTTTGAGTTTGTTTTTCAAGTATTTCTCTCTCCCTCTCTCTATAAATGTGTATGTGAACCTTCGGAATAGCAAGGAAAGCAACCATGGAATATGATACGCACCCTCGGTTTTTCGAATCCAAAATATCCACATAATAAACTATAAAGTTTCCACAATTTAATCCAATGATTCAATGGATTTTCTATGGCCCGTTTTAGTGTTGATCGTATTTCAGGGCGCAAGCATATCTCATATTTTCATTGTTACTTCATTCGTGAAATGCCAACCGCAAAACGTTTTACATCTTCATCTGTATGTATATGAATATGAGTATGTAAGCATTGCTGCTACCAAATTTTTTGAATAAACGAAAAATAATAATAGCGATTCATGTATGCACCTCAATTCGGTTGAGTTTGCAAAGGGAGCGGCATTTAGATGTGCGAATGAAGGAAGTGAGAGCCGGCCACAAGTAAATATGTGTGACAATGCCGTTTTCATTTGGAAGAGAAAGAGAGATAGAGAGGGATAAAATATGTGAATGAAGATGACATTCATTTAATGAAACACAAATACAAAATCATAAAAAGTAAACAGTTGTAAGAGGCACATCATGAATCGCAATACAAACGAGTGTTGGATCGAAATCGAAATGTGCACATTCAGAACGAGTAAAAGATCCATGCATTCAGAGTCAGCACAAA
Source organism: Contarinia nasturtii (assembly GCF_009176525.2). NCBI lineage: Eukaryota > Metazoa > Arthropoda > Insecta > Diptera > Cecidomyiidae > Contarinia > Contarinia nasturtii. The sequence goes on from NW_022198046.1 coordinate 6,529,397, forward strand.
ATTCCAATCCCATATTGTTTTGTATATGTTCCGTTGCATACCTATAAATTAGGAAACATACATTTCAACCAACCGAAAACACACACACATACATTTCGGACTTTCTCGTTCATTTTCTCTCACATACTATCGCTCCACATCTCTTACGGTTCTTTCTTTCCATTTCTATTTGCCCATATATATCAAAAGCAATGTGAGAAATTTGTTGAGGTTTCTAACGTAAACGATGACGATATGGTAACAATAATGTTTTAGAGGAATCAATATAAAGTTCAACTAAATCGTTTGGCCGTCTTTGAGACGAACAACCGTGAATATTCGCCCACTGCATACAACTATGGGTAGATTGTATTTCGTGAAAGTTATCATTATACACATCATGTGTATTACACACATCTATATATGCTGCGAAGGAATTTCTGCGACAAAATCATTCGAAAAGATGGAATGAAAAGAAAGAGCAAACGAATGCCATTTCTTTTGAGAATGATGGAAAGGGATAGAATGAGAATGAAAACGCTTGTTCAGACATGGCAAAAAACAAGCACTTTGGTATTTATGGGTTTGATTCATGCTGGCAATTGCCATGGATTGATGTCATTGCTTTGCTATGCTTTACTTTTGTTGCCGTCCTATCTTTTGGTTCGACCCCAACAAACAATACAATGCAAACAGAATACAGTTCGACGATACATGCTCGCATATCAGTGACATGCGAACTTAAACACACATTGCAACACCATACGAGTCAACGATGAATATAGAAAAAGTAAAGTCTCTTTCTTAACTTGGTGATACATTTGCCATTTATTCCATTTTTTTCGTAAGTAAAATGTACTTTGGTAAAAACGATGCGTGTAATCCGGTGTAATTTTTTCAAACTCAAAACTTATTCAATATTCACTTAAACGATACTTCAAGTTCAAAGGGATTTTCGTTGCGCGTGTTCACTGTACTATAAAAAACTTCAATATATAAAACTTCAAATGAAGACCGTACACAATGCATTGTGTATTTGGTTAATGTTATGGATTTCAAGCGCTATAATTTCAAAGAGCAAAAGAAACGAAATCGCGAGCAAACCGTATAAATTAATTTTTATCGTAGCTCACAGTAATCGGTAAAATGCAAACGTGCCATTTCAAAATCACAAAAACAAAGTAATCGATACAATAAAAACTTTGCTTAATTAATACTCTCTTTCATTCACATGGTACTTCAACACCATCGTATTCGATATTTGCGTGGCATAACTCACACATCACAACGCCATTATATCCTCCATCGTAATATCGAATATATGGTATTTGCTGCTTGCGACAATGTTTAATGTGTGCACTGCACAGCATAGCACCCGACCCATTCAAAGATTGCGTGCTTGTCACATATCAAAGAAAATTTATGTATCTGCTCTGAACATATTTCCATAATTCTTGGAAACCTGTTCGCTATTCGGCAAAGTATGACACATTTATTGATAAATGTGCGCTCTCTTTTACTTTGAGATATTTTCCTCGGCACATATACACAGAGAAACAGAGAAAAAGAAAGAGAGAGAGAGAAGCACACAGGCCGAGTACATAAAATGTGTTTGCTGATAACTGCAATACATGCTCTTTTACTTACCTACTTACTTACTTACTTCATTTTTTTCCATATTTTCCTGTATTTCTCAAACTTTTCTCAATTTATTCTTTGTTTTGTCTATTTTCCCATCCGTGCTTGAGATAATGCCGTAGTAGCACAGATTTTTCGGACCTAATCCAAATCCAAAATATAAATATTTTATCCAAAAGAAATTAATCTAATTTCATGTGATTGTGCATCAAAATTTGAATGAATAGAATATGGAAAAAGATGGTGGTGGCAACAAAATTGAAGTGCACGATTTTAGTGTGGTGTGTAGTTTCAATATTTTATCCAAACATAAGCAGATTGTGTGTGGCAGTGCAAGAGGTGGTTGTATCGTTCGTTGTTCAGTTCATGTTTTATGTGCCAGTGTCTTCTCATTGGCAAATTGTCAAGAAGTTTCACGCTCATGCATACACACACACACATGCCCAATATAAATGCATATACGTGAACAAACATAGAAGCTTGGCACACACACACACACTATCTCCCTTATTCTTTATATTGAAAGCGATCACAATAAAACAACAGAAGCATTGCAATGCATTGCCATATAATAACAATAGAAGCAAAAAGCTCACTAACAATACACACATTACGTATACAAAGTGTGTCATTTTTCATAGAGAATGTGGAATGAGAGAACATTATCATCCGTAAACGTACGAAACGTGTGCAGTAAATTCGTGGTAAATGTTAAAGTTAAATGTTACCGTATGATACGTTGTCGTAATAAGAATGCGTTCATTATGGCTTGAATGTCTTTTCTTGTTGGTACGTTGAGAGTCGTTTTCATAGCAATTCAGTAATATATAGAGAGAGAGAGAGAAAAAGAAAAGTCACTGGCATACATTTGAAGACGAAGCTTATGCACGGACGATCAACACATATTATACCGTTTTATGTGCAAAACGATAAAAGCAGTGTCAATGTGCACGTGAATATGGACGTGAGTATGAACTGGAAACTCGGCCGCCTCTATTGTATAGAGTGAGTAAAAGTGCACAACATTTTAGTTGGAATTGCTTTGTCAGAATGTCGAGATTGGGACGTTTGCTTTTAGAACGATTCTGACATGATTGTGTGTGTGTATAATGATGTGATACTTGCTCATGTTGTTTCGTACAAACGATCAATAGTCTTTTAATCGTTTTTATTTTCAAGTTGATGTTTGTATGCACACCACACTCAAATAAGAGAATGCGATACTGGTGAAGTGACGGTGAGTGACTTTATGCCACGTAGTGATAATCGACTTCGTATTTAATATTTTTATTAGAGTCCTCTTTGTCTCTTTTGTTTTTATTTGTTGGCGATAAAATATCCATCAATTGTGTTATTTATTGCAGATTGCTTTGTAAATAAATCTTCACATATCCACCGCACCAATATCCATGCCATTCAAAAATTATTGGTTAGATTTTCATTATGTGTTCGATAAATTCACATATGTCGATTCTATTCGATAGTTTTTGTTTTCTATGGTGCTTGTTTTTATCGTAATTGTTGTCGTTTTCGATGTCGTTGTGTCAATACATTTGGTTGCATTTCATATATGCCAATCATCATTGCCATCCACATCGACATCCATCGATCGATATTGAAACATCTGCTGTTTGATCGCTCTCACTCAAATTATTCCACCTGTTAATATTAATTTCCCAAAAAGCCCTTGCATGACATATCATATCAAATGGCTGAAAAAAGCTCATATATACTGAATATTTGTGTAGATTTTCATTTTTCTGCCAATTTTGTTTGCCATTGCGACATATTTATGTGCTGATTGGTATTTGCTCATGACTTTTTGTTTTTACACGCCTGACACAAATATTCTCGCATTGGCTGCTAAAATTTATTTCTATTTATTGCTTGTTTTCTCTCTCACTCCCTCTCTCTCTCTCTCTCTCTTTCTGATAAAAATATTCACAATTCGATCAATACGCACGTTTACCAGCCATCAAAAACAACATACACACAAACAAGGAGGAAGAGAGTGTGAAGAGTAAAAATAATAATAACAACAACAACGAAAAATGATTGTTCGATGTTCAATTTAGTCGCACATAGGATATGTATCGACACACAAACAGCCCATTTATGCGGTGTATAATAGCTGAACTGGGGCCTAGCTTTATGTCGAAAACGAATTGTTGGGCTACGCATGTCATAAATAAAAACATCAATTTGTTACCTCTGTTGCGTTTTTCCGTTGTTATTGCTTTTGCCGTATTTTTTTGTGTGTGAGTGTGCGACGCGATATTTTTGCCTGTTCGATGTCGTCTCATTGCGATTTATGGATTGATGTTTCATGTACGGTCCACTCATTTTCACTGCATTTTCAAAATGGCTTGTTAGCATTCCGGTGCTGAAGTACGTTTATATAAAATTTCCTCCTTTTTTGTTTTATTTGTGATACTCATAAGCAATGGCCGTGCATTTTTTGTTAGCATCGTTACAAAACTTTTGCATACATTCACAAACACATGAATAATAATGAGGCTGACACATTATTGGTGTTTTTTTATGTAATTTTACCAGTGCATAAAATGCGTGTCTGTGTGCGCGTTCAACTCGTAGCAATTGGCTTTATTTGATGTGATTCCAAACTTTTATGACACATAAAAATAGGGTGAGATAGACAGAAGAAAACGGAAAAAAATATATATGTGATACTGAGTGCTTCAGAGTGCTTGATATTCATCGGGAAAAACTTTCTTTATAATGCAGTCAGAGTTTTCTTTGAGTTTGGCCTCTCCTTCAACAGTAACTAGTTTTTAAGCAGTATCAATACAAACCATTGGGATTTTTTTTATTCAAAGAATTTAATTTCATCGTCTTTATTGTTAGAATTTGTTTACAGTGAAACTTATTATAATTTCCGTCGACTTTTCATTTGCGAGACACAGTACAAAATTACACTTACCAAACTAATGCAATAACTTACTTAAATGCAATGTACAATCTAAAGATGCAATTGTGTAACGCAATAAATTCACTCCAAATACTTGAAACTACTACTATTCTATTGGATATCTAATAATTTTAATTAATAAATTAAACATTACGTACTAAATGGAAAATGTTTCTCTTATCTGTTGCTACATCGTCTCTAACAATCGGGAATATATGTGTTATTCTGCTTAAAGCTGCTGCTACTCGGTTAGTGGTTTCGATATAAAATATTTATGTGTGCGCGTGTGTATGTGATTGTGCACAAAACACACGGAAAACTCTTCATCGATTTCAATTTCGTTTGATTTTCAAATCGATAGCCGATTGAAGTTTTCAAATCATCTATTTGACTTTTCATGCGGGTAGATTGCTACTATTATAATCTCTTTTACTCTATACCTATGATATTCAATTCAATAAATGCAATAAATTAATAGACACTTATGTATATGATACTATTCTTGGGGTGAGCCAATGTTTGAATGCCGAATGGGGGCCCGTAATAAAGCCCAGGCTTGTTATTTTGGGATATGTGAAATTATTGTATTTTAACAGCTAATAAATCTCTTTCTCTCACTCTAGATCTCCTCTTCTCTCCTTATCTTTGTTTGTATATTAATTTCGATCTGCGAGAAAGAAAGAGATGGATAGAGAAAATGCTCGCCTGTAGCCGTTTCATCGATACAAATTCAAATAGTTTATAGTTTACAATTTTCAGTTGTATCGCCTGCGGTCCATTGTTGTTTAAATTGAAAAATAAACTTTCGCATGAATAAGCAAAATCCGGCGCAAAAGAAGATGGAAATATCGAAACGGGTGTGTATGCGGGACTGCGGGTACGTTCACAAGAATTTATACATTTATGATATAAAATCGATGATTGGTAGTTTTGATCGTCGTCTCTTGATATCACACCGTCATATCCAGACACCAATAAATTTCCATTCAAGTGTGAATTATAATGTGTGGGCTTTATTTTGATATTTTCATATTTTCCAAAGCGCTTCGTCACACTCATATACATGCCATACATTTCATATAATTTTCCAATGCATCACGTATTAATGAACCACATTTTCATAATAATTTTCCATTTTAAATGTAAAACCAGACGAAACGAGATGAGTAATTGGCGTTTTCGGTCGTCACGTATAACATTCGCCTTGCCACTTTAACGAAATCGATACATTTCGAAAATCGTAAATCTTTGAACCGTATTTCAGATAAATTTGAGAAAGCAACAACAAAAATGAATGAAAGAGGCAAACGCATTCGACTCGAATGCGCGCGATTGCTCATAAAAATACCAAATTGCGTAGCAGTGAAATGAAATATAATCATTATAATTTGCACTAATTACCACTTCACGTTCGTTTAACTGTTTCTCTCTTCTTTTCTTTTTTATTCTCTCGACTTGAATCTATTCTCGACGCGCTGTCTATGTACGGTGGCTGCGTGCAAATGTGGCACTCGTAATTATGAGAAATTTGAGGTGAATTGTGGATCTGTTGATATGCGTACATTAGAAGGTGTCGCTGTGGTAACGATAAACGACATTTTAATGAAGCCATGCTCATTCGTTCTCGTTCACTCCTACCCGATCTCTGTCTGATTGAAATCACAACTTGACATTGTATATGTGAGTGTGTATGTGTGTGTTTGCATCGCTAAGCCATCAAGCATCTCTGTATAGTGCAAACCATTCAAATGTCATGCCATACCCACAGTGAGATAGAGTGAAAGATTTTACAAGTGGAAGTAATCTAATATGATTATCATCAATTTCTTTGAATTGAAATTATAAATTTTCGCATGATAGATGCGAGTGTCATGAAGCGAGTAATTAAATGCGCATATAAGTAAAATATACACGAAATTCACTTGCATTTGAATGAATACTGCAAGAGAAACTCAACGAAACAGAAAACCAAAGAAATGTGGCAAATGTGGGATGCGTAGTTCAGACACAGTGAGAAGTTTTCAAGTGTCGGTCTGATGCTTTGATTTTGGTGGGATTTTAATCACATCTCATGCATCTCTTTCACTCTTTCTCGCTTTTTTACGATCGTAATATGCATTCCAAAGTGAGCCTTTAATTTATCATTTTCATTCGGTGATCGAAACATTTGAACACAAATATTTAATTTAATATGTGGTTAATTTACGTCTTAAATTTCATTGTTACGACATTTTAATGCGGAACAATTGCAAAATTCCGTTTATTGATTTTTAGAGCGACTGAATTCGAAAACAAATATCAAAGTTGTGCGAATCTAACTTCATGCTACATATCAATTGCGTACTATCAGCAAGAAAGCTGAAAATGTTTAGCTAAAGTGCCACAGCCGAAGAAATAAACCGGATAAAAGAACAAAAATGGAAAATCTCAACGGAAAAACGTGGGTAGAGAATGAGAAAATGAGGACAATGAAAAAAAAAAGTTTCTCGCGCGCTTAAAAGGTAATTGTTTTTGAATACTAATGAGTGTGATGTTGACAATGATCCTGGTCGCGCGCAAACATACAATTATAATTGAATTCATTTCAAAGGCATCAGCCACAACAGAGCATTTTTATTTTCATTTGAAAATAGCCAGAGCCACCGCAATGAGAAACACATCCAATGAATATTATCCAGTTGTGTACCGAAAATTATACCATTTTCTGCGCGCCATTCGGTTTAACGTCCTTTAGTGGTGAGCCGTGTACGCAGGTTTTTTTTTCGTGTATTCGTTCATCCATCCGTTCGTGTTCGGGTTTTAATGTTGTCGTTCTCTTCAATTAATAACTTTATTAAATTAGCATTATGCTTACATACATATAAGGATTCTTTATAGCCGTTTATTCCATTCTGATTGGCTATTATGTCCAACTTCCGACCCGATGAACATAAGCGCTTGCAAACGCATACACACATACTCAAAAATTATGTTATGAATAATCAACATGAGAAACGAACCAAAAAAATATATGTGAAATCACATAAATAATAATTATGACAAAATAATAACTTAATTTTTACGCGCTATGCATACGAATAAGTTCGTAGCACTTGACGTAAACATTTTTTATTGCGGCACATTTATTTTGCGCGAAAATGTTCAAATTATAGGCCATAACTGATTATATTTTTGGAATCAAGTTGTTTCTGTTCGAAATGACTCCCCCGAAAATAAATGGTAATGGATCAATTAGTATGAAAATAAAGTTCAACGGTGTATTTTTGTTTGTATGTGTGTGAGCAACAACCTTTGGCGTTTGAAATCGATTTGAAACACCTTCAAGAATAGAAATTAAAGGATTTCGTAACAAACAAACGAGCGAACAACATTTCTGTGCCGCATCATTTTCACAACACAGGCAAATTGTATAGAATCACAGTTGAATGGAATTCACAAATTTCGTTGAAATGGCAGCATTCAAGCAAACGAAGTGCTACAAATGACCAGAAGTCAATTAGCTGTGGATAAAAGTTTGATATTAATTTACGTGGATTTCTAAATTGCTTTTAACATTTATATACAAAATGGTTGAATGAAATCGCAATTCAACGTTGGCATTTCCTTTTATTGGACCCGAATACCAAAAACGAAGTGAATAGCGTCAAGCTGTGTGACGCAATTTAAAACAAGACAGATAGAGAAAGGGAACGAGTTTAAAATTAAGGATAACAGCAAAGACTGCTTTGTTGAACCTTGCCTACATGCACAAAAAAAAGTCTTTACATTAAGGCGAAAAGACAAAGGTAAACTGCAACCACTTGAAATTATCGTGAGTCAAGCAATTCGAAGCGAAGGTTTGTATAGAAAAAAGGGTAGTGTGTGCGAGCGCTTTTACTTCAATGGAATAGACACAGGCGCAATTCGACAGGTAGAATTGTGACAGTGGTAATGAAGATACCAAGTTAAATGCGCTCATTTTAATGAATCGGAACAGTTTTGAGCCGTACGGTTGTAATTTGGATAGCACTGCATAGAATTATGTTTGCGTCGACTTCATTCAATTGAATTATTAACGAATAAAGTACACGAGCGAGTGTGTTTGCAACGACAACGACATAACTATATCTTTACTTTATATTCAGTAGTCTTTTGCTACAAACGATTGAGCAAGTATGCGCTCAGGTTATCTGCATACAACTTTTGAAACAATGCACATGTACAATGGTTCTGTTGTCTGTTCAATTCAAAGGACTTGCAATTTACTCTTTCGTCGGTTCTTTTCATTGCTAAATAACTTAATGTCGTGCAATTTTTCCCGTTTTTCTTTTTTTTTACGCGACGTCGTTTACATCAAGATCGTTGAAAACATGAATGAATGTTAAGACAGAACGAGAAACACTACTGCATTTCCGACAACGACAACTACGACGACGATAATGATGGCAAGAAGGAGAGAATAGAAGGCACTAAGTACTGAAGTTGAGACAAAAAACGTACACCAACGTATGTGCTAAATCCGAAGTGTCTCATGGGATATGTCAATATGCACAGTGTGCAATACACACAGTCATAAGCATAAACAACTCAACGAGTTCAAAGGCAACGGAATTCATCTCAACTGAATATAATCAAATGAATGGCAGGGTGCACGAGACACATACTAGAAAATCTATGGAATATTGCGTATACTGCATATTTCGCACTAGATTTTTTTTATTTTTGTTTCTCACTCTTTTGCACGCGCACACACATGTTCCCACAGTAGTCTCGTAATCTACTACTATTCCTAGTAATTTAAAAGCGGATCGCATTAAGTGGGATGAATTATATGCTTGAGATAACTGTATGATACTATCGTTACTTTGAAGCAAACATACACAAATATATAGGCACCGAAACAAACAACAAACATCCACAACAAAACAAAACGGAAAACACTTTTGAAAACACACACATTCATTTCGAGGCTTGATTCTCTTATTTCAGTATATGATTTTCAGCGAGATTTTATGGACGCAACCGGCAGAGATGTGAGGTGTTGAGAAGTAGAATATGTTTTATAAATAAATGGAATAAATTCTCTGGTATCGCACATCCGTCGTCGTCGTCGTCTCCAGAATGAAATGTGAGCATGTGTGTGAGAAAGAGGGTGGGCGCGTCAGCAATCCTGGGTGTTTAGCAATTGTTTTTTGTTGTTGCTGTTTTTGTTTTTCGTTCATTTAGCCAGCAAATCCAATAAGTTTTGCGTGAAAATAAAATCGCTGCTTGCAAAAACTTTTCTTTTTACTGTTAAACATACTGTGTGTTATATTTATTTGCAACGCTATGAAAAACAATGTGGAACGGACTATGAGGTATAAATGAGAGATGGGAATGCGTCGCTATGAATGATGTCGAGCTGCGGCGGAAGAATAGAAATGTAATTTACCTGGAATGTTGTGCATTTAATGTGTATAACATCGTAAACGAAATGGCATATACAGACTGAAGTAAAACGATTTTCCGGCATATAAAAATAACAGCAACGCCAACAAATTGACGAAAATATAAAGAGAACACACATCTAAATATAAATTGATATCAAGGTGGATTTTCTATCATCTTTAACTACTTTTTCAAACTTGGAAATCTTTTATTTCGTAGCAATTTATTACTGTCAGTTGTTGTTGTTGCGGTTTTATATCGCCGAATCGACGATACACGTAACGCCTTACATTCACTGTGAAAAATGAGCATGAATTATCAATTTCGTTAAAACCAAGTGGAATCGCTTTGTATATGCTTTTTTTTACTCGTTTATCATTCATTCTTAGCTCTTGCCGACTTTCGATTTTGCTCACTTTTTTTTCTCTCTCATCTAAATAATTGAAACTAATTTCAAAGTGTAATCTTTTACTATACTGTCAAACCGATGCAGCAACGCATACCATTTAAATCTATGATAGCATGAATGTACGGGTGTAGCTTTGATTTTCTTCATTCGACGAATTGCCAGTTCAATCAGCAAAACCAAAAACTTTTCCCGACTTTATCCATAATTCAATTTGTATTCACACAGTGAAGTGAGTTTCCGAGCGAGTGCGTTTTTTTTTCGTCGCTTTTTCCTGTTTCGTTTTTTGGTTCAGAGCCCGAAATTTGAAAAATGAACTCAATGCGGCAATACGGTAATCATTTGAACGGCACGAAAGTGTGCCTGCATACCAAATTCCGTATATAAATTGTTGATAATGTTGACCTCCAATTTTAAGTTGGTTCCCTTTTTTGGAACTTCCGCTTCCTGTTTGTTTATATTTCGGTTGTTCGCTCACTCAATGGGCAATGAACAATCACAACCGAATACATATAAACTTGCAAAAATTCATTTTCAATGCAAAAATTACCAGGATACCTAATGGAACTTTTCAACTAATTTAACTTGTTTGGCCTTTTCCTATGTTTTCTTCTTGCTTTTACAGTAATTTTTACGCAGTTCTTACCAAAAAAATAACTTAAAACAATTACGACAAAACGAATGAAAGTTTATGGTTTCCAATCAAACTCTGTTCCAAACATTCTGCAACGAAGTTTTTTTTCTTTGAATATGCTGACTGAATTGTCGTTTTCGATTTGCAAATGGAGTTTTTTTTTATTTAAGCCTATTTTCTTCGGTTGTTCAAGAACTTTCTCGCCACTTCGGATTTGTTTTGTTCTTGAATGCAAAACAGTTTTTTTTTGTCTTGAATGAAATTTAATATTTCGATGCAATGAAGAATTTATATCTAAAATGTCAATGTGTGTAGGCCGACAGACGAGCCGGATTCGATCAATAAATAATTTGCGTTGAGAGAATAAGTGTATAGCGTAAACATTTCTAGTGCTCTTTTGAGTGTTTCGTTCTTTGGATCACATTGTTAACCAACTAAAACGTGTTTTTCTTTTCTTTAATTCTTTTGTGCAGCTAAATCATGTCTAAATTCTCATAAATCGTTTGGGTCAATGAGTATCTCTAAAAAAATATTTTTTTTTTTACTTTTTTTCCCCTTAGTAGTTAATCTTAAGAGCTAATATTCATACTGGTTCGGACAACAAATGAGGCGTCTTCAAAGCGGCGCCGATTGGACGTTGACTGTGATGTTGGTGGAAAGCCTCGTCCGCTTCCCTTTGCTTTGTCGTTTATGAATCCGTTTCGGATGCCTGAATTCGATTTGACCGGCATCAATGTGACTAAAGACGGTACAGTGCTGCTGGGATGAAGTGCTGCCGAAACTTTATCGATTAAAAGCATTTGTTCGTATTGTGTTGGATCGACTTCTTCAACTTCGGCTTGACCGATTAACGTTTCAGCACTAGAACCATAATAGCTTTCGGTATTTTGATTGAGTAAAATCGGCAGTTCATCTTCGGGCGTTGATGCGCTTGATGAGGCTGGTAGTATTGTTGTTTGTGGTACAGATCTCTTTGTTGTCGATGTTAAATAATCAGCGAGTGGATGATGTTCATTCTTAAGTTTGTTTGCCGAAAAATGTGCCATAAACGGTGGCATTCTCACCGTGTCCATTGAATTCATATTCAATTTTGATGCCAATGTATCGAATATGGCTGAAATATTTTTGATCGGTTCCGATGTATTTCGAACTAATTCAGTTGGTGGCAATCGTTCCGTTGCTTCGGTTGGATTTTCAATGATCCACGCTTGTAATGTTTCATTAAAAATCTTTCTCATTGGTGCGACACTTGGATACACTAATGTTCCATTTACGTATTCCCATTTTGATTGAACGGGAAATAAGCCGGGTGTCCATGTTGCCGAAGCGCCAGGTGTGTATTGAACGGTTTCAACTTCAACGTACGATGCTGTTGCGGCCTCTGGGTCTACATCCTGATTATGGACTGAGGTCGATGCCGTTGTGCCACCACTTGTGGACTGTGTCATTGGTTTTATCAAATTGGCCGGTGTCGTTGGTGCAATTAACGAAATACGATCGGACTTCACCATTGGATCAATGGTATTTTGTGGTTTCTCACGTCTTGGCGTAGTTTGATCGCGTTCCGTTGATGTTGCGAGTATGTCTTTTGTGATGGATTTCGTGGTCGCCATTATGTAGTCTTTGATATTCTTAAATGATAATGTTTCCATTGAAGATAAAACGGTTGCAATTTCATCAAATGCTTCAGTGTGATCGACTTCATCGTCGCTCAAATTGACCTTTTCCGTTTGATTTTCCACTTCAGATTTTTTCGATTCGTGTAATTCCAGTTCATCGGTTCGTGATTGCATGATCAGATCGTCAGAGTTAGTTTCATTCAATTTAACATTGCTGTCTTTCAATAGATCCAAAAGAATTTCGCCAACTTGTTGATTGGTGATTTCATCATCAATTCCCAATTCGGTCTTATTTTTGGCTCGGTCAGTGGTTTCCTCCATATTCAATGTGATTGTTTCATTTGTTTTGCTTTCGTTGGCCTTTTCATAAACCGGTGTCGTTGTCATTTTTACCGTTGTTGTTTCAACATTTAATATCGGTGTCTCTTTAATCGATGGAAGTACTTCACCTCTGTTCAAAATTAGATCATCTTTTTTGTTGGATTGTTCACCAATTAAATCCACTGGCAACGGGTATTTGAAACCAACGCCCAAGCCCAACTTCTCCACTTCGTGCAGTCCATACATCAATGCTGGATTATTGAAGCTGTGATAAACGGGCGGACGGCTTGTTTTTTGCACTGAACTTGGAATTGGATTTCGCATTTTATTCCGAGGTAGTAATTGCATGCCAATCGAATCAGCATTGTAGTTCGATGGAACAACTGGTGGATTGAGTGAGTTGTGAATTTTCTTTTTGGCATCATTTAAATTGTGATCGATTTTTGCATTCGGTGCAATCGGCAGCCAGGGCTGATCGTCAAGAACGGGTGCACTTGGGAATAAATTGGTGAAATTTTTCTTTGTATTTTGTGATGACAAAATTTCACCTTCGAGTGTTGACAAATCTTCAACCGATTTCTGTGGTGGCGATGGTGGTGGTTCACTTGGCAGAACAACCGATGGAGTGTTCACTTCAGTGGTGGTTGTAGTGCTGCTAACTTCTTTTTGTGGAAGTGGTGTAGTTGGTGCCTTTGTTGTTGTAGTAGTTGTTGTCGTTGTTGATGCTTCGGTGCTCGGACGAACTTCAATTTCAATAGCTGATGTTGGAATTTCTTCGGTTGTAATTGTTGGCCGTGGTGTTGTTACTTTCTCAAAATGGAATGCTTTTGTAACATTTTCAATTTTCATGATGTTTGCCGTTAAATTTTCGGGTACTTTTGGTAATGGTTTCACTTTTTCGACGGTCGTTTTTTTCGGTTTCATTCGAACCGATCCGTTTGTAATGGTAAACGGCTTAAGAGTTGATGTTCGTATTTTTTTCTCTGTAATATCGGCATCCGTTTTTGTCACTTCAAACGAACCTTGCAGAATTGGAGTGTTTTCAATGTCGATTTCGGCTTCAACAATATCCAATTTCGATTTTGGTTTCGATGTTGTTATTTTTGATGGTTTACTGATTAGTGTTGACGATGGAGCTTTGCGAGATTTGTCATCGAACATAATGGAAGAAGGTGTTGTTACCTGAAATAAAGCCTTTAATAAGTAAAAAAAAACACGAACGAGAAAAGATAACAAATAAAAAGTCACATACCCTTTCGCGTACAAATGAAGCCGAATTTAACACTTCAGTATCCAAAGATCGCTTAATTTCCAAAGTAGGTAAATCAATTTGGATGCCCTTTGTTGATTTGCTTGACATAATTTCCTTGAGTAATGAGTCACGGATGTGCTCTTCAACGCTGCGAATCGTTCTGTATCAACAAGAAATCAATAAAAACCATTTAGCATGTCTTCAATTAATGTTTTAGAAAGTGTTTCTATAGATGGATCAAATCAAAATGAGATATGTACGTCAATCACTTTTCTATTCTTAGAAATAAATCTCTGACGATGTCAATTAAGTCAATGTCATTTTAATGAACCAAAAATATATACGATATCATTATAGTAAGTGCAAAGTGTCAATATCAATGAAAGGTTGTTTCTCAGAAATGAGCGCATTTGATTCCGTTTCGTTAGCAAGTTCTTAAATTAGAATTTTCCAGAATAGCATGTCGTGGGATTTAATGTTCGTAAAAGTTATAAATGGAAAATCGTTTCCAATTTCGTGTGGATTTCTCGAAATTGCTTTCTATATGTCTATTGTTTAAATATATAGTCATTATTTACCTTGGCACTTTTCTCATGTCAAGAAAAACACGAAAATCAACTTGTACAAGTGGTCCGGTACCAAATCCATGAATGTCACATTTGTATACCGTGAGTCCATTTCGTTCCAAGCTTTCGGTGATTAGATTGCGATAGTGATCCACTTTTTTTTGATAGGCATTTGTATGATTGTATTTTAATCCAGTTGTGAACACATCGCCACGAGTTACTTGGAATTTTCCATCAAAAATCATAATAGCTACATGGTGGATAAATGAAATTATTGTCATCATAAAATCTGGTTCGCATAAAAAAATAAATCAATGATCATATGTTACTAGTAGTAACCTACTACTTACAATCATCCGACTTGAATGTGCTGAAATAGAATGCGAGCGCAGCAACCGAAAGAACGGCTAGAATTACAATAAATGCGGCTGTCATAAGAATTATGGTAAATGATTTAATGCTGCTTCGGCTTTTCGATGAATATGTCGATGATGGTGTTAAATTGCGTGAATCACGCCACAATCCTTGGCCCCACGAATTGTAGCCGTATTGATTTGTGTAGCTAAAATCATTGTTACATCCATTTGCTGTGTACGGATTGCCTGATAAATGTGAATACGGTCCAATTGTCGAATGTCGTCCGATCGTATTCTGATACGATGTGCACGCTGCTTGCTGTAAAAGAGAAAGAGAGAAAACACACCGAAAAATTTCGACTCATTAGAATTCGTCAGAATTGCAAATTTGATTTGTACAAACTAAAAATGAATAGTGTCAGTAATTTCATATAAAATTTATTATGTTAAAATGTGTCTGGCATAGAGTAAAAACGTTTCATCACAGTACAAAAATGTTTGAGTTGATTTCATCAAAAATGGTAGACGATAAAATCAGCTTTACAAATTTTACTATACGAATGATGGGTATAGTGAATATTTAGCAATGCTCGTTCTATCGCTCTGTATTTGTTTGTCTGTCACAAATTTTGCCTTGAAACACTTCCAGTTAAAATAGTTGAAACATATAAAGCATATATACAAATATGCTAAATGATTGAAAAGTGTGTTGCATTTATACCCTGTGTGTTGAGCGGAAGCATTTGCATTCGCTATGTTTCGAAATGTGTATTGTTCGATGAAAATTGAAGATAAATAGAAGCCAAATGAACTTGTTTTGTATCACAAGATGATACCGTCGTTTGAAATGAAAGCAATGCAATCGGCTTATTTCTGAGGCCTGTTTTCGCTATCATTCTGTCTTTCTCTTTCCACTTCTGTCTTTCAGTCTTTTGGCTTGTGATGCTTATGCCGAATTTTCTATGTCGGAAACTTTGCAACACTTGAGCTTAAATTGAAGTCGACAACCAAACATTTAAGGCAAATATTTACAATAGACAATCACAGCATTGCATTTGACTTGAGCCATCTCAACTAATTGTTTATTAATCGATGGCTCTAATTTCTCTCTCTCACTTTTCTTTCACTTCCTTCTTGAAATGAAAGAGAGTCGCAATGAAAATGAGATAGAGAAATAATTTCTGTTTCGTTCGCAGCAGTAAAAGTAAATGAAACTTAAGTGAGGTTAAAGTGAGAGAATGGGTAATGCCGCAATGTATGAGAGTAGCATGTAAAGGAATCCTGGCTTTTTGAGGGTACACACACAGCACATGCACATTTATAATATTCAATTGTAAACAAACATAACGGCAACAACAAGCTAACTTTTTGGTACTTTTCCGACAAAATGAAATTAGTTTAAAGCCGAAATGTAGTCGATGCACTGCAGCGATGAGTAAAAGTTCCGTGATTCCGGCATCACCCGCTTATGTTAGCTCATTCACTTTCTTTCTCTCTCTCACTCATTCACTCCTCTGTTCATTTTTTTTTTTCACTCGTTACGCCAACTTTTTGCTTTACACAGGCACTTCTGTTCTATTGCTGCAGATGCAAGCGATTTCGAATTTATTTGCTCTGATTTTATGAGAATGTTTCACGTGCTGGGCTGTATGTTTCTCAGTTTGTAACTGAATGCTTTTTGCACTTTTCCTGTTTTTGAGCCGTTCACATTTGCATGAAACATCGAAAGCATTCTCAAGTAAGTATGCTTATACGACGTAACAGTAGCCGAAATGCCAATGCTCACACGACAACGATATACTTTTCCAAACAATGTTTGTTTTATACTTATATTATTCGTCATCGTCGTCATTGTCGACTTCGTTCATTTTACCAGCAACATTCGTTCATTTAAACCTTCGTTCATTCGCCGGCGATGATGAGTTTTTCGAGAATGATCCGCTATACATATTACATTGAATTTGGTAATGGCATAGAGGAATTGCATTCTCACGAAACATAAAAACCCATTATCATTAACACTCTTTCCAACACAAATAAAAAAGACAGAATGCAACCAGGTAAAGTGATAAAAATGGAAAAACTAAGAATGAAATTGTTTTCACATGCGAAAAATATTATAATAATATCGAGAAAGTTCTACCGTTTTCATTTAATTTACATTGAATAATTCAAAATAGTTTTATAGTTTCATTTTTCATCTCATTTTCATCACACTAATGATCCTCTTCGAAAATTTCGTAGCACCGTTTGAGATTTTGTAATAGCAACAGATCCTCCCATATCGTTTCGGTTATGGTGCTTAAATTGACATTAAATCGACCACTATCAATGTATTTTACTAAGGGCAAATAATCGAAACAACATGCCAGAAAATTGAGGTTCAAGTGTTTGCGAAAGGGCACCATTTGAGCAACGGACAGTCAAGTGGAGAGTCAAAAAGGTGAGACATACAACAAACAGTATAATGTATCATGAATGAGACGTATTCAATCTAATCTTAATTTATTTGAAATAAAAGTTTCACCTTCTGGGAATTAAATGACAAGGCAAGAGTGTAAAAACAAAAGACACAACCGAAAACGATACAAAAGGATAGAACATACAAAAACATACTGTGAAAATGAATTAAAAACAACGATGACAACTTTTTCTTTCGCTTTTCTGCTCTGCTCTGAACATATATGTACCGAAAATTGATTTCTTTCTTGACTGACATTCGTTCGCACAGAATATATGTCCAATACTTAGTTACACTGTACATTTACTTCATTCACTTTTCCTTTCTTCGAACAATGCCATTCGTTATGCTTTGGCGGGGCAAAAAATACATAATTTATGTTTTAATGCGTAAATGCTTTTTGTTTCTGTCCACTCGAACCGCACAAGGCGACCAAGAGACAAAAAAAGGAAACAAGAGGAGAAAAAGTTCAGACAATGTTCTTTTTTGTGTGAAGCATGTTTGTTTTTGTTATGGTGTGACGGAGGCTCGATGTGTGTGTGTGTTTGTTTGTGTTGTTGTTATACGGAAGAGAGAATTAAATCGAGTCACAAGGCGAGGACTATCAATTTCCTTTGAATTTTCTCACTATGCATCTCTTGTTCTTGTTCGTTTTTCTGTATTGTTTTTGTTCATCCCATGTTCGATTTGTATTCGATTTCGTAACAGGATTCATTGGTGATATTTTCATTTAGCATTGAATCTCTCTTGGGCATTCAATCAGATTGAAAACAGAAGTAAAAAAAACGAACTTTTACAAACGCATGAAGTGACAGCGGATTTCGTGATAGATTGATAAATCTGATGTTGGGGACCTTTGGGGTGATTGCCGTGAGACATGTGATAAGAAAACTTTTGCGGTCGTAAGTTAAAGCTTTGATTGACAACGAATTAATTGATTCGTTAGCACATGATTACAGTGTATGGGGCGTTACATAGTTTTGTATGTGAGTATTTATTGAATGCGGTTTCAACCGCATACTTTGCAGAACTAGTGAATGTGTGGTGATTGACTCTTGATTATGGTAATTGTGTTATTCGGTTTTATCATACAAATATATATTGAATGCACCAAAATGCCATAAACATCGATTGTCGAACATAATTAGTTTATCATAAATTGTCTTTCTCTCTCTCTCTCTCTCTCTCTCTCTCTCTTTCTCTCTCTCTGTACATATCTTCAGAATACAATTCTCTAAAGCGACCACAATGGCGCATTGCCAGAGAATACAAAACCCTTAATCATAGGAATATTAAATTGTTTACATGTCTCTCTGCGTATGTATTTATTTTGAATATTTATTCAGTTGAAAAGTTTATAATAAAATTGGTGTTGATAAATGAAGTGAACTGGGCTTTGGTGGAAAAATCATTTTGAAATGTTGGTGTCAATGAAAGCATTTTGTAAACAAAACTAAACATATTAGAATGAACCCACATCAAAGTACCTAAATGTGCGACGTTGATTTATTCAAAAATAATTCAAACAACGTCAATTCAAATTCACTTGAACATTTTGTGCCACATAAGTAATTACTCATTTAGTGCGAGAACATAAACATAATAATCACCAAAAATGGTTTTTACCGTTTGACCAACAAATAAACTGTATGACATATAGCCGCCCAAACTCGACGAGGTCGCTCATCAAATTCATCCATTTTCCGCAATTCATTGACTTAAAATGCGCTCAAAATTAGCACAACATTTAGTATCACAATATGGTTTTGCTTGTTAAATATAAATGGCACAAGAACATTCTCATGAATATTACAAATCATTGTATCGCATAATTTGTACCACTGTTCTTTCTTTCCCACTCGCGCTATCTCACATCTCTCCCCCCCTCTGGCTTCCTCCATCCCATTTATTCATACATGTTTGTGCCGCAAATAGAAGTGCAGAAATACAAAAAATGGATTTATTCTCAACGACTGGCATAAATCTTCTTATGGTAACATATTGCACGATGGAAACACTACATTTGCTGACTGCTATTATTTAGTCTCATATCTCTCTGTCTCTGTTACATCTCTATCATATGATTAAAAGTGTATACTATTTGCAAGTTTTTCCACGTGCTTATGCTCTGATGATCGGGCCATTGAGTTTATTCCCGGTAATTATACCGATTATTAACAAGAAATGAAGCTCTTCAAAAACATGCTCATTTTTGGCTAATAAGCAACAAATATATTGTTGTTATTTAAACATGATTTATTCGGAATTAAATCCATCGATTTGTGCCGACGACGACTATACAATTTAAATTGCATCCATATGATTACCTATATTTGCGGCAAATTGTGCAATAAAGTCAATGGAATAACTTATAAATTGTATGAATAAGCGTGGGCTGATTTTCTCGAACTCGCACATCACCAAAACAATAATAACAGGACTTCGTTTGGAGTGAACATTTTCGTTTCGATCATATTGAAAATGCACAGACATCATGATTACATTTCACTCCGAATGATGATGAATGTTGACCTGTATGTCAGACAGTCAAACCTGTTCAACAAAATCGGCATACGGTTCACGAACTCTTTCATTAAATCGATGTATACAGTCATTGTACGCGCCATTTGCACATCATTAATTCTGAACAGGCCATAAATTGGTTTATGACGCGAACATCCGCCCAACAAACCGAACTTGAGCCAAATAATTAAATTAATGAAGAATACATACCATATAATTGAATATCTTCGATACAAAATTGTTCAATTTCAAATTTATAATAATATCAATCACATTCAATGGACATTTACCACTCGTGGAGAACACAGTTCGAGTTGAAATGGTTCGGCAGTGAGTTTTACTCCATAAAATGGAATGTTGTTTATGAATATTTCATTTGGATTATTCTCAAAGTGGCTCGACTATATTGTATTCCAGGTAAACATTTTCTCCAGATGTCAATAATAATAATCCGAATTCGCTGTGTACGTTGTACAATGTACATACATACATGATTGTGTTGTGTTCCCTCTGGTTTAAACATGTCGCTCGTTTCTATTGCATCATTTGATTAAATTTTTCGATTGTTATACGCCAAATCATGGAAAATCAAAACAAAAATGCAATCATTTCATTACTTCACCGCCAAGAACCAGATCATTTGAAGTCAAAAAGCGAACGACTGAATTGAGCGCATTCGTTTCCACTCGCGATATAGACATTGTTTAACAAACAAAAACCGTCGAGCACATTACGTTTAACCTTTTATTCACCTGATTTTATTGTTGTTGTTAAATTTATATTGTTGTAGTGGCATTATTGCAATGTGCCACTTTACTTTTTGAGTAAATTCCTCTATTCGCAGAGCAGTCAATGCGTACGAGAGAGAAATTTTCCATGCACAGCACAACATCATGCTGTGCAAATGCAGAATGATAGCGCGCACAAAGAATATATCATTATTGTGTGCATAAACAATGGAATAACAGTTTTGCTGCCTGTATTTAATCCGAAAGAGAAGAAGAAGAATAAAATGACGCTGGAATAAAAATTATAATCGTTAAACAATTTAAATTATATTGACGCTGAGTTTGCAATTGATTTTAGAACAGTTGGAAGCTTTCTCTCGCCATCCCCCTCTCTTTTTATCCATATCTCTCTCTTTTGCATTCTTGTTCTCATTCTGTTTTTGCGTTAAATTTCAATCAAATTCATTGGTGTGTGTGCGCTTTTGAAAGCGCGTTGCTATTTTCAATTGATTTGATTGTTCAATATGTTCAAACCGTATTTACAGCTAAATTTGCCAATTTAATGCCTATTCTGCACGTGCTCGTTCACTCGCTCACTCTTTCACTCAATTTACAATTCATATATTGAAGTTTGCATAGGTAGTGTATGTACTTTTTTTCATCTCATTTCATTTCATATCGAATATGCACCATTTTACGAGCGATCGCAGTCAATCTAAAATGCCGCAAGTGATTATACACACAAATCATAACTAACCTCAATATGAACAAAAATTGACATAAAACTGAATTTATCCGAAGTCTCAACCGTTTTTTCCGCTCAAATATTTAAGTGCTTAACATATATCCCTTTGGCATTTGAGCGGAAAAAATGCATACTAAAATTTATCCCAAAACGGTTGAGACTTCGGATAAATTGAGTTTTATGTCAATTTTTGTTCATATTGAGGTTAGTTATCATTTGTGTGTATATTTGTTGTTTTCTAATCATTTATTGGCTGTTGCCATTTCATATCATAAAATACGCTCATTTTGCCCGAATAAGATGCAATTTCAAAACTCATGCCAAATTTACATCGAAACGAATTTCAATTTAGAGCATTATTTAATCTTCCAGTCGCTCATTAAATGTGCTTAATGTTTTATTACTCTTATTCCGCGTTCTCTTTTTCTTTCTTCCCCTATTTTAACTCTCACGATCGATCTTTGCCTTTCATGCTCTCTTCCATTTACCCTTGCGCGTCATTCGATTTTCCATTCATTTTGTCTCTATCTCAAATTTCCTGCGAGTAGAGAAGCTTATGAATTTTAAGATGTTCTGTGACTTATGCAGTGCGCTTGAACACTCAATTTATCCATATCTTCTTGAATAATTTAGAATGGAATTGGAAATGCGATCCGATTTCTTTCTCTCTCTTTCTCATTTAATATGCTCTCAAATTCTCAATGAATGTTTGTGTATTTCAGTGTCGTTTTGTTCTCATTGCTTAGAACAACCGTTTTATTTGCAAGTGACATTGAGATCGTGCATTTACTATTAATTTTTGATATCAACCGAATGGATAATAAACACAAATTTCTGAACCGCAATAAAATTGAAGTGAAGAGAAAATGCATTTGATGTGTTTGTGCATGCTGTGATGAAAAACGATACAATAATATGTCATTCCGATGAAGAAGCGAGATGTGCTCAAAAATGAGTGTTTATATGTCAATCAGAGCAATCGAATAAATTAAAATTCAGGTGTCGTTCGAAAAATGCGAACATTCGCGATGAATTTTAATGTACGCAATTCGGTTGAGCTTGTACAGTTAAGCAGATGACTGAGAGAAATACAAACTGCGTTTCATATTTGATTGTATTTCATAAAATCGTTGGCAACATAGTGCATCGAACCTGTCGATTCAAAAGCTCCACAGCTCTGACCAGAAGATAAAATACCAATGCATTTTTTTAATGTTTATAATCGCCACAATTGCGTTGCAATTTCGAGCAAAATGTCAATTTCAGTCACTGAACTCTCGAACGCTTCACAAATGATAATCGAATTAATTCAATTAAAAATTGAATGAAAACGTAGAATGTAGCACAATTTTATAGCACTCTCACATTTATACAATGTTCAATAGTGGATGGAGCGCACAGCTCGCGCAATGGAGTGAGAAAAAAAACATCAAGTGGAGAAATTGCGTATAGTTCGCATTTTTTCTCAACCATATACAAATTTATTGAAATCGATTTTTTTTTTCGTTCTGAACCATAATTGAAATTTAATTATTTATACTTTACACGAATAATTATTTTTCCAATTTAAAAATGTGGTTAATTTTATTTGAATGAACTGTTTGCCTGGTCGTAATATCGTGGCTATCGCTGTTGGAGTCATGCCATGCCGGTGGACGTTGTTTGTTGTTGTTGTCATTTTAATGGGCAAGCTTACAGTCTTCCAACTATTTTCCAATATAGATAAATGGTCCTTTGTCCATCGATGCATTTATAATGGTATATGTGTAAATAAATGCATACGTTGTGCACACAAAATAAGGATATAATTTATTTTTGATATAGGCTACATGAGTGCCTTTGGTGGACCAACCAAAATTGAGTACTCATCAGTGGGAAAAACCAGCTTTTTTGCCACCATCAACATTCTCCGATATATTTAATCGAACCAAAAATACGAAAAGCATCAGCAGTAACAACAACAAGAGTATTCATAGCCAAACCATTCAAAGTGATGCAATTCGAAATAAAAACGATATTATAAATGGAGATATAATAAAAAAAATATATAATTATCAGTCAAACAAAATGAAGCAAATGACGAAAAAATATCCAACAAATTATATGATTTTGTATGTATGTGTGAGTGTGTGTGTGTGCTGAAATGAAATTAAATTGCTAAAGCTTCCCATTTTTATAGTCAACTTTCTGGAATTATATACACTTTGCACACGTCATTTTGCATTTTTGAAGGAACTGCTGAACTTCAATATTTTTGCATTCAATATGCATACCATTTCCAATTCATTGGAGTTGTTTTTTTTTTCACTTTACAAAATACGTACACATATTTTGTGCATGCATCGGCGAAAACAATTCACAATAAATTGCAATGTTTTAACCCTTGACATAGCAGTTAATATTGTCAGTTGATTGGGTTCTGAAACATCGGGTTTGGCAGCCCGATCTCTCTTTTCCTCTCTCTCTCTCGCTCTCTCGCTTTCGCTCACAAGCTCTCGTTCACTCGTGCGCATTTATTGACGTTATTCACAGCGCGTGAATGATTGCAATATTACCGTTGTTCAATTTCACCATTAGATGAGAGACATTGAGTAAATCGTTTTGTTATTTGTGGTTTGAAAATACGGGCCAAATAGTATAAATAATAAAAGCAGACGAATAAATTTTTGCTACTGAATAAATATACACCGAAAAGCGAATAATTTTTTTTTTTGGGATTAATGTCAATGTTATAAATATTATATTAACTACATGAAATGAACACTAACTGAAGCCACATGACAAATGATTATGCATGTAATTTCCCACATAAATAAATAGAGAATGCATGCCAAATGCACATTTATTCGAAAACTACTGTCTCTAACTTGTTCATTTTGATATTCAATTGAAGTGTATGTGTGCCTCGAAATCAAACAAATATAGTTTTGTCATTTAATTCGTTAGTTCATGAAAACATGCAAAATGTGACATTGCAACCACCAAAAAACGCTGAAGGCGAAATACCAGTTACATGTTACGATAATCTAAATTTCTGATTTGTTTTCTTTTCTGTATTCCTTCTTCTTCGCTTCTTGTTCATCGAAGAGAAAAAAAAAAAATACATAACTAGATGTTAAACTTGTTCTTATGAATTATAATCCGCACTGAGGCTTTTCGTACTTTATTTTCTACATTTCGGTAACCATGGCGTTGCTAACGAATGGATAGTGTATTTTTCATTTCAATCTACTTGAAAAGCAATGGATAAAAAAATACAAGAAAAAAAAACTTTAAAAATAGAATGAAATCGCTCCTAATACAAGTATAACACCGAAAAGAAAAGCCAACAGATAAAGAGGAAAATGCGAACGAGCGAGGGATAAAATTTATTCACGTAAATTTCAAAGAAAAAAGCTGCAGAAGAAGAAAAAAACGAGCACTCATCCTTTCAACACAATGCTCAATGTAATAACTTTAACTGTATCGCAAATAAATATACAAAGATTCTCAATTCGATAACAGCGAACAAGAACAATCCATTCGACCGTGTACTTGTACCCGTCCGCTCTCCGGTCTCGCTTTCGCTCTTTCGCCACGACACATCCATCGTTGCATTGAAAACAGCTTGAAAGTGCTTTTCCATTCGATATTTTCCGGCGATGGTATATAGTGAGTTGGCGGGCGACTTTGTCGCATGTTGCTACGACTACACACAGCCAACTTTAGACCAAAAGAATAGTTACTTAAAACATTGAGACAAACAACGTTAGGGTGGCCGGTATTCAAATTTATCAAGCAGAACATTCGGAAAATGTTCAAAATTCCAAATAAATATAATGAACGTTTATTCATCAAGATCTCAATTTTCTGAATCTCAACCATTCCAATTTGTTATCATTGATACTTTTACAATTACATATTATGTTTTCCAATATTTTTTTTATTTTGTCGCTTCAAATCATCCACATACACCCTGTTTGCCTGGACACACACACAAAAATGGGGGAAATTGTATTGTATCGAGAAATGGTAGTTAAATCGCTCTCGAAATAAAGCATCTGAATTTGTTGTCAGCGTGTGCTGTCGTACTTGACTCCGAACAACGATTCCTATCGACGCGTATTGTGCACCATTCGTATGTTATTTATTTATATTTTTCCTCTGTCTCAGTGTATGTTGGTGTTTTTTTTCTCTTTTTCTCCATTTTCTCTTTACATCCTTCCATTTTTCTATTTCCCTCTGTTGCACAGTTTTTTGGATCTGTTTTTTTTTCACTGTGTTCTTCTCTGTTATCTTAAAATTATCTTTGAAATAAAAATCTAAAATAAATGAGATTATGCAGATGTAAATTCAAATGGGAGCCAACAAGTAAACCATACTCGAGGCATAATGCATTGCACTCGTATGTCAGACGAATAGATTCGCAATTTCGAAAATGTAACATCCTTTCGCATTTCAACAAAAGAAACGCCATCAACTCACCGAGAGATTGGTGTTTATGCATTGAGCGTTTGGGGGCATAAAATTCTCTCTCATACAAATACAAGCCTAAGTTAAGTGTCTGCCAATTTGAAATAATTCTCCTTTTTTTTCTTGGCGAATAATAAAATCTCAGGCGCGTATCATTGATCGCGTCTCGGTTTTGCATTGAATAACAAGACAAAGCTAAATAAAGGCCATATAATGTCTGCATAAAAAGAAAACAGCGACAAAACTGATGTTTAGTTTGCTAAATCGCCAAAATAACATTTCGGAATAGATAAAAAAAGGGCCAAAGTGAGAAACGTACATCGTGTCATCTGTTACGTGCGTTTTATGTGTGCGTACGAGCGCGTTTCATCTATCTGATACAATTTATAATATTATATCTCGTTAGGTTCATGTGTCGCCGGAGAATCGACGTCGTGGAATTGCATAAATGAACAGCAATTGTTCGATAGAATGTGGACTAAATGCCATGGGGAGAGAAAGAAAAAACGAAGTGGAAATCAGTTTGTCTTATTTTCAGAAGTTTTATTTTTATCGTTTCGAAAGCGATTCTCTTATCAATTTAAGTGTAATTCGGTGAGCACAATGAATCCAATAACTATTCACACACCCTCAAAATGGCACTCGATTGCCAATAAACAAATAATTTTTTTCGATGATGCCACCATTCAAGCCGTGGGAAATTAAATTTAAAGAGATTTGTATAAAACATTGAATAACAATAGCGAAAAACATTTGTTATTTTACTTTTTTTTGTCGCGCTTCCGTTTCGAATTTATCTTACAATTGAGGCATTTTGATGAATGCATCGTTTCAAATCAATAAGAGAAAAATAAAAAATAAAATCGCATTAATTTAAAAATAATGAGTTGAATTTCCCTTTTTTACTCGATATCACTCGGGCCCAATTGTTGAATTTGCTTCATATGAAATGCAAATTGCATTTAAATTGAAGGTATTTAATGGCAATTAAATCATTCAATTCGATTGGTACACAAAAACACATGATCGCATTCAAAATAAACAAATCGATTAATTGCGTTTTACGCTTGCATGCACATCAATTCTATCTCGATTCAATTAAAATTATAAAACCCTTCTCATCGTTACCACCGGCTCTACCATCACTCAACCAGCATCGTTGAAGCGTGAGATTTTTTTAAATAAAAAAAACCATCACCGAAAAATCAATCATAGATTTCTCCCCAAGAATGCTTCAATGAATTATTACTGCGATTTTAATATAACACTACTAAAATAACTTCATCGCACATTCAATTTAATTTAAAAGTGATGCTTTGATTTCTGGCATTACTGAAATCGAAATCGATTGATTTAGGTCAAACTAATACTCCAACACATATGCTATTTATATGTGCAATTCTGGGATAAATGGATCAACACATAAATGTGGCAAACACAAGAGCAGACTTTGGTGAGCTGGTGCTCACAAGAGACTCCATTCAGCATGAGAGAAAGCAAAATACTCAAGATTAAATGCCAAGGATATTCCAAATTTATTTAATAAATAAAGTGCTCATTTGTGAAGTGACGGTAAAGGTCATAATAATTTTAAACAACTACCGTTCATTCGTTCAAAAGTTCGTTTTCTAATTCCGGTTTTTCATTATAATTGAAAATCATATCGGATATTTTACGAAATTGAGCCAATCGAATTTGCCGTTGAAAATTAGAATCCAACGTAAATAAAATGGAAAGATAGAGCTATTAAAATCAAATTTATATTGGAATTTCAATCGAAAATGTCGGAGACTCCATTTGAAAATTTTGTTTATGCGAAATATATATCAAATATTAATAATAATAATCGATGTTAACCAATTCAAACTAAAATTCTATGAAATGCAAATAATAATTCATGGAAAAACAGAGATAAACGAAGTAATAAATATTTCCGTTGCGTGTGATGTTACCCATATGCATATATCACAATTGAATTGGTGGAAATGTACACATAAAAAACATGTACATGTACATTCAAAATGTGTTGATAAATATATGTGAAAATCTTCTGCCTCACCGTATCGTGCTGCTGTTCAAACACAAATAACAGAGAAAATTTTCCAAATAACATTTATCGGTGAAAGCGAGAAGAGCTAAGTTGATAATAGCAATTATTCTGATAACTGGTCCGTATATTATCTTGTTTGAATAAAACACACACACACCGGACTGGTATATGCTCGAAAGAGTTTTGGCTTGATTGTTAATGGGAATTTTTCGGGTCAATCAATACACGAAAATTAAATTAGAGAATGTATAGTTTTGTTTTACCCCAAAAATAGCGTTGCCGCCATTGTTGTTGTGCATCATCGAAAATCGAATATAAATATTAAACAATGTGATGGTTGTTTGTTTCCCCGGTTAAATCTTCTTCATCATCATCATCATCAGTAGCAGCGGCAGTGGAAAAATCGATTTCGACCCTAGCATCAGTTGCGTTCAAAATGTGTAATTGGCCCGAAAAATCGTTTTTTATGATCATACCAACAACCAATATACTTCTTTCAACTGATTATTGTAAACTGTGAACCAGAAACTGTATGTGATATTTTGTGCAAAGGGCAAGCGATATACAATCAACTTAAAATGCGATTATTTAAATTATATCGACTCGTCGAGTATGTGTATGTTTGTTGTAAAATGCTCGGTGGTGGTGGTGGTGGCGATTCGACTTTTTTTTTATCACGCGTGCTTTTTCCCCACCATTTTTCACCGTTAATGATGAAAATTCCAATTACCTAAAAATATACACGAAAACCCATTAAATTTTAAACGATGCTTTCTCTGCGGTCATTAGAGCAACGTTATTTTAATGCGTTATGATACACGAGCTTGCGGTTCTCTATCACACACGCGCTCGCCCTCATCCCGTATTCATACACCTTTTTTATTATCTGGCCAACAAAATATTTAAGTATTAAACCATTTTTGTTTTCAATATTCCCAAATATCATAATTGAAAATGATTATTTTTTACGATAATTTGTAAATTATCTCGTTTATTTTTCATATCAGTTTTATCGAACACGATGCTACACAATAAACTGTTTATTTAACAATTTTAAGCAGTTTAAGTTGATATTCGCGGAACAAAAGAAAAAAAATTGTGACAGATCGTCCAATAATAAAAATAATCTGGCAGATAGAATGATCGAAAATGCTCGAAAAAATTGAAATGTTAATTGATTCAAAAGGTAACACAATTTACTCCAGTTATGCGCAAACCAATTAAAGTAAATTCAGTTGACGCAATTTGAAGACGAAACAATTAAACTGGTTCTGTTTTGAATATTCTATGCATTTGAAAAATAAACACGTCATTTAAACACCACAAATAGAATATACCATTTTTGATTATCGTAGGTCATGTTTTATGAAATATAGAAGCCTATTAAATATAAAGTAAGTTGGATTTTTGTCGGGGGTGGAAATTGTTGACTCATTTCAGCGGTACTAGTCATAACAGTGAAAAAATCGTCTCGAATTTCACTTCTGGCGATTGTTTTGGTTTTTAATTCTCTATGGTATCCAGAATGAAAAAGAGAATTTCATGTAAGTGTCACAATCAGGCTTCATGTACCCATAATACATTGCATACGCGAGTTTATTTTTGGAAATCAGCAATTGATTTTCCATGTAAATTGTACAATTGAAATGTGAATAATTTTCAGTACACAAATGTTATTCGGGTAATTTAATTAAAAATGAAATGGTGTAGTCGGAATGTTGTCTTCGATAAAATGCCAAAGTGTCATAGCAATCGAGTAAAATGGAATGTTCAATTTATGCAAAAGAACTAATTAAATCATTGAACGAGAGTGAAATTATGGCATTCTAAGCACTTAAAAATAAGTTGCCGACTGTCATCATCAAGATTAACGGATTCGAATCGGTAAACTTCATTAATTACGTTTATAAAAAAAATGTTATATAAATATATATATTTCAATGATGGAGCTTCAACCGAACATTGGATGATAATGATGATGATGTTGAAATATTCAATTTGAAAATGAAATGAGTTTTTGCAAAAAGCTATAACATTTCGTTGGGCAAGCTTTTATTAATTAAATTTGTTCATGGCATACACGCATAATTGTTGAAACTCTAAATCATACACAGAGCAGGTGTTTTCAAATCCATCTTCGATGAAAAGATGTGCATTATAACTTTCTGTATTGGCAGAATTGGCCGTCTCCTTCTCAATCTGACAAAATTTCAATGTAACGAACACTTCTGTCAATGCGATGAGTAAATAATCGATGAACAAACCGTGCAAAGAATGGAAAACGAACTTCTGCCGAAGAATTTTAATAAACTAAGCAAGTTTGATGTGGTGAAAATGGAAGAGTGAACGATATTCTTTGGTCGTTGCTACACCGATTAAACATGTACATATATGAATAATGAAAATCGAAATGAACAAGAGAAGAGATATGAAGAGTGTTATGAATTGAAATTGTGAGTTGTTGGTTTTTTCAGTTCATTTAATTAAGAATCGCTTTCGAGTATATATATATATACATTACATGATACGTATGACGCATAAGTAACGAAACAATTGCTAAACTGAAACCGATGCAACCAGATGCGTCGAAAGAGTAATGAGCGGTGTCGCTTCTGTGAAGCGGTCTCGAGTTTTCGTTGGGATCGCTTTGCATTTTGTTTGTTCGCTTTTCATCGGAAGTGCCTCATGCTATGACTGCAAACGTTCTCTCACCATCTCTCATTCAATTATTGTCTGCTTTAGTTTCATCGTTTGCTATCTTTTTTTTTCTTCGTCATTTTCCGTCTTTTTCTCTGGCCTCGCTTTTTCGTTTACTATCCGCTCTTCTTTCACCTGTGCGATTATTTTGCGCTTTAGTTCGTTGGTTTGCTGTAGTTAATTGTCGGCATGGGTTTATTCAGAATATGTGTGATCTATGTGCTGGAACGTAATGTTTAATGAATCGGTGGAAATTTATACCGTTAACAATGTCTAGCACAGATTGAGTAAAGTGAGTTTTCATGTGGGAAGTACGGTTTATGCACATCACCAATACACTCATTTTTAGCTTGAGTTGGATTTGCATTCATTGGCAGTATGTCCGATAATAATTCGACTCAATAATAATAATTGGCCGAACAAAGTTAAAGCACGCTATCAAATCATATCGCTTTTCAATTGTTCCTCCATTTGTATTAAGAGCAGCTTTGCATCGCATACGTGTGGTAACGAGAATCAAATGGACATAATCATAAATGAGAGAAAAGATTACTTTTTTATCTCTGTTACAAATGCGCATTTTATTTATGTATCAGCATTGATTTTACGTGGCCAAAATAAACACAAAGAAACTAACTGAACTTAAACTTTTTTCTGTTCTTTTCATCTTTAAAAAAAGAAATGAAATTACGTACAATTAAGATTCTATCAGGAAACCCGTTCTTCAAGTTAAGAATAAAGAACTTTTTTTTTACTTGGATGTATTTATTTACTCTTTCGGTTGTTTTTTTTTTCTCGCATACTCGATGGCTTGCCTTAATATTCTCCTTTCAGCTTCAGTTCAACTAAAGTAAACTTTAAGATGAATTTTTACTTTACGATTCGGAACAATATAACAAGATTCTTTGCATTCCAGTTCGTTTTGCCTTTAATGTTCATTAAGATTAATACACATTTTTATTGTGCGCATTTCCCAAAATAAAAGAAATAAGACGAATTCCTTGGTGTGGATCTTTTTTTGTTCACCCACCTTATAGTTGTGCTTTCTCCCAACTCCCCCTCTTTCTTTCCTTCTCTCTCTCTCTCTCTCTCTGGATCGCCTCCTCTCACTCTCATTATGTTGTTGATTTCGACAAAAGTAATTTTGTAACAGAATTTTTCTACATTTTCCCTTCGTTTTAATTGTTACGTCGTTCATTTTGTTGTGCCCATTCTTCCGTAGACTTGAGCTAAAAATGAAGACATCATGTCAAAACCATGTTGAACTCTTGTTGGTTTTGAGCTGTAAATGAAAGTACGCAATAAGATAAGATGAAAGAGAAAGACAGTATAATTGGATAAAAAAGCGTATTTTTTTCCATGTATATTGTGTTGTCTCGTGCTCGGCGAAAAATGCTGCACTTTGTTTGATGGCAAAATAGAAACCAACGAACAAAAAAAAAATGCGAAACAGTAAGCATCCATCCATTCAGTAATGTCAGTATTTAATTTCAGTTAAGGAAAAAAAAGTTTCTCTGGGCTAAATTCTCTTTTGCACAAGCGTTCAACAGTAACAACAAGTGAAGTCTGTCTCGATTTCAACGAATGGCCAACGTGACCGAAAATATCGTTCATTTTATGAGCAGTGGGTACGCGCGCGCTCGCATCTAACAGATAGAGAAGAGAATGAAAAGTTCTTGAAATATATGGCGGTGCATAAGTAAAAAACCGCAACTTATGTAATATTGTGGTCGCCGGAATTCGTTCATCATAAAAATTATTCTCTGTTTTGCGTTTCGCGCTTCTTAATTTGTATTCATAATGATGCCGAACGGTGTACATAAATTTTGTGAAATACTTTACCAGTGCTATAGTTGTTATTTTATTGCACCTCTTTTTGAGCGACCACCTCATCATATATTTTTTCATGTTTTGTTTTTCATTCTCATACATTTTGATATTTGGTGATTCGTGTTTGATGTGTTTGCACAGAACTGTATTTAACTATAACGGTACGTAAACACATCAATCGAATAAGTTTTTACGGTAAATTCAGCATTGTAATGTGACCATTATGAACATTTTGCGCGAACCTGAAATATCACTTGATGCATTAAATTACAATTGCTTCTAGTTCAAGAGCAATAATTAACAATTATGAAATTGCAATAAATTCTTTCTGATAATGGAACATATTTCATGATTGACTCTCTCATTTAAAATGAAGAGAAAATTATTCGAAGTGATCTTACTAAATGGCTCTTACTTCCAAAACCAAAAAAAGTAAGTAAAAAAATGAAATGAGCACAATATATTTAGAGCAAATTCCCAGAATTGAGAATTTCGCATGCATATGTTCGATGAAATTGGACTGAAATTGATGGTTGAAATTTATATTATACATTTGTACGGAATGCAATAGAATATGATAACGGCATTGCTGCATTTACACCGATTTCCGTTATATGTTCTGCACACATTTAATTTGTTTTGAATATCAAGTGCCTTTCCTTTCAATTAGTTTTGCACATTTGCTTCGAATAATAATTCACTCAACTGAATAATGCTGTTGCATTAGCATTCATTGCGCGCACACATACACAGACACACATACAGTATTTGACTTTATTTCGTTCAACAATAAGAACAACAGCGAGAATCGCAAGCAAGTAACCGAGAACAGAAGAACGAAGAACAAAAAAGTGCCTGATATTAAGAATTTAATGGGTTTTCATGCATCTTTACTGTTGTTGTTGTTGTTTGTTATGGCAGAACCATTGTGTTTGCCGTCTCTTTTATCTATACCATATCTACGTTTAATGTTGTTGCCATTATTATCATTATCAAATGGGTTTTATGAATTCATTTATGATAAATACATATGCCATGTATATGGGCACATATAGCCCTGTGTGTGCGCGCAAGCACATCGTCATTTTCGAACGAAATGAAACCGCACGCTGTACGCAGAAAGGAAATCAACAACGAAAAATGAAATACCAATTTATTTATTTAACATGCTCCATTAAGTAAATTGCAAAGATTGAAATGAAAAACATGATGAATAAATTGCAATCAGTTCAGCTCGGTTCGGTTCAGCTTTAGAAGAAGAAAAAAATCGAAAACAAAAACACTGTTTACTCAGAACATTAACTTGATGTTATCAATTCATTTTCTAGCATCGAAAACCATCTCAAGTAGCTCTCTCATCATTGGCAAAAAAGTTTTATGTGGCCACTTTTCAAACTATGATCAAGTGGATATATACGCACTCCGGCACAAAATTTCCAAGAACCATTCTCCCCCTCTGCGTATGCAGTTTGAGGTGTTAAAATCCAGTGTGTTCCAAATAAAGGAACCGAATAAATTATGATGACAAAGAAGGCATTTCGCCAACTGCCTTTTTTCTTCATCTTCGTACTCCACAGCTCATGCCATGCATATGGATCGTATCACGTCATTTATCTAAATAAACATAAACAATAATGATAATAATAATTTTATTGAAGCCCAATTTATGTTGTGTGCGCGATGGCGCTCAAACTTGTGAGTTGTGAGACGAGCCGTTTGATGGATACAAACCATCGTAAATGCCTGATGATGTGTACTTGGCGTACTCATCTGCATGCGTACTGTGTGCAGTGTACGAGAGTGTGTGCGTTGGATCACATTCCATTGGGCCGGAGTTTTTATGCGCGATACGAACATTGGATAGATAAAGAGTAGAAAAAACAATGGCATTTTCGAAGAAAACCTATAACAAGATACTTTTTATTCGTTTAATGGCACAATTTGCAATTTGAATACTAATTTTTTTGTTCGCCTTTATTCTTTGGCGGTTTTACTTCGTACACGCGTGCAATTTTTCTCTCTCTTTTTTTTTCCCCAAAATTGATGTGCTGAATCGAAGGAGAATTTTTACCACATTTATTTGATGTATGTATTGTGCTACGGTTTACTTTGGTTTTTTTTAGCCATCAATATTTTGGAAGTTGTATTCGATGCGCACTCAGAAGCCACATGTGGAATTTAAAGTTTTGCTCGAAAATTAATTTGTATCTATCAAACAATTTTTTAGCCATAAACATGCGGCAAAAGTGTGATAAATTACATGCCGCCGCTACAGCACTTCGATGTGACAGGTTTCAAATTACCTACTGAGGCGAAATGATGCCTCTTTTTCTCACGTATATTATGCGATTGAGATTAGGTAAGTGCGTAAAATCCCATCTGTCTCTCTTTCGCACTGTCGTCGGAATGACTTTTTGTTGAATGTTTGTTTTTAATCTTCGCAACATCGTATAAATAGAATCTATGTAATAGATTTTGTACAATGCGTGTGTGTGTGTGAACGTAAGGTGCGAGCGTGAAAATAAAGGCTGCTTTTTAAATGCACATACACAACAACCTCTGGCTTCTTGAGAGATGGAACGGGCGTTTGAATAGATTATTCAAAGGCATTCGGCGAACATTGACGAGGCAACGGCACTTTTGAAATGAAAATTTGCATACGTATAAATGTTATTGCAACGGAAATTATTACAAATAGAAATGGTCGCTCTAACTTATGCCTAAATGTTTATTGAAATGTTTGGCCATTGTTTAATATGAAATAAATTTTATTACATAATAAACAGTACGCAAAATTACACACTAAAAATAACCAGTCAATTTGTTTGCATGCACGATCGTCAATCGCACAGGCCGAAGTGGCACAAGCAGACGGTTGATTTTATGAAAATGGCCACATATATTTCTCTTTTTTTTCGGTTGCCATTCAAATTAATTCACTCTCAACTCATTCAGACCCATTTCGATGAAAATATATTAAATTCGAACGACTTGTGTGTATGAGAGAGAGAGAGAGAGAGAAAAAGAGAGAGAGAGAGTAAAATGAACAGTTTAGGCGCGCGGTTCAAACATTTTCTAAAGAAAATATGCAGATTTGGCGTCCATGTCCGTTTCAATTATGATATACAGAATCTTTTCATGAATAAATAAATGTATTTGCATTCGATGCGAATTCAACCGATCCAAATTCCTGTGGCAATTGAATAACTCAACATTTTCTCACACACACGCACAAACACATTCACACAAATATGCATAATATACCCATAAGGATTTCAATGGCATTTGAAATCGATTTGAAATCCAAAAGCAAACTAACGAGCTGCCGATAACAAGGAGTGTGAGAGCGAAAGCAAGACGTGAAACAATGGACCCATCGTTATAATGTCCATTTCATATTCAACGTAGGCGATGGAATCATGGCGTTCATGTTATGCCTATTAAAATTCGGGGGTCTAACGGAAATGCACCATTCGCATTTTGAATATAATCGACGAAAAGTGAAAACAATGGAGGCGCAAATGAAATGAAATCAACCATAAAAACCTGGACACAACCGATTGATCCCAGCACAAATAAATTTAAATTGTTTTATGGTATATCATTTAGTCGGAGAGGGCAAAAAGGTGAAATGTATTCTGAGAATGAAACGAGACAGAAGAAACGAAAAAAAGGAGAGCGAAAAAGAAAAAAGGGCAACAGCGATTCGGTCGGAATGTGAGTACGAAATCCGAAATCGAAACAACAGCAATTGATAAGAAAATAAGTTGGCTATACATAAATGTATCGAATGTGCGGCAAAACATTATCAAAACGGTCCAACTTGAAATTCTATAGAGACTAGTTCCACCTTTTTTTATGATGCAGAAACGACGCGCGCGTGCTGCAATAAAACCAGCGGCAATCGAAACAATTTAATACTAACAGTAAAAACAGCCGACACACACACAGAGAAAGAAGAGGAGTGAGGGAGCGACGTGAAGTCGTTCGTTTGTTGGATTTTCGAATTATTTGGCATTGGTTTTTTTATTTTATTCTCAAGGTTTCGAACGGGGGAGTATCAGAATCACATTGTTGTTGAGGCTGTGCAAACCGAATTTAAAAAAC
This sequence comes from Contarinia nasturtii, assembly GCF_009176525.2. Classification (NCBI taxonomy): domain Eukaryota; kingdom Metazoa; phylum Arthropoda; class Insecta; order Diptera; family Cecidomyiidae; genus Contarinia; species Contarinia nasturtii. The sequence continues at coordinate 6,566,096 of NW_022198046.1, forward strand.
ATCTTGCGAATTGATTGAAAACGCATAAAAAAACATACACAAATCGAGAATCGTGACTAATTCATTGTCGACATTTTCAATGCAAATTTTATTCAATCTGAAAAAAAGCATCTCTTACTCGTTCAATGTTTTCACAACTGAAACTGTTTCAAGTGCTATTACATCCATATACATTGGAATCGAGTGGCATAGAGTTTTCACAAAATTTCAAATTCAACTTATTATCCGTTCGAAATACCAGTATATTCGATGTTTGCAATTCTCTTTTCAACGTCGAATTGGAAATTGGAAGTCAACGTATAGCAAATTTTTGGCAATCAAAATAGCAAACGTTTGCTTGAAAATACACCACGTGATATTGGTAGAAATGGCAAAAAAGGGGGAGAGAGTTTGTGACGATGAAAAACGAACAAGAGGAAGAGTATGTTTTTCTTCGTGAGAAAACGAAGAAAAAAGTAAAAGAAATGAACAATTTTTACCTTTTTCCATTTGGAATGTGATGTTACTTGTTGCTAGATAAAGTACGATGATCAAGGGGGAGACTTTTTTCAGAGATATACTATTATAATACTATTGCGAATCATTTAAGCCGAGTGCTGAACGACAATTGACGACAACAAAACCAATGCAATACTATATTTCTGTTTCGGCTATCGCATTACACATTTACACGTATGATAATTTGATTTGATAGCACGGTGCGTGCGAATACATTTTGTCATTCTTTTTTTCTATTCGGTGTTTTTTTTCTTTCCTCGCTCTCATTCTTTTTCCGCAGCACGGAAATGTGAAAAATTCTGAAATAGCTCACTCATTGCTATCATTTGCCATCCACTTATTTCGAAGCTTTTTTTTCCTTTGTGTTACTCCTCTGCTTTTTATTTGTATACATATATTTCCATGGGATTTTTTCAGATTCTAGCTGATAATATCGCTGCTAATACACTAAAACCATGCGCATCAATAAAAAAAAATCAAATTATCTCGAGTAATATATTCTAATGCTGATGTGATACGCACATATCGGTGTGTCGATAGATGGGCTTTAGGCAAGCAGAAAGGTTTGCAAACGACAGCAAACAGTTGGCACACTCTTACCTCTCCGTCTTTCGTGCCAAACGCTTTTGTGCTAAAAAGAAAAATTTCTGCACCACACACACAGACACGCACACACCAGCCAAACGGCGAAAAAAGTGTGTACGTAATCCAAATGCAAATTTTTTTTTCTTCTTTCGTGCCTTGCTTTGACATGAATGTGTGCATATACATAATGTTCAGCCGCTCTTCTCTTCTGCCGTTGCTCAATCATTTCGGTTTTTATCGATTTGACGCCTTTGAACTACGTTCAGTTTTATTTTTGTTCCGTTTACGGCGGGAGGCAGAGAGAGAGAGAGAGAGAGAGAGAGAGAGAGAGAGAGAGAGAGAGAGAGGAAGCAAAGGAGTGTGAGTTGATGAATGCTTCCATTATGCTCGTTCTCGGTACGCGCATAAGTAGTTCGAGTGTCTTATTTTCGTCTCTATATTTTTTTGCTCTTCTTTATGTGCATTGAAAATTGCGTGTACGTGAAATGTATGCATAGTGCGTTTTGAATTGAACCGTTGACAAGCACCTTCAATTTGCTATGCAATCAAACAATCTATAGCGTCTTATTACCGCTTTAAACATAGTTCACAACGACGTTGACGAAAATGACGACAACGTGTGGCAACTGGAGCGATCCAAAGTATGCCAAACTCTTCAATATGCTACATCAACCATGTTTATTCCAATGTTTGCGTCTTTTTTTATAGGAAGATCAAGTCTTGGTGCCAATGCCTGGTGTGTTGTTGGTGCTGCACCACCAGCAGCATGCTTCTCTGCGTCTTTTCTTGTTTCTTCTTCTTCTTGCTTTCTACTACTCTATAATTCAGCTTTTGTTTGTGCACATTTACATAGTTCTATCGTCGACCTCTCGTTCGCATGTCGCAAAAAACCATGATATTCTGGAGTTTTTCGCAAAAACATACGGAAAACAAGAACATTGTTTGAAACAACACGACTTTTTTTTCTCTTCTTCTTTTCACTTGAGATATTATTTTCATCTTGTGTGCTGTTGTTGTTGTTGTTGTTTTTCTGGCTCGATTTTCGCCACGAATCTCACAACCACACACACATACACACCGCACAATTCGCGTATTTCTTTTTTCTGTTTGCTATATGAACCATTCTGACTCTGGTGGCATTGTGCATAAATGCTTAGAATACGGGAAAGCTGTTAACCGCAAGATGACGAATGGTTCTTGAATAACAAGCAAACGAATTTGCACAAAGAATACAAATGTAACACGGCAAATGAGGGAGAGCAAAAAAATATAGGCAAATGCGCAAACAGCAGATCGAGCAAGAGAGAGAGAGAGATGAAAAAGAGGCAGAGAAAAATTATTGTATAAAATAATAAACAAATTTTAGAAGAAAAACATCGATGGAGCACGCAGCGATTGCTCGATGCTTGTTACAAGTGTGTGCCATAAAGAATTATCTCCGTTTTTATTCTCATGCTATTTTTCAGCTGGAATAGTGCAATGAACTATGATGATAGTTAGACGCATTTAAATCGACTTAGACGACAAAACAGGTGGAACTTTAATGCGGCTACTTGAATTCATTGAATATTGCCGTTGCTATTGCAACTGAACAAGTCATTTAACAATGACATCACGATTCAAACGATCAAAAACAGAAAAAGTAGTCAAAATAAAATTCGAAGAAAAAAATTGTCAACGTAGAAATGACCAAAGTGCATTGTCTTCATTATCGAATATGTTGGCGGTGCTGTATAAAAAGCAATGTGATTTATAAACCTTATAAAGAAGGAACTTAAAACTATCGCCAATTTTTCCAATTCGCAATATGAAAGCATCGTTGAAAATTTCGGCTGTGGCCGCCGGGTTTCATTTTACTCTCAGATGAGCATCATCATTCTACAAACAGTGAATAAATTTCCAAACGGCGAGCGAAAATGCGAGAGAAAAACAAAGTATACTGTTTCTTCTTTACGAAGTTGAAAATCATCATTTGGTATTCTATCGTCGTAAAATATTAAATCGTTTTTAGACACACACACACACACACACTCCAGACTGAGAGTTTCATATGCGTACTTGTTCATTCGCCCGCTACTCTTCGATGTTTGGTGGTACGCTTTATTTATGAATATTCTTACACTGCTTAGTTATTCTGTGTCATTTTCGGTTATTCTCTTTTAGATAAATCTTAAATTGCGTAAAAAAAACTTTTTCAACAATGAAAATATGGCTATTGAGCAACGCGAGCACATACACACATGGCGGTTTTTGCTCGTTCTCGTCTGTTATAGTGTATTATTTTAGCACGCGATTCGCTCGATTTTTTCTTTCTACACTTGCACCGAGGCGAACGAACAGTATTTTTTCTAGAAAACATTTACCGAGCATTAATTCTCGAGAATTGCTAGTCTTGAGCCAAGTTAGGAGGCGAAAATATACAGTAAAAGATGAGAAAAACACAGTGCTCGTTGTAAAATTGTGTTGAATGCATTCTTATCATCGCCTAATCTATTCTATATTTGGCATTCGTTTTCCAACGCTCTGATTCACCAGACATTTCGGAACCAACTTTTGAACGAACCAAAATACCAAAATGATGTTTATGGTGTGTGCGTATAATATACCTTCGAGGCAAGCACTTTAAAATACATATGACGTACTTGCAGATCTTATGGAATATTTGTTTTTAAATGTTGATCCCCTCAGACGGAAAACGAGAGAGAGAAAGTGACATATACGGAAGAATAAAGTCAAACAGATGAGTATTTCATCGATGAAAATAGGGCGAATAAAGAAATCGTCGCAAATATTTTACAATTGATCGCTTTTATAATTGAAAAGAATGACAAACTCTCTTTGTTTCAATCAATTTTTTTGTCTCAAGATAAAACTTTTCTTCAATTTCATTGATATTTATTTGATTGATCTTAGGTCAACTTTTTTTTTGTCACACCAAGCCACAAATTTCGTGATAATTTTAAAACGGAATCGAATTCACGTGCGAATCAAGAAACAAAAAAATGTGAGTAATGAAAGAACAAGAGTTGATTTAACAACAATTAAAGAGCGTGAATAGTAATGATTCTGGTGCCAAATGATTTTTTGGCTCAAGCAATTTAACTGTAAAACCAAAAAAAGTAAGAAAAAGTAAAAAATCGTGTTTTATTTGATTACATTGCGCGCGTGTGCTATTTCCAATTTTTGTTTTTTTCGTGCTGATTTTTTTTTCTTCAGCTAACAAAGGCTTCCGGTGCGTGACTCTTAATGGAATTAAATCTTCCGTCATAAGCGAGTGTTTTTTGCTCTTTCCATCCCAAGTCCCAGTATTTTTTCAACAACAACAATTTTTTTATTTTCTTTACACGAAATGTTGATTTTATTAAATTTTGCTGTATTTGGATGCGTGCTCGGTATTTTTACTATAGAATATTTATTTATTTTCGGGCGCTTTATGACAAACCTGAATTTCGATGGAGATGCATGCGAACTAGAAAACAACAAAATATTTTTTATTGATGCCATAGACAAAAAAAAACCCACGTGCTTTTCTGCTGTGTGAAGCGATACTTCGTCTATTGTATGAATGTTATTTCCGCAAGGCATAAACATAAAATACAAATATTTGCAACTCGAAACTGATCAGCAATAATAATAATTGAATTTCCCGAGAACAGAAGATGGGAGAAAAACACGAGCGACTTGTAAATATTCGATCATTTTATGCCTGAAATTTCAATCACGTCGGATTTCATTCATTGCTGTTAGCATCCGGCCGACTCTAATTTCAGATGTCGAAGAAAACAAAGAAAAAAAAAAATCACTCAATCATTTTTACATACACAACGAGCAAGTGAAAAAAAAAATCCATCGTTTGAATATATTTAAGTTACATCATTTTATGGAAAACAATTTAAGCAAGAAAAGCGCTGGGTTTCATCTTCACGTAAGTAAATATGACCTTTTTCGACTAGATGTATGGATAGAGAAAAGAGAAAAGAACAAATTAAGCTATCGTCGAAACAGACGAAGTATGTTTTTGGTTGTCTTCCATGTGAACAAGAAACGTTATGTTAGAATTAGTTACTATTGCCGTCAAGATTAATTGTATTTTAATAAAACGTTTAGGTTGTCTTATCCGCAGGTGTAAACACATTTTATTTTGCGTTTCGTTTTACTCAGCTGGAGATTGGTATTGCTATAGAGATAAGTTCTGCAGAGAAAATCGTTGAAGTTTTTTTTTGCAATTCAAAATGTCAAGGGCTTGGAAAAAATAGTAATACTTTTCAAGCCATTGCTTTGCATGGTATAGTTTGTATGTATTCGCTTCCACTTCATGCAACATCGATTAAATCGCACGGAAACAAACAAATAAACAATATTGCAAAAGCATTTACACTCTCATTGCCAGGATTTTTTTCCCCACTGTTTAATTGAAAATTACATCAATTTTCTATCGATCAGTCAGGGTGTCTGCGTGCACAAAATGTATGAACGAGCATGCCGAATGTGGAAAAAAAGAAAGAGAGAAAAAAATTGAATTAAATTCATGTTCGTCGCAAATTGGCCAGGCGCGTTCGCGTGAAATCGATTAACATTCACACTGGATGGCGTGCCATATACAATGGCTTTTGAGCCACACAGAGATACCAATCAAATCAAAACCATCCGAGAAAAACCTTAATCCAATTACTGATAATGTAGTTAGCGCAAATCCGCAATAATATTAAATTACAAATAACAATTGAATCGCTTTTTCTGCTAGTTTTTCACTTCCATTTCTTTTTCATTCGTTCTCTCTGTCTACCTCAAAATCACATTACTTTCACATGCACAGATATTTAATTGTAACACCGATCAGCATTAGGTGCGACACCAAACACGTATGTGCGAATGCACGCAAAACGGCTGCATCGAAAGTGAACGGAATTAGCTTAAATCTATGCGCGGCAAGAAAAAACAAGGGGAAAATTGTAAAAGACACTTTAATTAATATCAAAATGGTAACCAAATTAGAAAAAGCACAGACACCGACATTTTTACCATTTTTCTCGTATTCTAAATATAGAATAGAATTCGATCAGGTTTCAAATGTAATAGAATAATATTAATTGGGTTGGAAATGAAAAAACCATAAAAAAATTTGAGATGAGTCTCACTTTTCATCGACCGTGGAAAAGATATGCCAAGTAAAAACATCAAGTTCCTAATTAAAACTTTCATTTGCGATTAATCAAATTAAATTCGTTTCGAATCGTGGATACCAGACGCTGTGATATTCTTTTTGTTTCGTTTTTGCATGTTGAATTGTTTTTTTTTCTCCATCTAGAACGCGGACCTTTTTTTTGCTCAATAGCAGAGAGACCTTAGCATCACATAATATCTTCTGAAGCGTTCTATTCTATTTCCTCTTTTCTCGTACATTTTTAAGCCAACCTGCCGCTTTCTGCTCATTTGTTCGCTTTGAATTTTGTAATTAAACGTTTTTCATCTGGTCGATTTTTTCGGGTCATCAACACTTCACCACACACACATAGAGAGAAAGATAGACATAAAAAAGTGTCAGCGAATTCACTGCGTGGTTTTAGTAATGAACACTTTTATACGCTTCAAATGAGAAACATTCTTCACGCTGTTTGATTTTCGTTCATTCCATTCTGTAGCAATGTCAATTGTCACGTCATATTCAATGACACAACCTGAAAAAAGCCCGAAGAGACGATTGAAAGAAAAGACGCGATGCTGACCGCTTCGTACTTAATGTTATTAACTTTGATATGGTTCATTTCCTCGGAGCAACTTTTTTCTGTATTTTCCAAACATACTTATTTTATGTTTTACGGCATCACGATATCGTCGCGTGAGAAATCGAAATAATATGACAACATTTTTCTGGTTGGGTTTTCTACAAGACTATCTCAACAATTTTTTGATTTGACCGAATTTTTTTTTGGTTTGGATTTTTTTTTGGGAAGCGCTTTTTCGTCGACTTGTCTAGATGCTATACAGAAAGAAATGTTGATAACGACAAAAAAAACTAATAAGCAAATATTTAATGTGCTTTTTGTCAAAAGTAATCAGATTTATTCATTTTCTCTGAAATTGCTGCATTTTATTTAATCGAATTTTCTCATTGGACTTTTTATGTCGTAATCACATTTGTATGGAGACTCAGCCATAGACTAGTGGTTAGCGTGCCAGGTTTGTGAGCATGAGGACACGAGTTCGATTCTCGGTCAAATTTCGTCCGGTATTTTTCCACCGTGATTCGCTCAGGGATTATCAGTGGTTTAATCAGGAGAAATTTGGGCCGGGTCTCGGACTTGTGGAGTGCTTCGGAGGGCACTTAAAGCTGTCGGTTCCGTGTTTGTGCACAACGAATAATGGGTTCAGCATAGACACACGTAAAATGGAGTGCCTTTACGTTAGGTTGGTGTCTTGGATATGTCAAATATCCAATACGTCAACCGTAAAAAGGTAGTGCTGAACTACTGGTGAATATACCGGTAAATCAGTGGTGGTAGCATTCCTACATTGAATAGAGGAACCCAGCGCCATCTGGAGTATGGTAGAGTTATGAGTGTTCACAACAACTGCAGTGAGTTGGGTCCTAAGTGAAGCAATGGTCTAGGCCCTGCCGAACAGCAATGGTCACAGAAGGGCCCTGCCGAACAACAAGGGCCGCTGAAGACCATGCTGAACAGCAAGGGCGACTGTGCCGAACAGATGGAACCCCGGCAGTCTAGTAGCATCATAACTCAAACGGGTGTCTTGCAATAGGTAAATTAACCTAAGCAACGAGAAACTATGGATATTACTGAAAAGTAGACCTAGTATGCTCCCCGTACAAATCCAATAATCCAATAATCCAAATGGAGTAAAAAAAGGAGTGAGTGACATTCAAGAAATTTGTCCACTTTTTTTTATTGGATTGTGTGCATAATTTTGTCATTGCAATGCAGCCAAATAAGTATTTCTGTGTAGGAATTTTCTAAGATTTCGCACACCGGGGCAATCCATTCATAAAATGGGTACTATTCTCTTTCGCTTTGTTGTTGTTCGTTATTCTCTGATGTACTTAACGACCATTATCTAGATTGTAAATCTATCTTTTTTTTTCGGTGGGTTGAAGTACGCGCCATTTTGTTGTACGAGAATTTTCGAAAGGAATTCTTGCTACCGGTGATTATTATCACACTTTGAAAAATATCGGTGTAGGGGCAAAGTCAATTGAACGAATGAGGGTAATGTGTGCGATGATTTTCAGTTGAAACTTCTATTCTATGTGTCTGTTGTTATGAAAACCACTTTCAAATTCAATGGTAAATATGCTTATTAAATATTTTACAGAATATGACGGGCCGTCATTGACGGCACATCAGACACAATAAAATCCGGCCAGAAAATTTCCACCCTTGCACTTGACAAAGAGACAGTTATGTGAATACTTTACAACCACTACAACAATACCACGCGGTTGCGACCGATGTAAAAATAGACCGAATTATTGTGACCGAAAAATAGGATTCGCATGAATGAAAGATGTAATATAACAAAATTGAGGTAAATTTTGCAAAATAAATGTGAACAAAGCGCATTAAAATTATGAGAATATGCTTGTTACTACGATGATTTCGTTTTCATTGTCATAGATTTTCCATTTTGATGCGGCGACATGCGCCCGTCATAAGAAAAGTTATTTTAGTTCATTTTCCAAAAAAAACCATTGCCAGAAGGGATGAATTGTACATGCAAAAGAATATTCGATACAAAAAATGAGCAAGGGAAAATTGGGTTCGGTCGGACTTTCATTTTTTTTATGGATCATTCATGGGTAAAAGGGGGGTGTAGCTGTAGGTAGGCCCGGATACCAATCAATTTTGATCCGAGTAGAATGAACCCTCTTTTCTATGGTTTTTGACGAGAAACACTCTTCAGATTTGCTAGGTTTTAGCGAATCGACCAATCTCACCAAATTTCTGACTGTGCCCATGTATGATATGGATTCCGTTACTTGGCTAATAACTAAAAAAAATATTGCTTGACTGAAATAATACAAATGGCATTGTCTCTCCTGTAATTTCAATTTTTCTTTCGTTTCGTCCTTGGTCTTTTTTTACGATTATTTCCCCTCAAGAATGTCTTTCGTACATATTTTCGCATAGTCCAGCATTCTCGTATCGCATTGACAGACACAATGTTTGTTTCGTTGCACTCCACTGTATTTTTCTCATTTAACTGCTTCACAGTATTCAATGAGACCGTTTTTCTACTTTCTTTGTCACATTTAAATGTTGGTTTTTGTTTATTTCCAATGGAATCAAGTTTGAAAATGTGACAATCGTTAAATTATAATGTTTTGCATTGGAGTCGATCCAAGCAATTTAGATGCTTTTGCAATTTCTGTTGCCAAATATAAAATGAATTTTCGGAAATGAAAGCAAAATAACAAGTTGCGCTTTGGAAAATTCAAATGCCAAAAATGTTAAGTTGCTTTTTCTTTAATGTTTTGCTTGAATGGAATTCCATTTGCAACTGTCAAAAACATTCCATTCATCTTGTTGTGATGAATTTTATTTGGCGTGTGCGTCGTTTTACATTCAGAATATCTCTCCTCCTGCTCGCTTTTCACTTAATACGTTTTTGTCTTTTTCTTTCATGCATTGGGATTTTAAAAAGTGAGCCTTTTCTCCCCGTGCGCATCCGTCTAATGTGTGCCGGGGCATTTTGTGATTTTCTCTCACACACACACATTCACAGAAAGTTGAATATTGCCACAAGCAATTATTTATGTAAATACAAAAATGTAAATTAAATATAAATTAGTTAAATTTTGGAGATGGAAACAAAAACAATAAACAAAGCATCGAAAATATTGCCACCGAATAAAAGATCGCTTGTATTAGATTGCGAAAGAACAACTTTGACCGCAACCAAAATGAATTTCTTATCGCTTGTTTCATTTTCTTCTTCGTCTTAGCTGCATTTTTTTTCTCACACGTACAATGCTTTATTATACAGAGAGACAGAAATGTCAACTCACGACACAAAAGTTTTTTCATTTACTAAATCGAATCCGTACGGTTTTGAAAATGCAAAAAGTTTAATTTCAAAACGAATCAAGTTTCATTCACAATGTCTCGTTTTCTAAAATGCAAACTTCTACTTGGATTCGTTGAACTGATGAGAAGAAAAGAATAGACCGAGCTAGCGAAAAGAAACATATGAAATTGTTTGTGACTTAATCAATTTAAATGGACTGAAAGAGAAACGATAAGTTTTCAAACTGAATAATTGAGTTTTTTTTTAAATCACTGCCAGTGATATGAAAGGTGGCCGTCTCGTTTGGCTCATCATTACACATTGGGGATAAAAAAAAATGTAGGAGCAAAGCAACAGCAGTAGCAACAGAAGAGACATTAGCATATGACATATAAAATGAGTTGCATTGCGCGAACAACTTTTTAATTAGAACGATTGAAAGAGACATAAAACACTGTTGAGTTCATCGTTTTTATTGTAACCCATTATACAGCTGGTGGCGACCGCTGCCTCATTTTTTTCATCTCACCATACAGTGTCACTGTATAAGATTCTTGAATAACGTGAAACTATAGTTATCCAACGGACGTTAAGTTGTGCATATTTCCATAATTAATTTCTGGAAAAGTTAGCGAAATTGTGTCGATGGCATCCAATATAAACTGCAACTAAGTGTTGCCGCAATCATTTGAGTACTGGTACGAAATATAGTTGTCGCAGCATCAGCATCAGCCACAGTGCAGCAGCTGCGGTAACATTGATCGCAATGCTCTTATTTATTGCCAACTCAATTAACCTGTGACTTGATACGTGATTCATTTCTGTAAAATTCATTGCGCGGAAAAAAGCGAATCGTTTCCATTCGAATGAAAGAGGGCAAAGCAGACCGATATTGAATTAAGTAATCTGGGTTAGATGTGACTTGGGTTATTTTTTTGCAATTCTCTTGCTTTTCAATAGAAAAGAAACACATTTATGACAGTGCTATCCAATTTATACGAAAATCTAGGTGCTTCTTTTTTTGCCGGAGAAAGTTCACTTCTGATTATTCAAATTTCGTTTTTCAAACATTGAAATCAATCGATTGCAGTTTCTCGCATTCCAATATGAAATATTCGTGCATGTGATGGGGATTTGCAATGCATTGTGCTCTGACATCCAGCAATTTATTAATAAAATCAGAATCTTGTTTTTACTCGGTGAAAAACCTTACCAGTTTTTCTCGAAAAATACATTTCCGTTGCAAATGCACACCCATGCGCATATACAGTACCAAACATTGAATGTGATAGAGCAAATTGGAAGGATAAAAAAAACAATGCGATTACTATTTTTGAGAAATATATTAGGCTATATTGATTCAGTCGACCGATTTTCCTGACACAGAGTGAATCTAATATGCTTTCAAATGTTAATGGTTCTCATTCATGTAGCTCATGTGATCCATTTTTCATGTGTGCAAAAACGGGCAAAAAAACAAAATTGTACGCGAACTGTGGCACATGTCCGAGAATGACAAAAAACACAGAAAGAGAGAGAGAGAACATAAAATAATAAAAAAATGGCAGTGAGAGGATTTCGGTGTGCAAAACATGCTCGAATGCGAAAGAATATTTCCGAAGAAGAAATAGAACGATTGGTAACTAAAAGAAGGAATTGATGTATTTGTTGCATCGTGCATATTGGTCATAAATGTAATTTAACATGATCGAATAGTGGCATCCAATGTACAAATTGCATTTACTGGCCACTGATTTCGATGACTCAAATATGAGCAAATTGAGTTTAGTCTTGAGCTTGAAATGAAGTGAGTGGAATAACTTATGAGTTTGAGTGCAACACTTAGATGAGGTAGAGTAAGAGAGACACACAGAACGAGGTAAAAACATGTACCGAATTCTTTCAGAAGAGCATTGAGCATTTTTTTTATTATTGTGGGCGCTCATCGAATACGACGAACGAAGAAGCCACACAGCCAACCAGAATTTTGTGACGCAAAAGTATTGTACGCGCAATGAACTGTAAATTGGAACTGAATGTGGTTATATTTCATGTGTTGTGAGTACGATTACCGGCAGGCAGAAAGGTGAAACACTTCAGGGCAACGCTTTTCAATGCGAAGAAAAAAAAGAATGAACAAAACGAAGTTATCGAAGTGAAAACGACAAATGAACTGAATGCTTGCCACTAACTCTTCATTTGTGTACCCTTTGGATGCTTGGTTGGTTAGCTGGCTGCCTGTCTGAATGGCTCAAACATTTCAAATCAAAATGCATTCGAAATCAGTTTTGCGGTACATTGTTTGAGTGTGTTCTCTCTCGCACTCTCGGTGTGTATGTACTCAATGTATGGATATCATGCGAGTATGATTCATTCATGCAAATATACGATGAACAAACGAACAGAATCGGATTAGAAAAGACAGATTTTGCAATTGCAAACGAACAATAATTTATCATGGGAAATTCAATTTGACATCTTCATCAACATCATGACTGTTGCATTTAATAAAAGCGTCCGATCAAATAATACAGCAAACTCTTTTTCAATGCATATATACTTTGCTTTGGATGCATGTTATACGTCAGCTATTTCTTAATGCCAGTACTCCAACTGCTGCTGCTGTCAATTCAAACGAAAATGCTTCTGAGCTTGCAAATATTTTTGGAAAAAAAAAATTGAAACATTCTCGAATGCTTTTCAAACGAATCAAGCATAAAATATTACAAAGTATGCGAATTGTATGCCATTGCCAAACTGACAAATGACACATTACATCGTAATTAGTTTGGATCACAAGCCGGTGCTCTTTGATTGCAATAAGAAATATTCGCACATTGCTTAGCAGCAATGGACGCTAATTATTATGGTCTTTTGTATTGATTTATGTCATTCATTTGTAATATGCTTAAATCTTACACAAACGACACATGCACATAGCCCAAAGAGATTATCTTAAGAACTTTCGAATTAATTACTCGCATTCATGTGCATTTCAATATTTCAACATTCATATAAACGACATGTGATTTATTCTCTTTAATTTTGCTCTGATGGATACATGGATCGAAACACAAAAGTCATTCTATTTAGAGCAAAGATGAACATAACCAAAGGCTGTTCTTTTCCTGTCTCTTTTGCACACAGTTCCTTATGCTCCCTCTTACTTTTCCCTCCTTCATTCTCCCGCTCTTTACTTCTTTGTATGCTCCTTTTTTTGTCCAACTCTGTTCCAGCTTATTTTCATTGAAAATTAACTGCAAGTGTTTGGTTCGAGTCCATTGAGTTTTGCGAAATAAAATCGATAGCCGAGGGCTTTTGAATGAAAAGAAAGCACAAATTTTGTAACATCATCATGACCGTTTCATGCTAACGCCTTCACTTGTTATTGTTCTTGAATAATGATGTCGACTAACTGGCAAACATAAATAGAGAACCATAACGATTTTGGTGTGTTCGAAAATGTTTCTTCAACTACTACATGTAATAATATGGAATCAACGTGCGAAACGTTCCTATAAACGGCTATGCAGAGCGTAATTCGTGCGTTCATGATTATATATATGTAGCAATCAGATCGACGTCTTTGTATCAATCATGACTCTGAAGTGTTCAATGAATACAATCAGGAAATGAATAAAAATGATATGATTTAATTCACACGCATGAAAAAAGAACAATCAACATCATTTCAATACATCCGAACAAAATTCATCAAAACCAAAATGGAATGTTGAAATCGATACCATATAATCATGACAAAATAACAGCTAAACGCTAGAATTTTTACACACATCAGCATTGCTTACGTGCTACGACCAATGACCATCCAATTGCAAACGATGATACAACGAAATTTTTCTCGGTTCACCTATGATTTTGGAATTCGCCGAGTCAGCAATCTATTCTCGTCTTCTTTATTCAGTTCTTCTTGAATCATTTAGTTTCTTACCTTTTAAGCAATAACTTTTGATTTTTTTTTCTCACACCGTTCCATTGATCGCAAACAGAAATTAGAAAGACATCGATTTCAAGAATAGAATGATTTCAGTTAGATGATCAAGAGCAACACAATACACACACACTTGGTTAGAAAAATATTGACTCGTTTAAATGGCCAGCACTTTTATTATGTTGTTACGACCGAAGTAGCAGAAAAAAATGAACTCGAATACAGAGAGCGAGAGAGAAAGAGAGCTAACAAAAAAAGTTTGCCATGGTCTAGCATTGTTGATGGCTATCGGCAGTGCAATCTGAGCGGGTTTGTTGTGTTCGTTTGTATTTTTGACATTTTACTTAACGAATTGTTTACAGAGGGAAAAGTTTGCCGTTATCTCTCTCTCTCTCACTGCCACTTTTGTTGATTTCGCTTTTCAGCATTTTATAGATATATTCTTTTTTTTTTTTTTTTTGTTCCTGTTGTCTCTATGTGTTTATGTCAATTCCGCTGTGTGAAATCAAGTGGAACGCGAGTTGTTTTGTGGAAAAAAATTATGTATTTGGTCACTGTTTTTCGTTGCGCGCTTAATCTTTTGTTTCGGTGGTGGTCAATTTGTTCTTTGGCTTTAATTTAGTTCTGATTCAGTCGGCAAAAAAAAACACCAGCTCAATGCTATCAAAATAATGATTTCGCATTTTCGTACAAAAAAAAAAAACAATGAAAAAAAAACAGAAGGGATGCTAGATCTTCGGGACCATACAGTGCAGATGGTTTGCACGATGCGTGGTTGTGCCCTCAAGGCATTTTGTTCTCAAAGTAAACAGAAAAAATGGCCACTAAATCTATTGCAAGTCTTTTTTTTGTGAAACGAGATCTCTTTGTTTTCTGTAGTGAAACGGGACACAATTCGAACAGCACGAGTCGATTATGCGCTGATATTCTGTCAGAGTTTGCAACTGGTCTTTGTTTTGTATGCACGCGCACTCAAAACCAGTGACCGGTTCGCGCATATTTCTATGCCTGATAGCTATGCTAAGCATAGCGGAGACGCAAGCCGCAACGCACCCGTCACCATTCGATTCGAGCTATATTGTATGCGCACGGTCGTCTGCATAAACGAACATGTGTATTGTTCATATAGAGTGAACGGCGATGCGTCGGTTGCGTTTGCGGCTATACTTGGCATATCTATGCTACCTAGCGTATTTAGGCAAGCATAGAAATATGCGCGAACCGGTCACTGCTCAAAACTTTCAATCCGATGTACACCATTTTCAAAAGCATGCTAGAAACGCCGAGCCGAAAATTGCAAAACGAAATTGAAAAGAAGCAATGGCATCAGGAGGCCACCGAAACAGGCATCAGATGTGCAAGCAATTTTTGCTTTTAGTTTTCATTATAAACGGCATCAGCACACATTCTCTTCAGCCGAACAAAAAAAAATTAACAACAAAAGCAAAAGCGATGGCAACATCAACGCCATATATACATATAATATGACTTTGCAATTTTCGCCCCGAAATGCATTGCGAAACATTGGTGCACAAGAGCAAATTATGACTGTAAGGCTAGAATAAGTGCCGACTAACTCGTTCTGGGGAATATTTTAGAATTTCGCCAAACCAAAAAAAAAAAACATACAGCAACTACAACGACAACGACGTCAACGATGATGATGATGAAAAAAGAAATGGCGGCCAAAAAATTACGTTGGAACAAGAAGAAGAAAAAAAGTAATAATTGCAGCGGCAACAGTAGCAGCGATTTCGTCGAAAAATTCTATGAAAAGCTGAAGTTCATTGCGCCTTCAGCTCAATAGATGTAATTTCAAAGCGACGAAATTGCGACGAGAACACAACTAAAAAAATAAAATAAAAAGAGCATCCAACAAGAACATAAAAATCAACCAACTTATTCATTCACACGAGAATGAAGAGAAAGGAAAACAAAACAGAGAAAGAGATGCGAGTGAATGAGAGAGGCAAAAGCATACAGGCAAAAAAGTGTGCACAAAACTTTGTTTGGCAGTTAGAACAGAGAATGTCATTAAAATTAAAACAAAACAAAATGAGTTTAACTGAATTTTTTCACTTTATGTCGGATTTTTAGTTTTTTTTTTTGAATTCGAGACAAAAAGAATATCGCCGATAAAGTAGCATGAACTGGTTATATTTTATGTGCCTGTGTGTTTTTCATGTGTCATTTAAATTGCGTAGAAAAGTTTCCGTAAAAATAATGTTTGACATTATTCGTTTTGTTGTGGATTGTTTTGTTGTTGTTCGTTGCTTACATTACGAATTTTTTTCTTGTTGCTCCTTGATTTGATCTTTTTGCATGAATTGCGGCTTAAACACATTCAAGCCTATGCTGACGAATAGAGTGAGAGTAATTTTGTCTTGAATAAAATTCATCAGTCGACTGGAACACTGCACACGTATAAATTTAATGTTTGTATTGGAAATGAAATAAATACGAATATTTCAAATAAGAAAACAACAAATGCATTCAACAAAATCCGGTATAAGAACCAGTTGTGATTGTTCCCTTGTAACGTACACATCAACATTGACAATTCAAAATTCAACATTTCGGAAAGTTGATGAAAAAGAATTGCACATGAATGAAGATGATCGTTTATTTTTGCACAACGTCTCACCTCTATCTCTATTTTTTTCTTCTTCTTCTTCTGCTGCTGGCTTGATATACTGACGTGTCGCTTTTCATTCTATATTCTTAACTTGATGAAGAGCAATGTGATCTTTTCAATATTACCGGTTTATGCATTATAGGCTCATGCATACAAATTACAAAGAGCGCAGAGCACTTGTTAAGTACATTGAGTTTTCAGCTTATCGCCTGAAAGCACTTTAGTGTATGTATTATATTTCGTCGTTTCGCGTTCGACATTTAATGACTTCACCATTGTAAATGGTGTTATAATCGTCGCATGCGAAACTTCAGCAGCAGCGGCACCACCGCCACCATCATCATCCGAATAAAAGAAATGAAAGACGAATCATGCTTTTATTATTGTCTCTGTCTCTTGTGCACAAAATTCATTTGAGCAAATTAACGGTATTTCAAAATCGAAAGAGATTATAAAACGACTGACTGGCACTGAAAAACAATGCCGACTAAATACAATTCTGAAAAATTCCGACGTAATCACATTTTTTTTGTTTTGTTTAGACTAAAATTCTTACATTAGATTCCGGCGCTTTAGAATTATGCTGTTTAAACGTGAAACAAAAATACAAAAGAATTAAATGAGATTCGGTTCGGCGTAACAAGCAAACGAGAGAGGAAAAACAGCACATTAGCTGTAATGTGGCCGAGTGATGTGAGTTATAACGCCGTTGTTCTTATGTGTTTTTCGGTTGATTATGATGATGATGAAATAAATACCGAAATCAATACAAATTTTGGACCCCGTTTTCAATTCCCCCCAGAGTTCAATAACATCGAAAAAAAAGTTGGATGGAAATTATAATGGCATTTGATGTATACTCTTAATTTTTGAGCAGCCATTAATTACATCAAACAAGTCAAGGTGCGCCATTCAAAGAGAGCGCCATTGTACTATGGCAACAAGCACTTGGTCACATTTTTGAGCAGCTCATTTTTGTGATTCGTAATAATGGTCTTCTAATGCCATTCCTCATACTCTCATTGAACAAAAATAATGAAAAAAAAACTCTTGACGAAAATCATTTGATGATAATAATGTCAAAAAGGTCGATGTCGCGATCCCAATGTAGATGTTGTAAGAAGATAAAAAAACGAAGTTGATGTGCTCAATGCTTTAGTTTAAAATCAGTCAGCAAATAATATTCAATTGACAATTGACAATTTAACAAATTGAACCGAATAGATATGAAGTACCTAGATATACTTCATGTGATATTATATGAAAATGTCGTCGTATCATCGGCATCATTTCATTTTATCTGGTGCGTGTCAAGTGACTTTTCCAAAATGGTAAGACAGTTCCGTCGTTCGCGTTCAACTGACGAATAAGCGAGAAGAAAGACGAGAAAAGAAATTTAATTCAATGGAAATTCGTATTCAAATTAGCTTTTCACCAGAAATGGAAAAATCAAAAGAGAATTCAATTGAATCGATGCTTGCGTGCATGCTCTTCTCTCACATTGTCACTGGCGCACATATTTTCCACAACGGAACATAAAATACACATTGCCATTTTAAATATCAATTGATTGCGCGTATTTGTAGCTCTCAAAAACACAGCCAAAATGATACAGCCATTTGAAAAATGTTCTCGCACGAATTTCTAGTGCAGCTCGACTTAAAAGCATTGACAACATATACTCTTGAACTTCTATACTCTTGGCTCAATGTCTCTCATGTGCTTGAAACTTTTGTTTCATATTTTGTTGTTGTTGTTGTTCAATTGCGCGACATGAGCGAAGGGAAGAGCACCAGCAAACAATTTACATTTTATTGATGTTGTGTGAAGTGTATATATGTTTTTCCCTTTGCTCATATTCACGCTCAGGAAAGACGCGCACAATCAACGCCCGTCGTCATAATTATACGTAGAAATCAACATTCATCAAAAGGTACGATATTTTTTTTCCCTATCTCTGTGTGTCTCTGCTTGAGTCGTGCCACATTCCAAAATAAAACCAGAATCACTGCTCGATACAATGTTGACGGATGCTGCCCATTATTGTGCTGTTGTTGCCGCCGTATCTTTGTTTCGTATCACAAAAAGCATAAAATATAAATTAAAAGCCATCCAGGTTTTGTAGCAATTTGTATT
Source organism: Contarinia nasturtii (assembly GCF_009176525.2). Lineage (NCBI taxonomy): Eukaryota > Metazoa > Arthropoda > Insecta > Diptera > Cecidomyiidae > Contarinia > Contarinia nasturtii. The sequence continues at coordinate 6,584,923 of NW_022198046.1, forward strand.
GTAAATCAACATTAAAAAATATGACCTTATATACGATATAAAATGGCATTAAAAAAAAAACGTAAGAAATATCAAAAAAAAGTACTGTGCGTATATTTCAACTGTGTACGTCGAAGTGAATTGAATCTCAGATTGAGAGAGTATAAATTAAAAAATTCCATCGCTTTATAGCGAGTATTTTGTTTGTACGAGAAGAGCCTGTACCAAAGTGAATCTCTTTTCATTTTTCAATATTCTTTTTAGTATAAAACGTTTCAGGTTACGATTGGCATGCGATGAAATGCTATTTTTTCACATTCAATACATTTTTCTTTTTCATTTTGAGATGAAGAAGAAAAAAAAACGCATACTGTGGCGACGATAAAGCAAGTGTTTCTTGTTTTTCTCTTTCCATCATCTCAGTCGCTTTGCACGTCAATAAACCAACAGAAATGATGATGATAATAAAAGAAAAAAATACAAAATGGAAAAAGGAACGAAGAAGCGACCAGAATAAATGCAACATCATTTAATCATCAGTGAAGCGCTTAGATTTTTATATACGTAATCAAATTGAACGAATTATCGAGTGTATTAAATTGTCTTTCAGGTTTTGATGGAAAGACACTTGACTACCTAAAAATGGGAATGTGGGTATATTCTTCTGATGGTGCCGTGCTGCTGCTGCTGCACCGTCACTAAGATGCTAAAAAATGTATATTTTCGTTTGGATTTTGTAGAGTCAGAATGCCATTCCGGTAAGCTTTAATATGTATAGACAGATTGCTATTAGAATTATGAAAGATGCGTTACATAACGTTGATTTTTTTTATTGAAATGGAAATGTCTGAGAACCGTTGTCATATTGTTTCAAAAGCCAAAAGAAAATAATGGATCGAATTTCTTCGAATTTTTTTGATTTGAACATCATAAATTAAATACTTTTGAATCCTTTGAAAGCTTTGATCTCCCCCCTTCTCCTCTAAGCAAATCAAACAAATTAAATAGTCTGTCGAAAAACTTACCATGACGCGATTTGTCGACGATGAATGTCTGTTGTAGTAATCGTTATCGCCTAGACTCTGGAAATATTTTTTTGTGCCATAAACCGTGTCCATCTTGAGTGTGTCTCTGGGTTTCTTTTTTTCTATCTTCAATAATTCTATTGTCTTCTTTTTTTGTAGCTTGTTGCTTCTTTTCGGTGTATGTCACCTCTTTCAGTTTAAATGCAGGTCAGTGTATGGGAACCAACTTCATGAGAATTTCAACTGTAAAAAAAATCAAGACCGAATTATTCTACATTAATCATTTGAATTTGAATATAAGTAGTTTTTTGAATGAATTATATGACAATTGGCTAGAAGACAATTGCGATGGAAAGCAGGACAAATATCAAAATTACAGAAAGAGAAACAAAAAACACACACACATATAGTAAACCGCACGTCATGGGTGTAACTATAATGACTCAATTACAATTTGAACGAACATAGAAAAGAAAATCAAGTAGAAAACGCAGCAATTTTAACGGAAATTATGTGTACATGTGTTGAAAGTTCATTGAAGTCAGGTAACCTTTTTTAAGCATTTTACCATTACCATTCCCAACGGAGACTTGTTGTTATAAAAATAATAATCATAATACAATGAATTGGAATTGTTTTAGGAAAAAAACAAACACAAAAAAATGTTACCAACAACCGGCATTTCATTTATATTGGTTATGTATTCGATATTGTGTATGTGTGTGTGTTAGCGTCTCTCTATCATGGAATGCAATCGCACCAAACGCACCGACAACAAAATCACATCATAATTAAATAACAAGCTTTGTGTGTTGCATCGCAGTTTTCAACTGTTATGTTTTCATCCATAAGTCCACTTCAAATGTGCTTGTTCTCAGCAATGAACATGAGAGCGAGAGAAAAAAGCGACGACAACATAAAAATGAGGGAAAAACACGCTCTCATATGTTGTTTGTATATGGCCACTTCAAGCGGACTGCATGCATGCTGCGTGGAATGTAGCGGTGAGCTGTCGTGTATTTCAAACTCTTTTTTTTCTTGATACCTTTAGCTCATATATATATTCTTTCACTCATTGGTTTTTCGTTTGTTTGCTTTCAACAATCCCGATATTTTTTCAATCTATTTGAAGTTTTCCTATTTGCTCAGCGTGTTCATCCGTCGTTTCACGTGTGCACGTATTTTATTGTATAGACATGAGAATCTTTGTGTATTGTTTCTCTCCCCCCCTCTCTCTCTTTGTCAAGCATATTTTTGTTTGTTTTATGCAGGTTTTTCACTCGTCGCTTCGATTTTCTATCGAAGTTTTGTGTTGAGAGTTTCATTCGATCGGGATTTTTTGCTGTTGTTTTTTAATACTGTTTTTTTTTCTCTGCCATTTTAAGTATGTGTATTTTTCCATATCTTTGCGCTTTAGTCGCTATTTACTTTCGAGATTTGATTCGATTCCAATCGACAAAGACCAAACGGCCATCATTTGATTCGGTTTTTGTTCAAACCATTTGTGTAATGCTTTTCTACTTAAACTCATTCCAAAACTATTTGTCCGCACATTTTCTATATGGCACAAAATCTTTCGTTCTTCAACGATTGAATTTAATTCTTACAGTTTGTTCTATAAATACACTTCAATGTTCATGTTGATCTGATTTTGAATGATAAAAAGGCAGGCAACAGCTACAACCATCAACAACATAACCAATGGTAAACGGAGCCGAATGCATGTGAAATACGGGAATAGAATGTGCATTCAATAGAAAAACGCACAATTCAAATTGTGAACATGGATTTTTCATCGACAATGTGAAATGAAATCCCTATCTTGCTCAGTCATTCATTCACTTATTCGTTCGCTTTCGATTGTAATAATCTAAGTTTTATACGTGCACTGTGTCACAAAACCGCATCTTGTAAATACCAATATATTCCAACGATGTTCTCTCTTCCGCTCTCTCTCTCTCTTTTTTCTGGTCGTACTTAGTACGGTCAAACGAACATGAAACGAATCCAAAGACGAAATCAACACAAATAATGGCCAGAATATGTTGAACAGCGCATTAGCGGTGTATACTCTGCACATTTGACGAAAGCAAACGAGAAATAAAGAAAAAATAAAGAACACACAGCACCATGGAATACACAACCGAGCACATTCCATCAACGGATTGGTCCAGAGTAATAGGAAAAAGTTTCAAACGACGACAACGAAACAACAAACGAATGAACGTAACAAAACGACGAAAATAAAACCACAAAACACCACAACACAACGGTACAAGAAAAACAGAAAGCAGAAATCTCAAATAAAAGTTGATCTTCAGCTCTTCAAACATGTTTTCGATTGTTTCTCTTTTGTCTTCTTATCTTCTTGTTCTGATTCGAATTTGTACGTTGCTGGTTGCTGCTGCTGCTGCATCACTTCTGGGTTCATGAAAATGATTACAATTTCTGTTTTCTTCACTCTCTCCATTTCATCTGGCACGTACCTTTGGCTTTTTTTTAGCTTCTTTCTGTACTTTATACTGTGTGTACCAAATAACGACTTTTTTCTGTTGTGTTTCGCTTTTTGTTTTCCATCTCGCTCTCAATCTATCTCCCTCTCTATCCCACTCTCTGTGTGCTTTGTCGAACAAAGCAAAATTATTTTCATTTTAAATTGAAACTTCGGAATTAGAATTATTTTTTCTTTCTCGTTGATTTTATTCGCTCACAAATCTAAGCATATTGGCGATTATCTCGACGAATCGATATCACCTTTGGCCAAAGATAAATTACAAAAATTCTTCTCAATGTGCGCTTGTATTGATGACCGAATTTACCGAATCATACGGATCAATGTGCAATAATATCCGTATGCATACGAATATCCACAGTCAGCTATCGCTGATCACACACTACATTATTCAAAATGTATCGTATCCCCATACATTGGAACGTGGCATAAATGTGCAGATATACTGACAACTTTCGGTATTATGTACAATTGTACAATCAATACGTGCATACATGCTCATAATTTGATGTCGAAACCAACCAAAAATCGAGCCCAGAACCAGAATCAGAATTGGAGCATTGAAAAGAAAGCGGCATTAAGCAGAAATATCATGATTTAATGAGTTTTTGCAATACGAATGCAGTGCCATTTATAGCCTTATATATGTCCGTATCTTTTTTTCTTGTAGTGTAGTTGTTGCCGGTTTTTGCATACTTTTCAAATACAAATACACATCGTTCTGTGTATGTCCATTTTACCATTTCGACAAAGTGAATTTACGTGTCGCATTTTTGTGTTTTCTGCTTTCATTTCGAATGATATGAAATCTCGCTTCTATTTACTAGCGCATTCGTTGCGATAGCGAAACGGATCGAATTAATTGCGGCGGCGATGAGTTCATATTTTCCACGGATGGCTTTGATACAAACCCGTCACATAGACTCAGTACATGCACGCGCGAAAATATACAACATTGGTGCATGGTTTAATACATTTTCGCCTGTACGCTTTGGTATTATCTCTTGTCGAAGCGAGAATCATTGTTGTTCGTGCAAATTTCCGCGCGCCGAAATTTAAATTGGAATGCCCGAGATAACGTGCGATGAAAGTTGAACATGAACAAAAAAAAATATGGAACGCAAAATATAAAAAGTAAAATCGTTGTTGTTTTTTCTCTGTTTAATTCTGTGTTCCAGTTCATACTCTCGATGCTGATTTTAGGCTGTCTTTTTTTCACAACTAGGTATGATGAATAGATTTCATTGTGTTAACCGGACGAAATTGTGAGCATAAAAAAACGATGTGTTTCAAACAATTTCAAGTTTGTTGATATGATTCAGTAGTTATCTGCAGGCAATGGCATACAACAATTGGCAGCCGAACGCATACCAAAATGAAAAAGAAACAAAAAAATTCACTTGAAATTGAATCTCTATTCATGTGTTGAGTGGAGTGTGTGCCAAATCAATTACGAATACAATGATTCACGGCGAAAGTTTGTACATGTGTTTTTCGGATCAGCCATTGTCTCCAAAACTGAATCTAGTGCATCAATCAACTCTTATTCTGGTTTTCGCTCTCTTTCTCTCTCACACAGACTCGACTCACCTCTACTTATTCCTTTTTATGTGGGCACTTAACATCTCGTTCTCTGTGTATGTTAAGTGTTCTTCTGGCAAATTCGGCGAGCACATTTGGTCGTTTGACATTTGATAGTATCGGATGACATGTTTTTGAAAGAAAAAAAGACCTGATGTGACTACATTTCGTGGTAACTGTGCTAATGTCAAAAATTGGTTTTACTTTTGATGGCTTTTCAAATGGTTTCTGTGGCCACGTTTTCAATTTAATCAACTTTGAAAATCGTTTATTTCCCTTTCAAACAATACAACCATCACTTTTGTCAGTTTCGACAAACCGAATAACATGGATTTGTTGGATGTTTGGCATCAAGTTCTCTTAGTCTGCCAAAGATAGAAGATAGATTTCAATTGCATGCCACAGGAAATATTCGTTATTTGTCGCAATAAATAGAAAATGGAATTCGTTAATTGAGCAAATAGAATCGAGAATTTTCTTATCATCATACCTCATGTATATGCCAACAGGAAATCGATTCGACCATAAATTACACGTTGAAATCTAAATTGAAACCGAATACACTACATGAGACTATTTGGCTTAAATAAGTGATTGTCTTACGATCGAACATCGATATAATAAGAGTGATAGAATACGAAAGTCAATTCTCTTTAGTATATTCATCAATGTATAGCATTTATATTGAAAAATTTATTACATATTCAATATTTTAATTATGTATTTGATGAATAATAATATTATTACACGCCACCTTCTAAGCCATTGATTCTGTATAGAATTTTCTTCTTCTTTAAAATTAAATTTTCATTTTTCGACGTTTTAAAACCCCCCATGGAATTTACTTCATTTGACATGGGTTGATTTTCATTTATTTTAAACATCGAACAACTTTTTACTGAATTCGATGCAGATTACGGACATACAATTACTGAATCAGTGATTAAGCAGCACAGTAAAACCGTACACTCCCTGTTTTTGAATGCTGCGGTATACATAGTTTTGTCCATAGAAAGTTCTACGAAATATTTGCACCGGTCCATGTTTTATGAAAAAAAAAAGTTTTCCAGTTATAATTTTTTCTTCGATGTTGTAACATATTGAATCATGTTTATTTATTAAATACATCTATAAGAGTTATAGACTCTATTTTGAATGGAGGGATTGTGACACTCATCAAAGAAACCGTTAATCCATAAATAAAACATGTGAAATGTCTGAACCCGACAAAAGCCAACGCATGCACAAAAAAAACCCGATCCAGCCAAACGGATTAATAACGCTTCAAAAGAACAAATCCAAAATGTTTGAAACAAAACGGTATATTTTTTGATGCGTAAGCATGGGCTTCAATCGATTGAAATGAAAGAAAAAAAACGAGAAGTTCAGAATTACTGCACACATTTAACCGCATGTTTTTATTGATTCAGAATGTGTATGACACGTGTACAGTGTGTTTTTTCCGCCGGAAACTTTGCAAAATTGGTCGCTTTATTTAAACGCATTGCAGTTGATTTATGTGGTATGCTAACAAGTGATTCCATAGTTTTTGTGACACAATCACAACAACAGATTTAAATTGTTTGCCTCCGGTTTTGATTAGTTTTCAATTTGAATTAGTGAGAATCAATTTTCATACATTGATATTTTTATCCGAATGGTTTTTTTGTTGAATCAAGTAATTTAATTTCGTTCTACAGCTTACATGTAGTCGACATAATCAGTTAGGTATAGATTTTGACACTTTGTATTTATTCCAAAGCCAAATGGAATCGAATTTCTTTCGACCATTTTATAAAACTAAAATCCAAACAATTACATTTTCAAATACAATTATTTTCTGTTTGTTCAGCATGTTGGAAAAACCGCGTCGACATTTAAAAATAGGTTAACCGACAAAATGCCAACTACATTTCCGAGCTGTTCGAGAGTGTGGCTTGAATATTTAATATATTTTTTCCTCATTCTCTTGAATTTGTCAAAAAACGGAGATAGTGTCTCTCTCTCTCTCTCTCTCTCTCTCTGTGTGTGTGTGTGTGTGTGAGAGAGAGAGAGAGAGAGAAAGAGAGCTTGTATCATTAATATGTTAGAAAAAAGCGCACATGTGTGATATATAATATAATTAAAATAATTATACATTTTTTTCGGTTTGAACATAGATAAGTTGAAAAAACTTTTGGTTTTAAAATTGAATAAAGCAACTTTGACGTTCGAAATGTGTTCTTTCAGCATTTTGATGGTGGACGTTATTTTTTATCTCTCGTTCTATTTTTCTTTCATTGCGTTCTCTCTTGTCGGTTAATGTAAATTCAATTTGTTGTTGTTGGTGGTGATGCTGTCTACATTTTCTCACTTTGTGGCTTCTGTAGAATTTCCCTTTGTCGACCGCGCAGAGAGAAGAGCAATTCGATCGTTTTTCGACTACTGCAAGGGTTTTTTATATGTCTGTGCGGTTTTTCTGTTGAATCAGTCGATTCTCTCTCTCTCTCTCTCTCTCTCTCTCTCTCTCTCTCTCTCTGAGCCGTTATTGTTTCACTCTCTAGTTGTTGGTTGTTTTTTTTTGGTTAGTGCCTTTTTGCCTAAACCGTTTGCCGTTGTTTACTTTGCAATTTTCATTTAGAAATTTATGCATTGGATCCTTTGAAGTGGTTTCGATTCAACACACTGAATTCGGAATTTAACTTCGATTCGTGGGCTCATGTAAATTGTATTTATTTAGAAAATGAAAAACTTTTCATTCCAGCCGACAACACACAAAATGTTTGACGGCATTTTGTGGCACTTAGCCACACCGTTGATATTTTGTAGGGAGATTGTTTTTTTAAAGTCTCGTAAGCATCAAGTGGTAATATTTTTTTCTTTCTTTCGAAAAAAGTGTATGTTTGTATGCTTTTGTTTTCATTTTGTTTAGAATTCAATCTCAATGGGATGTCGGTTTCTTATGTGCTCACTTGGAGTGTTCATAAATGTAGATGTAGATGCGCGTCACATTCGTCTTGTCTAAAAAAAAACACATTTTGATAGTGAGAGCAACAATATGTTGTGCTACTGTCTACAAGCAATTTGTTTCCCATGTATGTAGACGCTAACAACTAAAAAAATATCGCGCGCTGCACCCGGCAATTTTTTTTTTCGTTCTCTTCATTTGTTGTTTCGCCACGATTTCGATTAATAATACATCATTATATTATAGACTATTTTTCCCGTCGAATGTGACGAGATAGACAGAAAGGGAGAGACAGAGAAAACAATGCAAAATAACAAGATATAATGAACATCGCACCAATGTAAATAATAATAAAAAATAATAATATCGGTAGCTATGGTAAGCGACATAGCCGTTTTAAGAATACATCGAACACTAAACGCGCTCCTCAATCCACTTGGTGCCGTGTTTGTATTCTTGGTGTGATAGCGTTCGTGTGTGTATATGCCATGGACGTGGCGGTTTACTGTTCATTGTGTGGAAGCGAATGGCATGTAAACTGGTAAAAATATGTAAATTGTTTATTATCGTGCACATCGTCGTCGCCAACTATAGCTTGTGTTCGACACCAAATACGAAAATTAAAAACATACCAGAAGCAAATAGCGAGTGAAAGAGCGTACACAGAGAGAACGAGAGCGAGAGAAACATCAACTAGCGGGAACGAAATAGAAACTATTCTCTATTTTTTTTTCAACAAAACACAGAAGAAAAAATAGGTTTATAGGTTGGCTGGTTTCAATTTGATTGTACCCGAAGTGCGCGGATGTATTTAGATATGTGCTTCTACTGTTTTTTTTCTGCAGCAATGTTTGTTATTCTTTGTGTTTGCACACCGTGTGACCATGTTGCATGTGTTATTCTTGTAAATAATATTTACCAAGCCGTGTAATAGTTGTTTTCTTAGCGAAATTATTACATGATTTGTCGGAGATCCAGAGAGTGAATGAATAAACGACAAAACGAACAAAAAATAGATTAAACTTATTAACCTAAAACAAATTTTATTCCGAGCAACGTTGTTAAGTGCTATTCTACATGTTGATTTTCTACATTTGGGCGACAAAAGTAAGGTGGGCACATGCTTTTGGTGACATCAAAACCACTTAGCAATTTTGCCAACGTGTAAAAAGATTGGAAGAAAATTGCGTGGTACAAAGAACAGTAACAACAAAAAAAATGGGAACAAAAACTCTTTCTCTGTGTCGTTTAAATGGGCCTAAGATCATTTATAATAATTTGACCAACAACATCCACTTATATTCTCTTCGTTGGTTCTCTTTCTTTGATTGTTTTGCTTCTTATTTTCTCATCATTTTTGTGTTCGCCGGTTGATTTTTTTGTTCGTTCTTAATCTGATTGGACTAGCTCATTTCTAATTTTAGATTGTATGATATTCATGTCAACGACAATTTTAATGGACGTTTGAGCCAATTAATTGATTTTAAAAAGAAAATCATTACGATCTCTAGACTTTCATCTGTCTAAAAACTCGTATTTGTAATAGATATGCTTGAATGTGTGTTAACGGTATTATAATGTGGATAAAAGCCTCATTTCGTTTCCTTGACATTTGAAAAAAATGTTTCAGCGAAATTAAACTTAAGAATGTTTGATTCACTCAAGGATTTCTGGCATTCAGAGTGAAGGCATTCTATGAAATCATATTTTTTTTCATTGTTATGTGCATTTTTGATGGAGCGAACGCTTGCTGAAAATATTTTCTATATTGTAAGAATATTAAACCAACTTTTGTGGAATTTTCAATTAAAACTAATGAAATTTGCATAGTGCATTGAATCAAATTGGATGTGGTCCGATCGGAATAGACGATGCATGTGTCTGTACGTGTATTATATTTTTTATTTTGTTTAGGGATTAGCATTGATTTATTGAAAGGACACCGGATTCAGTTTGAAACAAATGGTAAACATGCGTGATGCATAATCGCGATTGAATTGATGTAAATCATTTGATGTCAAATGAATTACGTAAACACTTAAATGGAAGCTGTGACGAAATCGAATGCGTGCGTTTTGTATAATAATTACCCAATGACATATCAAATGATAGAAAATTGAATAGCGTTTAAATAGACAATCGATACAGATGCTTGTATACTTTATCGATTTTGCTGAAATAACCAACAACCCTCCAAAAACCAATAACATTATGCAATCTACGTAATATTTCCACTCTGAATACCATCAACTGTCCGATCAAACGTGTAGGCATTTTGTGCGCGTAACAAAATGTCAAATCAAAACTAATTAACCCAAAACAAAAAGCGCAACGAACTAAAGTGATTTCCCGTTGTCATTTATCATGTTTGTTTTTAATCATTGTTATATAAATAATGATGCAAGCAGGAGACAGCGTGCAGGGCGGCATTTTTGCTACCACAGAGAGTTTGAACCAGTCATTGTGCCTGCATGCTCTTACCATTGTTCGCGATGTGGCGAGATACAACGAGAAAAAAAATCCATTATTACGCATACTATGCACGTATTTCTTTGTGTGTTACAAATTGTTTACGGGATCGCGTTCATTTGGTAGTGTAAACATTGTGAATAGCGTTCATGTAACGCGCAATAGGAACACGTCGGAAACGATAAGTATCATGGCAATGAAGGAACATTTTAAGAAGGAGAAAAATGTACGGCGGTTCATTTCTCTTTTTTCGCTCGCGTGTATACCGTAATGGAGATTTTTTACTTTGCACTTATTCGCTTATGCTCAACTTATTCTCTCTTGTTGGTGCTGTGTGCAAATGAACAAATGCGCTTGTTGTATCGTTCGTTTTTTTCTCTCTTTTTTTGGATGCAAAGAATTTCAGTAGTTTGTCGAGCATTTTCCTGTTGACTGCCACATTCCATTGACGGTGTATTGCTTACGAAAAGAAGTACACACAAAAAAACGGCCACTGTGTTTATACCATTTTATTATAGTTGTTTGCATGTTTCCTTTGTTTTTATCGATCCAATCTATCTCCGTGCAGTGTGCACTGTGCACACAATCACCAAAAACTGATGCTCATTTCAATATACACAATATTGACCATGAACTAACGGAAAATAATAAGAAAATATTCAACGGTGTGTATCAGTGTGTATACTATGGTCTTTTATCTCAGATTTTTTCAATGAAATCGCATTCACGCGTCAAATTAAATTTTCTACAATAAAGCTTCTAATCAATGTTTAAACACATTTTCGATCGCTACACGAATTCGTGACATAAATTTTCAATTTTTTTTCCTCTTCTATCTGTTGCTCGGTTGTGCGGTTTCTCAAAATATTAGTTCCGAACACGGTAAAATATTTGTTGTTATTTTTTTTTCTTTGGAAAAACGTTCATTGAATTTTTGCGATTCAACGACGGAATTGAATTTTCTATCGCTAATTGTCAATTCAATGGTAACGCTCATTGAAATGTGAAAATGCGGCCCAATTTCATGAATTGTCAAGCACACTTCCCGAGAAATGGAATTTATATTTTTTTGGAAGCGATAAGATAGTAGACAAGAGAAAAAATTCCAACAAAATGTGCGAAAATGTATCTTGAATTGAGACAATAGCATAAAATGCAATTAGAAATTCAACGAAATGACTTGAGACTCTTCTTTATCTCTATTAATTTGGCGGGATGGGTGTATGTGAGTCTGAGATTGGGTTTTGTTCTTCTTCGTTTTCGAATTTCTATCTCTCTTCCATTCTTTTTTGCTTGTATTTTTTTTTATTCCGGTGTGTGTTATCTTTTGTGCTGACGTTAAATTTGGTAGTTTTCTGATTCGAAAAATGCACAGATGTTACGTGCTTCAATAAATTCGGTGATTTCGTGCGTAAATTGAACTTATTGAGCGAAAATTTTACTTCAAGTGGTTTTTGTATCGTATCTCGATACAATTTTTCTTGTCGATTCATTTTCATTCTTTCTATCTCTCAGTTTTGCACTCACCCTCCTTCGGCCCGTTTACATCTCGGTCAATTTGTAAAGCACTGTACTCAATTCCGTATGCACAGTAAAACGATATGAATGAGTACGCGAGTTTCGTTTCTCTTGGATTCTGAGTGCGCGCGCTCTCTCTTTTTCTCTCACTTTCAAAACAATAAAATCTTGGCTCAGAATGTCTGATTGAACACCAACACCGAGATGCGAAAAATCTCTCCAATCAATTTATTTATGTTGTTAAAGTTTTTCGTTATCGTTTGTTCTGGCGGTTTTTTTTTTCGTCTTTCATTTCATTCCTCTAGGCCAAAACTCTTTATTTCTTGGTGTGCGGTACTTTTTTTTGCCTTCTTTCGCGAAGAGGAATGAAAGCGCAATTGTACAATAGTTTAATGTGAGATAAAACATTTATTGTTGCAAAATGCGGAGAAAATGTTTTTTATGCGCACAATTGATTTTCGTGAATATCACGCGTCTACAACTTCTCATACATTTTAATTAATTTCAAGAGTGGATCAATCGATCAAATAAAACATCAAATTGAATTGCTTCAATGGTGGCTGTCTTGCTTTCCCATTCCTCTGTGGCAGTGCATGGACGCCCGAGACAACAACAACAACAAAAAATGGAACAAACAAAAATTTCAATTTCCCACTTTTTTGCCCATTCAGTGAAATTCAATGGCAGGCATCCTGCCATTGTAGACTCAACTCGACACGATTCTCGTTTCTCATTTGAATAAATATCCTCTGTGTTTCTTGTCGGTGCGCGCAATTTTAAATTTAAATGAGCCAAAGGTCATGCTTATTTAAGAAAATTGAAATCGCTCCTTTTTATTATTTGCTTCACTTTTTTCTCTCTTTCTGTCTCTGGTTCGGTCGGCGCTTGCGTTTGCAAGGTAAAATTTCATTCGTATAGATTTCGTCATTTTTTTTTATTCATCGTTTTTATTCTTTTTTCCTTCAATATCAATTCACTCGTTTTCAATTTGCAACTTAATTTGCTTCAACGACATTCGGCTCAGCAGTCGGTGGTTGCAAAAAGCAATACAATAAATATGGAAATGTTATTCGTCTTTCATTCACTGTCGAAATATAAAACCATCATCATAAATCATAAAGAAAGTCTATGGAAACCGATGAATCTATCTTGAGACATACAACAACAATAAAAATATATGAAATTTGTTTCGAAGAGACACATTTGTCCGTAGAAAGTACGTGAGAATATGCGCGTGACAGAGACCTAGGCTTATTTGTATTTAAAGAAAAAAAATGCATCTCAAGATCATATGATGAAAAGAACCTTTCTTATATTCGGTAGCGTTAAACGAAAGCCAAGAGAGAAAAAAATTATTTACATCAATTTTATGTAAATCCGATTCAACGACGTGGCATGTATGGTACATTGCGCCAAGTGTCTCTTCGTTACACTTCCTTTGACAATCAACATCCACTCTCTTGTATATAGATTTTAAAAAGGCCTATAGTCGAAAGCAACAAAATGAAAACGATAGAAAGACCGAGAAAGAGAGAGGCGAGCGCACGAACGAAGAAAAAAACAAAGACTTAAATAAAATTATAATGCTGAGTTACACACACACACACACTGAGCTGAATATAAGTTCGCCGAATTTTCCGTAAAGTGAAATTAAGCTTAAAAATTCACTTGACATCAAATATAGCATTACGTACTTCACTTGTATACTTGATTTTGTCGCTTCTATTCAAAGTGATTGTTCACTTTTCGACCAAGGGGAACGGGTAAAAATGTACTCGACTACGTCGACGACAACATGCAAAATATCAACTTTGAATTAATATGTTTTCACTAGAATGGATATAATACAAAAGAAAAAATACTTTATTTTTCAACTTACTATGGCAAAAAGATGTGCAAAATTGCTGATGAAATACAAAACAAAAAGAGCAAAAAGGATGAGAGCAGAAAAAAATCAGGCATTGAACATTCAATGAAAAAAATTGAAAATAATTCAAATGGAAAATGGAAATGTAATTTTCACCTTTGCAACATTCATTCGAACTGTCTGAAATGTAACATGCCTTTGCATAGAGTTCAATAATGCACATCGTTTCATTTTTGTCTATGCATGCGCAAGCAAATTTATTCAATAGAATACAACGAAATTATGTCAGATTTTTTCGAGACTAACAGCGTCATGTGAACTGATGCCATTGTATAGACAAAGACATAAATTGACAATGTTAAGACACGGTATGAACCATTTTTTCGTAACATCAACTTAATTGTGCGCATCGTATGCAGTCTCTTTATTTTGCTTCAGTCATTAAAGTTCTATGTGTTCGGCGGGCAAAATGTTAAAATCTCTTTCATCATTTGATATTGTTCAAAAATTGTATAGAAGAAAGAATCTAAATTAAACCAACAGTCCATGACCCGGCATACTCATTCAAAATACTGCGTCCTCATACCCATGTATATAAAATAATCCATACAAATCTACACACTATTCAAATATGACTTCTACGCAATCTTTGCGTATTCGTTTTGCTCAGCGAAAAAGAAAGCATTGAAGGAAATGGAAGAAAGAAAAGAAAAACACAAGTAGAAGTTCAGAATTCATTCGGAAACCCAGAGATTGTTTTGGGGAGGGTAGAAATGGAAGAAAAAAAAACATTCTAAAGAGTGCTACGTGAATTTTTATTTAATTCTACTGTCGTTTTCATACATTACGTTTATGCTTTTTTTATTCAGATTTCTTCGTTGCGTTGTGATGCCATCGCTCGAGTGCATTTGTCGCGAAGAGGTCGTTCTCGTGTATTTTTTTGTTGTTTTTAATATTCAGCTTCTTCTTCTGTTGCTTCGGCTTGCAGATTAAGTTGATCTCGCTTGCAGTCTTTATCCGCGTTCTTTTTACTTTAAATTCGAAAGTTTTCAGTGCGTATGTGTGCGAGAAAGCATAAAAACACTTCTATTCCGGCAAACGAACGAATTTTAAGAAGCAAAAAAAAAATATATATGTATATGTAATAATATTATGTATTCACAAGCATTGAAAATTTTCGACGGAATCGTAGTCGTTGCATGTAGAACGCAATGTAAGTCTTTTGTGTTGGAAAGTTTTCAGTTTCAACATGTGAATGCAATAAATGAATTCAACAACGATGTCTATGCTTTTGTCACAAGAACCGAAATGCACTTAAGAATTTCAAATTGTTTGCAACCCCAAAACGAAACGAAAAATGAAATGGAAACAACTTACAGTGGCGACGGCGACTGCTGTTGAAAATATAATGTTGATAAAAACGGAACAAGAAAGAGATGCAAACTCTGAATTCACCGCTATAATTATGTGCTTGAATTAAGAGATTACATCGATCCCAGAATTACACTGCTTTTGCGTTCAACATTCACTTAACGCATGAATCCGTTTTTTTTTCTTGATTTCTTCTTTTTTTTTCACTTCATATATTCAAATATACTCTCTATTGTCGTTCGTGTTTTTTGTGCGCTTGATGATTTCTTCTTCTTTATTTTTGAGCGAGCTATCCGTGCACTTGCTCTCTAATTAATCCAAATTAAAATGTTGACTCGTTTTCACAAGATTCGTAAACACATACACTCATATACATTGAAAAAAGCACCAAAACGCGGGCGGTTTTTTAAAAGAAATTTTTTATGTTTAAAGAATTTTTCTACTTGTTGGCTCTTTTGTTTGACACATTAATTATGTTACGTTCTTTTCGTTCACACCAAGGAAATGTACAGTATATTTATGTTTTTTTTTTTCTCGTTGCTCGCGCAAAATAAGATTCACGTTTTATATCATCCTTTTTGCTATTCTACAGCACCGACAGTATCCACTTTTTTCTGGCTTTGTTTGCCGTATTCATTGAAGTTTTTTTTTCTTTTGATGAATATGGTAACGAGTTTGTTGTTTCTTTAATTGCTTTCGCATACAATAAACGATGAAATAAAATTCTGATTTAAAACGCACCAAATGCAAAATTATCGGAAGAAAAAGATGCACTTTTTTTTGGAAGATTTTTTTTATACAAATAGCACGAACTTAAAACTGAGTTTGCGCGCGCGTTTCAATGTGACTTATTTAGACGACTCGTACAAATAATCTGAGTGTTGTGATCTGACGAATGTTCTACCGGAGGTATTAACCATTGCGTTTTGTACTTAAATAGACCAACACAATCACATGCCACACTCATACCAATGACGATGACGATGGTTAAGACACTTTGATCGACCAAGAATAGCGGTTTCGTACACACACGCGATATGCTTACCAAGAAGATGAAGAAGAATGACGCAAAAGAAAACCCAAGAAGAAAAGAAATGTTCAGCGTAATGCTGTTGAGATTGTCTGAGTCGCGCGATCACGATTTCTTCATGCTTAATACCAAAAAAAAAACCTGAGCTCAGTTCCACTGTATTGCACACACTAATGTGTTCTTTCTTAATTTCTACACTCTGATTTTATGTGTGTTTTCTCATCAACAATAGACAAGACCGAAGAAAATTCTATCACTAACTCATTCCCAGTCGATTTGGTGTATATACATCGCTAAGAATCATATAGAATAAACACATACGCTTAAAAATCGAATAGTTTGCTCGAAGGCAAGGGCATCGATGAATAACTTTTAAATTGATTCGTTTACAAACGATGCGTGTAACATAAAATGTATGTGTTTTTTTCATTGTTTATTTTTTGAAGAAAAAAACACCGTATTTCCCAAGCTATCAATGTAAATGATGGTTAAGAAGAGAAAAAAACATTTCATCGAATGGTTTTGTTTCGAATTTTGGAATTTATTATCCAAATCGAGTTAAAAACCACTTTGCAACGTTCTATTTGCGGTTGATGCTCGATTTGTATGCAACAAAGTCAAATCTCCCAAACGTACTCTAATCGATTTTATAGCTTTTTTATGCTAATGCACCGACTTTTAGAGAGAAAGAAAAAAAAAAAGAGAGAGAGAGCCCCACTAGATATAGAGAGAAAATTAGAAAAGGAAAATAGGAGGCATAACGAGAAAGAGTGAAAGAGATATCAAACCACAAAATAGCACCATATCGGATTTTTATGTGTATGTGTGTGTCTGCGCATATAGTGACAGAATCCACTTTATGCAATATTTGGCTGATGTCTAGCATTAATAAAAGTAAATCCATGTTGGGATATTTTTGTCTGGCGACAATGTAAAATTCTTTTGAGTATGCATAAATCAGAGGATATTTTGGTTTTCTATCGTTCGTTTTTGTCTTTTTGTTATTTGTTCTCGTCCCTCTCTCTCTCTCTTTTACTCTTTATGAACGAATGACTTCTATCTTCAAAAGAGTGTACAAGCACGATACAGATATTTCGTGTTTTTTTCTGCCGTGCCATTTTCAAAAAGGGCGTACTTTGAAATTATACTCAAATACATTTAGCAATAATTCATAGCATAAAAGTGGAAAAGGGTTAAAGAGTCACAAAGCTAGCATTCATGATTCCCTTGTTCATCCTCTCTCTTTCATCCTCTCGTATACTTTTTCATTTCCACATAGTTTGTAATTTTTGCTTTTTTACGAGTTTCATCTGAACTGCTGCACAAAAATTACGAGCCAAAAGTCGAAGATAAAAAAAAAACAATGAGCTGCATAATTTTTTAAAGGTGAAACACCGGCAGCAATGGAAAAAAAGTATACGTATGCAAAACCACGAATATGAAAAGGTATGTGGTTTGCATTAGAGCTAGGCGGCACAACACAATCACGACTGACAACGACTTAATGAATCAGGTTCACCACGAAGAAAAAAAAAACACACCGACATGCCAAACACGAAAAAAATAGAGTACGTATAGTTGTAGACAGTAGACACAAAATAATAAAATCAAAAGGAACTAGATGCTGTTGCTGATGCGCACGTATTGCATTAAATTTCATGGGTTCTGAAGCTGTTGATCATTCTCAAGCGTCGGTCATTTCAAATCAGAGAACATGTATCAATCACTTTCGTACGCAGCTCATTAACTGAACACTTTACACAACTACTTAAGAAAAAGTTCAGTGCTTAAATTGTGCGCAAATGAGATAGAGAGACGAGCAGAGCGATTAAAATAAAGAAGATCTGGCCATCATTATGTTGTTTATGCTACATTCGTAGTTGTACAAATATACGAAAAGAGGCATGATCACTGGTTGCAATCAAAGTGCCGTATGCTGAGAATCCGGAGAAGAAAAGAACAACGAGCGAAAGAAAAATCAAAGAAAATAAAGTAAAACAATCATAACACCACGAGAGAAGAATATTTCTGTTATATTTGTTGTTGCTTTTGCTGTTGCTGCTGTTGAAAAGTCGATGAACCCGCGCGCAAATGGTAAATGAAAGAAATGAGAATCGGGCAAAAGAAGAAATGACGAGAACTAAAACCATTGTGTTAAGAGACTACGGCAACGTGCGGTTATATTCCGTATGCAGAGAAGATTCGCTTACGCACAGGTGTTGTTAGCAACATTTTTTCGGTTTTATTTTTTTTTCTCTCTCTCTCATTCTTATTTATATTCGTCGACGTTGTCAGTTGGTTAAATCATAATGCAGCACAGTTTGTATGCGATGTTGGTGCTGCCACGTACGGTTTATGGTGTAGTACGGCGATGATGATTATCACAATGCACTTGCACCAACGAATGAAATCGTTTATGTATGAGTAAACCGTATAGATGGTACCGAACATTTTTGAATATCTCTGATATGCATTAACATAACAAAATAGATATAGATAGAAAAAAGTGCTTGTTTTATTAAATTCTCGATTAAAATACCGTTTGCTCAAGGTTCACCCTTTCATCTTGATTCCGAATCTGCTGAAACGGGCAAAAATAACCATTCGACTACAAACAAGTTTATCGAGATTGTTCATTTTATTTGAATCACACCATGCATAGTTTCCGAAACTAACGGATTGAATGTTCTATTTGAGGATGGTGTTTCAATAACGACGAATTTGCAAAATAAAATACCACGTCAATCTTCATGATTTGATCGAATTTTATTTAAATATTTGATTATACCACTTTCTATCCCGGGATGGCCATTATATATTCATTTAGTTTCGAATTTCATTCACTATTTTTCGACAAAGTGGCGATGTATGTATCTTAATGTGATTTTCTACAGTGAAATTCTTGTTAAAGCATAACAAATGTTGATTTATATACTGGATTATGGTAAAATTCTACTGTATTTCTAAAAATATTAAAATATAGCGTCGTGGATGAAATGCCATTGTATATACACACGGGATTTACCCCTTCCATATGGACTTCGGAATGTCCTGATTTTCTCCTCTAGAAGCCTGAGACCTTACCTTTCCAGACTTGAGCACGTCCAGATTTACCAAACATCATTGCAAGTTTGAGATCACATTTTCACTCACATATTTGGACATTTCGTTGTTTCTACTATAATTTCGGCAAAATTATTATGAGTACGCAGCCTTTTTTCGAAGAAATCACAACCTATCCATTAACCACCTAAATTACGGGTGGAGTACCCAAGAATTTCAAACCATTGAAATTTCAACGATTTTCCTAGCATTTTCGCCAATGAAATCATCAAATATTCAAAGAATATACTTGTCATTGTTTATTGTGGCTATTTCAATTCAATTCTAATGTTAGCCCAAAGAACATAAATAAATTCATGAAATCCCTTCCAAAATGTGAACAACAACAAGAAGCATTTGTTTTTTGATTTTGAGTTTGCCACACATTTCATATCGGCTTTAGAATGGTTGACTTTTAAAAATCAACCCATGCAACAATTATTGTTTTATAAGTTTTTGCTTATAACCTGGTTTTCGCAAAATCCAAATCATCCCGTCGGCATCGTTTTTCAATGACAAAAAGTCAAATGAGCACACAACTTAAAATAAACATATCAAGCATTTTGGACGATGACTAAAACGAGATGTAAACACGTCGTTTATGTTAAGCTCATTGTTTTATTTTTGAAAATATTTAAAGCTTCTTTTGCTTTGTTACGGCTGACAAATTTTGAATTTGATGCACCCACTGAGACAACAAACAACCATCCAACAACCAGCAACAATAACAACACAAACGTTGTGAATTATAGAAGAAGAAAAAATGAACCTGATTGGAAAACAAGTGTAATAAGGAATTTACGAAGCGAATAGAAAACAAAGAACTATTCAAAACGACGAAGAGGAAAGTAAGTGCGCACACGAGCGGGAAAAGATATGATATGATGCAAGAAGCAGCGTGACAACGACATTGACAGCTGTTTCCTTTCTTCGTGAACGAATTTCCCAGCTATGTGTCTTTTTTTGTGTTGTTCTTCATTTTGTTTGTGTTCATTTCGGCGAACGTGTTAGTTTGCTCCAGTAGCCCAAGCACGTCGGTAATAACATTTGCCAAGGATATGTTTTTGCCAACAGTCAAAAGTGATGCATTGAGCAAAGGCAAAATAGACAAAAAGTGACAACAACAATTGTAAACCGAAAAGTAACAGCACCGGCACCACCACTCTATGTATTTCGGATGGATATCCATCCGAGATATTTTAGAATATCTGGATATTTAACGCAACTGCACAGAGCCAGAGCTGTGTGCGTCGCACATATAATCTACGGTATGTCGCTACACGTAAAAGACAGACACAGTGTGACTGTGTACGTGCGACACTTGATACACATATACGTCGCGACATACCGTAGATTCTATTTGCGATGCACGCAGCTCTGGCGCTGTGCAGTTGCGTTGAATATCCAGATATTCTAAAATATCTCGGATGGATATCCATCCGAAATACATAGACTGGGCACCACCACCACCGCCGCCAAGATAATGTATTCTAATGAAAAGTCAAGAAACCAAGGCAATGCAAGGAGTGAGTGTTTTGCATTCACTGGCTAAAGAGAAGAAAAAATCATCGTTCATTGTGAAATACAGCATAAACAAGTAGAAAACGCTTGTATAATGTGCTCTTAACATTAAATTGTTGATACTTTTGTTGATCAGCAGCAGCGACAGCAACACCAGGATGTAGTCAAGCCAAAA
Organism: Contarinia nasturtii; assembly: GCF_009176525.2. NCBI lineage: Eukaryota > Metazoa > Arthropoda > Insecta > Diptera > Cecidomyiidae > Contarinia > Contarinia nasturtii. Next base: position 6,606,020 of record NW_022198046.1, read on the forward strand.
AAATAGTATGCTGAAGAACATGCACCAGAATCTAACTGGAAAAGTCACTGCCCGAATCGATTTTACAGAGAGATAGAGAAAAAAGGACGAAAATTGTGTGAAAGAAGATTTTAGTAACTATTTTGTGTATTTTCAAGTATGCTTTTGGTTCCCTTCGTACACCTACCTCCTCACATAGTAACAGTGACATGGATCTAAAGAATGAGGAAGAATCATTAAAACAGCACAATAACGGCTCAAACACTGAAATATTAAATATTAAATACATTGAATGTAATTTTAGATAATATGATGATGTTTTTGTTGGCGTTTCGTTGTTTGTTGTTGTTATTTTTTCCTCTTCCTCTATCTGTGTCTCTCTTTCTCTCTCCCGATTTTATTTGTTTGCATTGTACGGTGCACCATAAGCTGATTGCTTGTGTACTGTGCGAGCACTAGTCTATTGCCTATTGTCAGCCAGCTAATATGTATCGTTGTTCGTGTCGAGCATTGTCTTTAGTCGAGTTGTATGTATGTGTGTGATATTCTGATGTCGTTATTTTCCATTGTTTTCGTTGTCTATCCGCTATTTTCATTTCAAATCCATTGACGTTGTGAACGTTTTCTTTTTATTCGCTCTATCTGTTAGTCATTCGTTCGTGCTCATTTCGTTCTCTTTTGTGCATTGCCTTGATGAGGAAATCTTTTTCCAAGTCATACATTTCATTCTCGCACAAACATTTTCGCTGTTAATGCGTTGAGTACATTAAAAAAGCATCTACCATGTAAACTTGTTCGCGCACAGCCATTCCTTTCGTCATTTTGAGCACGCCAATGCTCCACACTCAAATATAATTCCCCATAAATGCTATTCACTTTGGGATTTTTCGTTGCTATTTTCAAATGTGCGTCAGTTCAGCCATTCTACGTGTCTTTTTTTGCTTGCTCGTCCACAAGCTCTCTCTCTCTCTCTCTTCACGGGTATTCCTATTTTTCATTTCTCGTCGTGCAAGCATTTTTCTTCCTTTAATTTTTGGTGTTGCATTCAGAGTGGAAAGCACGAGTGAAAGCGCGATGCCGTTTCTGTTCATTACCGTTGTCGGTGTAATACTCTTAAATGTTCTTTGTGTTGTGATTTGGCATGCCACAAATATAAACTCAAGTACTCGTGTTCGTACTTCATTTTCTCGAGTAAAATGCCAAGAGAGCGAAATTGTAAAAGTAAAAACCCTCTCGTGCGCACACACACACTCCATACACACACAGCCAAGCATTGAGAAACTCGGAAAACGATGCACGAAATCGAAACAAAGCACAAACGATCACGTGTGCACTGCCAAAACTGAATACTAAAGCGCCTTACATCTTTAATACGACTCCAACTACTATTCAGGCAGGGTTTTTTTTCACTACTGCAATTGGTGTTATTGTTTTTGTAGTCCCTTTTCTTTTTCACAATTGTTTCCCTTTCTCTCTCTCTGTGTGTGTGTCTTTCTCGTTTTTATTCACCGCACGTTACAACGAAATATCAACGCTCGCATTTTTTTTCTTCAATCCTATCTACTTTTAGTCCAATGGGTAAAAGCGTTGTGTTTTTCCAAGCTCCCATTTCGTTCATTTGTTCAGTTTTCAATTTTCAGTGCACCGTTATCTGTATGGTTGTATCGCACACACAACTGTTTGGTTTGTGCATGATATTTCCGTTACTTTGAACCATGATTTTTCGTGTAGCTTATTTTGCATGTCGTCAATGATATACATATACTGTTATCCACTCGTACATTTACTCTTTTTTTATCATCCATTTGTACAATTCGATCGTTTGCTCTCACTTCTTTGCCGATTCAAAAGCTCGTGCAGCACACACAAAACTCGATTGTTGTTTATACTTTATACTTTTCCAATTCTTTTTTCTTGTTTTAATTTTTGGAAAACGCGCATTTATTTCAACAGTTTAGTTTGTTAGTATGCTTTCCGTTTTGTGTATGACAATGCAGTTCATAATGTTCAGTTTGATTTTTGTTTTCATTTTTTACTACCTGCCTTTGTGTTGGCTTTTTCTCATTGGTTTCTTATTCTTTGCCAACAACATACCAGGCAATCGAGACAAAGTCGCAAAAAGGGTGAAATTTCAACAAAAAAAGGAAGAAAGAGAAAAAAATGATGGTAAGAGAGAGGTAACCTATTTTCCGCTGCATAATGGAGTACAGAGAAAAAAAACAACATTCGCAATTTGTTTGCCGAACAGTTGTGATATCGTTTTGCTAAAGCCAAACCAAGAGCACTGCCATTATGTGTGTGAAGCATTGGGACATTATATGTTTTCTTGTAATATTCCGAATATGATACAAGTAAAATGAAGGAAAACAACATTTGCATTCATTCGATATCATCTAACGAACTGTTGCATAAAAGTCAAATTAAAGAATACACAATTTTTCAGCGTGCATTTTATGGTGCACTTCTAATTTCGCTAAGATATTATTTTACTTAATTCCAAGAAAGATTTTCAATTTTCGCAAATTTACCCGACCATTATTTTGTCATCAACGGAAAATATTGGGAACATTATCTCACACCACTTCTATTTCTATATCGATCCATGTGTGAGTTTCGTTGCCCTTAAGATGAACAATTCGCGCATCATAACCGAAGTTCATAGTCGAATAATTGGTTCAACAATCAAAGCATATGCATTGCGCCAATTGGTTGTGTGAAAAGGTTGTTGAAAATTGTGTCACCTGACTTTGTTTCGCTACAAAAATATATAAACCAATAATTTTAGTTAACCATCGAATGCCACATTAACATTAAGCAAAACAGCAAAGTGGTTTTGCAACAATACAGAAAAAAAATAGAAACAGGAAATCCGATTCGGAACAAACACGTTTTCTCTGCCTCGAATAAAATGAACAATGGCAGAATGTAGCTGAATAGCACGGAATGATTCCGTCGGAATCCAATGACTAAACTGCTAACGGGAGGAAATTAGTATGCACAATCAGTTCACTGCTCAAACTGTTAAACGAAAATTAAATTGCAGACAAAAACACACGGCACAAATAAACGAAATGTTTGTATCTCCCTTTTGCGCGGCAATACGCGACAGAAAAAAAAGAACTATTCAGCTTAAATTAGAAAAAGTTTCACAAACACATCAGGACGAGCAAAAATACGGCAAAAGCAAGGGGATTGAAGAAAAAAAACTATTTAACAGTGTATAGTAGTTAGATTTCTAATAGCCAGAGCTGAATAAAACAAAAACACAAATGGAATGTTGTTGTGGAAATGCCATGAAACTTATAATTGCTTTTGCTTTTTTCACCTATTTGAATACGGATTCCCGTTGAAACAACGACGACGACGTGCAGTGGCCACACGCAGAAAAACGACAGGAGAGAGAGAGAGAGAGAGAGAGATAGAGAGAGAGAGAGAGAAAGAAATAGAGAAGGGCAAAAAAAGAAATAAATCGACACGATTGAAGGGAACATTACGTTGACATGTTGTATGCCAGATTTGTTTTGGAATACTTTTTCTCTTTTTCTTTTTATTTTAATCTAAAATGACTTTTGCAATTCTTGAGGTAGTTTGTATCCGACGGTGAGGTATGAGCACCGAGAAATATGTTGCCTGATAGAAAATTAGTTGTAGAGGTCGAAACTTTAGCTTTACAAAGCATTTATTAGTGCGCTTTCAATCGCCATTAAACAGGGTTTTGGTTTACGGTTTCGGTTTTCCAACAAATCAAAGTTTTTGTTATCAGCAAATGTTTTACTGTAAGACTGTGTGTGTGCATGTATATGCGGTACATCACAAAAGGCTGGCTTTAATTTCCAAACGACAAAGAGTGTACATGTTTGTGGTGGCGCCTTAGTTTAATATCTAAATTTCCACCTGCATTTTATCCGGGTTTGCGATTTGCTCTACTGAAACATTTTTGTGGCTTTAAATTTTGTTGAAATCAAAGAACCTCGAATATGCTCTTGCCGCTCAATAACGTATTTCATGCACACCGATTGATGTGTTGCTGTTTTGAAGTGTACTTGTGCATCAAAGCGAGGCCGATTGAACCCGAACAACAGCAGCAGCAGCTGCACACAACAACATGACATTGATAGCATCAACCATTCCAGCTCAGAGACATAAACATTAGAAATTAAATTGAAACCAAAAACCAATGGAATTGTTTTGAATATGACAAAGTCTGAGAAAATGAAATTTTCAAAACCTTCTTCATAACCATCAACAAAAGTTAAAAAAAAATGAAAAAAAACCTTTTGTACAGGTTAATAAGATTGTAAATCATAATTAAATGCATTGAATCTGTTTGCGATGCAAAACACATAATCTAAGTGATGAGACGCACCGGTCGACTCCATATCAACAATTAAGCTTTCTAAATGAAGAATGCTTCACCTCACCGGATGAATTATTTTCGGTGCAAATGTACAATTGACATCATAATTACCTTTTTTACACACAGAGCTAATGGTGAGATTCCAACGACTTTTCTGTGAATATTATTTCAAATGAGATTGTTGTACAAATGACCTCAGCGTAATAATTTGCACTCAAATTACGTTAAACGTCACGCACAAATTGGGTGTTTTGTTTTTACTGTTTCAACTGTTGGTATTTTGTGTGCAACGGAGAATTTTTCATTGTTATAGGTGAGATGCCGATTTCGTTTTGGAGCACAAAGTGTGAGAATGTTGTGGAGAAAAGAGAATGTGTTTTGCTGTGACATCACTTGAATTGATATTGCCATTTGCAGCGATAGAAATGGGCCGAAGGGAAACAAATGAATAATGAATGATGCGCTACGGATTGGTTACATGGTAATTTTATTCATTTTCTTTGATTCTGTAGGCATTTTTGTTTCCACCACAACAATTTCGCACCATCAATTCAAATTGGTTACAAGAATAATAACACAATGTTAAATTGAATGCAGAAAATTTTGCCAGCAAAGATTATTTATGTTGGTTTTTTTTTATCGCATCTAACATCCATTAATTTGCTGGTGCCCTTCTGTCGCTGTTGGCATCGCAACAGCAGCCGCTGATGCTGTCAGTAGATAATGCGATGAATACATAACGGCTCATTCGAATCTAATTGTTACGATTATTACATAATTTTGAGAATTACCCGTTCGAATTAGCCGAGCGATGTACGCACGCATCAATAGAGCAATTCGGTTCCATTCTTGCTTTCATCGCACAATTATGTTTTATACTTTACGTGAAAATGAATTATACAATTGTTTTTTTTCTTCTTCTTTTTCTTCCCCTTTTTCTCATGGAACAACGTAATTTTCTGATTTCAAGAATAATTTCTTCGAAACCAATTGGACACGACCGTGCATATTTAATTTCATTTCACACCAGTCATGCACAGATTCGCGCATTCGATATCGTGAAATAATTATTAGTTTAATTTTAAAAAATGAAGAAAATGCTTATAAATATTACACAAAGCATATGCTGGATGTTTACAAAACAAACTCAATGTCGCCTTTTCTAATCGAAAATGTACGCTTTGGATATGAAAAGAAATCCGGAAAATGTGTAATTACTTATTTTTCCTATACATTAAATATTCAATACTTGGCAGCAGCATTTGTTCAAGAAATGGGTCTAGAACGAGTTAAGAAATCGATTTAATGCGTACAAGCTTTCAAATAATTAAAAAAAAAGTTTCTCGATAGTACATACATTCTGGGTTGCTTCCATTAAATACTACAACGAAGCGAAACAACAACAATTTCATCAATTTGAATAACATGCCGAAGATTACGGAAGTGAAACTTGCATGCTTTGTTTTATATAGTTTGATGCGAACAACAAAACTGAGGCTAAGAACAACGTCGATTTCATAAAATGGATAGAAATCGTCTGATGAACATTATTTATCGTCACATTACCATATTTAGAACTATTTCGTTGCAAAAACATTGAAACGGCTCTTGCACTTTTTCGATGAAAAATTGAGGATTTCCATTCGTTGGCATGCACTTTTAAACTTCAAAATCTCAAACTTGAAATAATCCATCTATGAAATGAGCAGAGAGAAATTGATATGATTTTCGTACCCATAATTTAATAAATTCTGACATACATATTCATGGCGGCGACCAGAACTGATTGAGCCAAATCATGAAATGTGCAGACTTTTCATTTTGAAGATTTGAAATGCTCTCTACGACGGAACAAAAAAAAAAAACTTTCCAGAACCAAAATCAAATACAGACTGCTGATTTTTTCCTGTCTCCATGTGCAAGAAATAAAACAAAATACTCTCCGTATTACGCTGGGGCACCGAACATACGAAGAAACAAAAAAAAAATCACATGAGTGAAGAATTGTTGCCGTCACTTTTGAAATGTGTAGATTTTCGCACAATGCAGCACAAATCATGACAATGATAAATTATGAAGTGCAATGTGTGTGTATGTGCACGTTCGTTTGTTATAGTTTTCTGACACGCAATCAAACTAGTTTTTAATTTGGAGTTTCATCATTTAATGCTACAGTTTTTGCAACTAGTTTTTCACCATTGTTTGGTGCTCTTCTTGTTGTTCTTATTCTTATTCTTTTGTACGCCAACCAAACATACAATTTCTCTCGCTCCATCTCTTTCTCTCTCCCTTTTTTTGTTTCATGTATATAAAATAAAGAATTTCATTTATTTCGTTCATGTGCACCAGATGCTTCAATGATTTTTGTATTTTTTAATGGCTAAGTATTTTCAGAATAAAAAAAGTTAATATTAACATTATTTTTCTCTCTTTTATTTTATTTTTTTTTGTTTCATATTTTTATTCTTGTGTATTTCATCCATTTCGTTATTGCAATTAATATTTCCAATCGATTGTTGTTGATATTTTTTTTTCGACGAGCAAATGATAATTGAGTCATTATTCGATGGCTATTTTATGTTTTCGGTATTTTTTCAATGGCATCAAGTACGAATTGGAAACCATGGGCAGCTGTTTGAAATATATAACTATTTCCGAGCTCCGACAGTGCTGAAGTTGATGGTAATGGTTCAGGATCGTCGGCCATTGAACGTGCACCACCCAGATATGATGTGTAATCGTAATCGCCAACAACTGGATTAACTTTGGAGTAATAAATCGCAGCAAACGTGGAATAAATCATCAAACCGGCCGTAAAAAGCTGAAATAAGCGTCAAACACCGACATTAAACCAAATGAATAAAAACGAAATGTTTATGAGCAATTGAGAAAATTTGTTGATATATTTGTGTTGCCGTCTTTTTCGGCGCAGCCACAATTTGAATGGGCAAATCGTTGATTTGTGTAGAAGAACAAAAAAATAGAATATCATGAATATTGAATTGTACCTGAAATGCAGCCCAAAATTTATATGATCCTTCCGTAATAATAAAATCATAATAGCCCTTTAATGGATCACCTTTGATATAACGGGCCTCAGCAACATCCGTCGAACTACCATCTACAACAAATATAAAAACACCGGTACATTTTATTGGGGAAAAAATACACATTCATTTGATGAGAAAAAGAGAGAGAAAAAAAAATTAATAATACTAAAAAAGAGCGCTGAATTTTTTTTATTGTGCAGCCATAAATCTCGAAACTGAAAAGGAGCAATCAAAGCGCTTTTATTTTGTCAATCGTTTTTGTGTTGTTGAAATAGTTTGTATCGGATTGAGCGTATTACGCGCACATTTGACTTACCGCTTTTGTCATTGCTATCGACATCATTTGTTGGCCTATCATTCGATTTATCGGTGATTGTTGATTGCTTTTGTTCAAATTCTGTCGATACTTTGCTCCAAACATCGCTAGCCGTCTCGATCAGCGTCAGCACTGTTTGAAATCCACTCATGCCATACGCTTGTTGCTTTTGTTGTTCCTCTTTAATTTTGTCTACACGAGCCACAGCTTCTTCATAGTCCTCCAAACCTTGTTCGTATCTACAATAGTCGATGTCGTTTTTGGTGCACAAAATAAAAAAAAGAAAGAGATTTTTTTTTATATAAACATTTATTATTATTTTTTTGTCCATCGTAACACTTGCCGAGGGAACAATAACGAGATTGCAAGGGAGGGAATAAAAACGAATAACTCAAATCAATGATGTACACAACTCATATATATATAATAGTATATACGAACTGTTCAATTGTTCAATGATGGGAAAAATACAAGTAAAAGAGAAAAAAAATATTTTCGCACACACACGACGTTCGATGGTCCAACATTAACAACAGCGCGTCGACAGTTCTACCGAACTGGGAGTATTCAATTGAAAGAGATTATCAGAGATGAACATTTCTTATTGTTCAATTTACTAGTCGGGAATGTATTTTTTCTCTCTCTGATTCGCACACTCCTCTTCTCTTTGCAATTCAACTGAAATAACAATGTACAGCAATCATTTCGACAGCAGCACAAACAAATAATAATGTTGAATTGTTCAACTGTGGAGGAGGTCGAAATAATATGAAAATAAATCGTGGCAACGACCATCGCCTACCAAAATTCCTTTTTTGTGAGTTGGATCTTCTGAATGAACGACAGAGCGAGAGAAAAAAAATGTGCCGGGCAATAAAAAAAGGTACCAAGAGAACAATAAGAATGGGCACAAAATCTGAAGCAATTCACCATTTGGTTTGTGTACAATTTTCAATTGGCATTTATAGGCTTTTCTGAACCATTTTATTCACTCATTCGGTCATCGATTATTTATTTCTTAGCGAAATATATGAAGATAAAAACGGTATTTTCAATCAGAAATCATCGAAATTGTCATACACAAAGAATATTGTTTTGTGGACGGCTTTATGGTCATTGGTAAACATCGTGCAAACGATTTCATTCGTTAGCAATTTATTATTATGATTCCGGTCATTTAAAGCTTATGCGAAGTTTATTGTAACTATAAATTCATTACACAAATCGTGAAGCGTGTGTATTATTTTTCCAGATATCTGTTTGGCTCAAAGTCTGCTTGAGAGAGAGGGCGAGCGAAAGGGAAAATCGCGCTTAAAAATGTTTTTCGGTGGAAAAATTGTTTTAGTGAAAAACTCTGAAATCTAGTAGAGTGTGCTTTTCAACGCATTGCACGTTTCTTTATCCAATTTGGGATGATTTGTTTGTTTCTCCGTGCTATTTATTTGTACATGTTCGTTTTTGATTCATCTTTCGTTGTGCGGCAAAATGTGTGCGTGTGAGTGAATTTTCTGAGATCCTGATTCTTTTGCACTTTTTCATTCTCTATCGCTGGCTTTCGTTGGGTATGTTTGCAAGCGCCAGTTTTGTGATTGTAAAGTGAAAACGATTCGGAAATGTGTCAGCCGAAAAGTAGCGAAACAATGTGATGATAACAATAAACGTTTGAAATGCGCCCGTGCAAAAGAGCGAGAACAAGAATAAGCATGTATACACCCAAATGAATCATTCGGAATGATAAACTAGCTGATTAACTGTCGCTGAGTTTGTTCAGGTCGCTGCACCAGAACAAACATAATTTAATGATGTCTGATGCGAGCACGAGACACACAAACAGCGAGAGAGACACACACACACACAGTGAGAGAAAAGGCATTTTTCAGAGAAGCATTTGTGTTAACAAATTGCAAAATCGTTTACCAACAAAAGGGATCTCGATATCATTCAGCAAGGCGAACACACACAATGCGAACAGGACTGGTATGGAACGAGTGCAAATGCGAGATTTCTACCTATATTTGTTTTTGACGCTTCGTCAACCGGCCTCCGTGTGTACAACCACTTTGTATAAACACAACCGATATACGATGGAATCGTATTGACGCCGAGCTCTTCACTTTGAATGCATAATGTGTGTGTATACCGGCATATTTTATGTTTTTTTGAGTTTGATTTGGTTTTGAAATCTACTCAAACGCGATGCCGTTCAAATTCAATTTCATCCTCACATATACACACCGTCTCGTTTGAGAAATGTGATCCAGAAAATGCCGACATGAGCATCTAATCGGCATAGAGCAGAGAGCGCATCATTATTTGGGGATTTGTTTGTTTGGCCATTGTTTGAATCATATTCTACGAAAGAGTTTTGAACTAATACACTGTATTTGTGATATAAATCGATGAATAACGGCGACCTATTGACATTTCAAGAGTATTTCAGTTCGATTGGACGTATTTAGTAAATGATATTTTGAAGGGTCGCTGACGAGACGGTATTTATGTTACAAGATGATTATCGCATCGCACACACGAAATGTCTAGAGAGTCTCTATGGCAAATATAATAAAGTTTCATTATGGTAATTTTTTTTATAATTGACACAGAGCACAAAATCAATTGTATGTTTTGGAATTCAATGTCAGTCCAAAGTTTTAATAATTCATCAAAAACATTCTTTTTTTCTCGGATTATTCGACATAATAAATACTAATTATCACTTGACCTGGGATATTTTGTGTAATTAGCTTAAAGTTTCGGTCAGTATAGGAACGTATGCTTATCATTTTAACATCTAAATTCAAATAAGGGAATAGCGAACGTAAAAAAGTGTTGCATAAGTCATTCGGGAAACATATTCTCGATACATAACTATACCAACATGGAAAAAACGAGGAAATAAAGATGTATGGCGTGTACGCCTATAATTGCTGTCAAACCAATTAGGCAAACCTTTCACACAAAAACCCATTTAAATATGTAAATCCACACCGAATGCGTGTGTGTTTTTTATCCAAAGCTTTTGGTTTAGATTTATGGTTAAATACAGTCAAATATTATTCTAAATAATTATTATTTATGTAACGAATATATATATATTATTGCGCGCGTGTGTTGCTCATGTGTGTATAAAGTGTAAATAATAATTTTCACTTTGTGCATTCGCCCGAGCGAAAGAGAAAACGAAAAAGAGCGCACCAGATAGAAGAGTCTTTGAATGAAAGCGAGACACGAATAAGAGTTCAGAATTTATATGATTACACCCCATCTAAATCAACATCGTATTAAATATATTACTTCCGGGCTCGAATTGGCATTATCACCATTATGATCATTCATATGTGCAAACGTGTGCTTGTGTGTTTTGTGCTTAAGTCGTTTCAAGCCATGTTGAGGTTGACAATGTCACATTTGCTGAGATAAAGTGGATGCCAAAGACGATGGCAATTTCAAAAAGAATGTTCACATTTCGAACCGCAATTAAATGTGAAATTTCATTTAAAATTTTCACATTGCACAATCAAATACGGAAAATGTAAACAGCATTCATTTCAAATATTCCCATTCGAGACAGATAAAGTGTGTGGCATGTGTGGGGAGGTGGGGGTGTTTAAGGCGCCTGTTTAACATTGCCTCTGAAATTTGTGTTTACTGGATTGGTTGTATGTTTGGCAATAGGATTACCAATGGTGTAACTTTCTGTTGCGCCGTCTTTATTTGCCTGCAACCGTTAATGTGTTTTCCACTCGTTTGTCATTCTAACGATAACATTTTCCCGTCTTAACATTGAAAGCCATTGCAAAAATTGCTGGGTACCGTTCGTGCAGTCATTTGTCTGTATTTCAATTTACAAGTGAATAGAATACACAGAGAGAATATTGCTGATCCGTTAAATAGAAATCATCCACTAAAATAAACACTTGCACAGTTGACATATGTTTTTCGATGTGGTTGTACACCACATTCTTTTGGTGCACTGTTATGACTGTTACATTGCTGAAAGTGTTAATCCGTAGCTGTAAAACTTTTAAACTTTTCAATTTCAAATGCAACAAAAAAGGGGTACCACGATGCATTGAGCATGGTTGCAATGCGAACGACTTTTGACAGAAATAGAAATTCATATTTAAACAAATTGGTTCGATTTTGTCGCAAGTGCTTGTTGAACACAACCATTTCGTCAGACGTATCGTGTTTTTCCAACTCATCTCTCTCTCTCTCTCTCTAGCATGACAACCGACACATTCGCGCTTATGACGATAAAACCAAAAATACACCAGTGACAGACAGTGTGAAAATCAAGAACCAAATCGAATGCACGTCTAACACTTTGCTTAATAGATGTTTTCTCATGCATCAACTATCAAGTGGCAGAAAAACGTGAATGGCGAAAAACCATTTCGAGCAAATTGAACTTTTCGACAATAACATTTCGTTGAAATGGAAAATACACTCTCGATGTGAAAATGGCATGTTTGTGGCATAAACAACACATATACACTTACATCAATGCATTTCATTCACGGGATACATGCTCGCTCTTGCTCACTCGCTTGCACACACTCGCTCGTTTTTATCTTCAAATGATGCGAAAGTGTTTCCCAGTTGAAATCAAAAAGGTATTATAAATATCCGAAAGCGCGTTATCATTCTCTCTTCGTCTCATTGATTCCCGTACATATTTAGTCTGTATGATTGCACGGCGTATGTGACTTGCTTCATTATGTGACATGTGTTTCATTTGACAAATTTATTCAGAAAATGTAACTCATACACACATACACGCACATCAAGCGTCAATAACATAATGAGTTCATTCATGACACTGGAAAAATGACGAAGAATAGCGAATGCGAGAATGCATATACAAATTGAAACACACACGATGTTCAACAACCATTATAGAACACACAAAACACCATCGTACACACAGCAATGACAACGGAAATGAATATCATCGCATAACCATACGAAATATATTTAAGCTATTTGTTTGCACAAGCAAACGAATGAACTACGAACTACCTCACTCACAAAAGAGAGAAAAAAAACGAAAATATACAACCAAACATTTTCGGAATTTAACATTTGGTGAACGGGTAGAGTTTTTATAATCGTTGGGAGATCGGATGCATTCCATTTTAATGACACCCACATCCTGAGACCCGGAATGTCGTTGGCGGTGGTGGCGACGGCAATAACAGCAGAAGCAATCGTCGTTTGTTGCATCTCTTTTGTGTAGTTCAAGTTGTCAGCATTATGTTTAGTTGAGTGCTAAACAGCGAACTCTCAAGCTTAAAGTAAATATTATTATTTGATTCAGAAATGATGATGAAGCAAACATTGCCAAAACACACCCAGTTTTAGCTGTGAATAGACAATATACATTGCTTTGGGCAAAAGTTTATTGAATACAACGTTGACATTTCTAACAGCAGCTCTCCTTTTTTTCTCGTTCTTGTTCGGGATTTATTTTTCAAGCGACTTAAAGCGCAATCCGTATAAAACGAAAAGAATCATTGAAATGAGAGCAAAAATGTACTCTTTATATGTGTGAAAAACTATTATTTATATCGATTAAGGAAAATTCGAAAATTTTATGGCGGAATGCGCTCGGAACGAAAAACCAATATATGATTTAGTTTGGGATTTGCATGCGATAAATGTGCTGCATGTGAATTTAAATTTCTCTCTCTCTCTCTCTCTCTCTCTCTCTCTCTCGTGATGATGCTTCGAATGCTTCTAACGTTGCTAAGTACTTCCAAATCCATAGATTGAGTTTTGTGCAGTTTGTTATACAGTGCAAATAGAATACCGAATGTATACTAGTTTTTGCAGAGAGTGGGAGACCAAGAAAGAGAGAACGGGAAAACGAATGAGCAGAAGTTCTTTAACAATATGTACACAATCCGCTCGATGTCTTCAAAGACGAAGGGCATATGGACGAGAGTCGAATTTGGTGCAAACGTGCAAATGAAAATCAACACGTTCCGCATATATTGGGTACTTAAACTACTAGTTAAATGTTACCGTCTCCGGCATTTACTTCATTCAAATGCGCTTCGGATATGAGAATGGATTCGGGAGAAGTGGGTAGAGTGAAACAAAAAAACAACAACGATGAAAACTTTTTCCGTTTGCATTGCTTTACAACCGAACTTTACCGTAGACCATAAGTCAAATTCAAATCATTTATGTTCCAAAAAGGGAAGAATGGCGATAATGGTCCCTTTTATTCCCCCTCTTTCTCTTGCCCACTCTTTCTTGCTCCAATTCGACATAAATCGCCGCTGGCCAATCGCTCACCATGAAAAATACACACACATTTCTCATTCCGAAAAATATATGCACAACACGATTTTACAATATAAAAAGCATTTAGAGACGATAAAACATAAGTCTTTGTTCGATTATATCAATAAACAAAGTTTGCAAGCGAAGGATTCATGCTTGTTGATTTCCAATAAATTGAAGAACAAAAAAAAAATTGCACAAATATACGGAAAATATGCACAACTCGACCGTACACCACTTCAAATCGATGCGAAAAATTATTTCGCATAAAACAAAATTGCCATAGTTATTTATAGTGAGAGTATTGCATTTTTAAGAGCACTTTTCATTCATTCAGTTTCACGCTGTAACGGCTAATGAACCAGACTTTTTTTTGCATAATTCACTCCTCGGCAAATTCACGGGCATCGCTTTCGGCCAGATTTTTTTCGGGGTACTAAAAAATACTTGAACAGTCTCAATGTATATCGTTTTTATGCAACGTAACGATGCCAAACGAATTCTTGTACAAAGAGAAAATGTACTGTCACATTTTCCAAAGACAAAGGCTGATTTTTTTAAAGTATGAATTTATGCACTTTCATGCATTTTTTTATATTATCGTAGATTATTTTTCATTAACGAAACCAGCAATGACAGAATGGAGAAAAATGTGTATTAAAATGCAAAAAAAAAAAAATTGAAACTACAAGGGAAAAATTAAATTCGTAGAGAAAAATTGTGATACTTTAAGTATCATGAAATGTGAACCCCATTATTTTTTATGGCATTTAAACTAAGACATTTCTTAGAATTGAAATGGCACATTTTAATTTTTGCATCTTCAGTCAATTCAGCTTAATGGGGTTTTTCTTTGCAGTTGAATCAACTGCGATTGCCATGTAATATGAGATGTGGTTCAGAATTGCCCATATGAATGTAATACATTGATTGAAATGACATTTGATTTTGCTTTTATTGTTTGACAGTGTCTTTATCGAACCTTTTCTGTAACCTTTGCTCAACCTTGAATTTGCACACATACACAATAAAAAAAAGCATATCTTTCTTGGTCTGTCTCATTCGCTCTCTTTCCTTAGTTCAAAATGGTAAAATACACACACTGTTGCTATCACTTCCAATGAAACGACATGACGACAACGAAAAATCGTAGCATATCTTAATGGAATGCAATGATAAACTGATTTTTTTCTTTTCCTTTTGCGTTGAAAGATGAAGATTTAACGACATCATCGGTAAAGCATTGAACTGATTGTGTGTGTGTGTGTGAAGATGTGAAATATTGTTGGCTGAATGAAACACAAAATGAAAAACAAAATGTATCGCAATGAATTTTTTTGGGGAATCAAAAAACGCATCAAACGTTGACATTTATCCTCGGTGTATCGTTTTGCATTGGCAATAAGATACTGTCGAGCGAAGCAAATAAAGTGAAACATAAAACACAAAGGACGAACGACCAAAGACATTTCGGAATATTTTCATTTTAAATTGTGAATGCAATACAGACACCACATAAAAATTAAATAAAGAATAATCTCTTGTAAAAAAAATGAACACTCATACAATGAATGAAGTAAAAGAAAAGTAGAGAGAGAGAGAGAGAAAGACAGAGAAAAACACGACGTTTCGAATAATGTGGAAAGAAGCATCATTTGGCTGTGTGAAGGAATTTCGTAGCAGCTTTCACCGATTACTAAGTTTATGTCATCAAAGAGGATTATTCTGGGACGATTTTTTCCCCTCTCTTCTTCTCTTTCTCCCCTCTGTCTGTTTTTGATTTTTTTTATTCGGCATTAAAAAAACACATTGACGTCTTAAAAAATTGTGTAAAACAGAAGAAAAAAGTATATACTCAAGAATTCGGTCTCGCTCAAGCAAAACGATTGTTTTTCGCTTCGAGTGGAACATTTGTGATGAGTTTACGAGTTGTATGTAAAAAGTCGCACACTTTCCAAGAAAATTGGTTGGGAGTTCTTGTGTATGTTCATATTTTTTTCTTCGAAAGGGGGGGGGGGGGTAGATGAATGTTTATATACAATGCGATAAGAACAGATAGAATGAAATAACAAAACAGAAAAAAAAACTCGGATGAAGATAATAATGGAAAGCGTCAAGCGAAAATAAATTAAAGAAAGTAAAATGATACAAAGCATTTAAATTAAATAATTTGGATAATACGATTTTTTCTTCTCTCCTTTGGTACCGTACTGCTGTTGCATATCTAAAATGATCAGCATTTTTTCGCATTCATCGTCTCCGTCTCGATCTCGATGTGGCATGCCTGAATTTTCGGTCGTTGGCCACATCATTTCGTATTGTCCATGCATAAGTCTATTATGCAAGTCAATTCCCTCGTTATTCTTTTTTATTATTCTTGTATTCGGTCGTTTGCTTCGGTTTGATCCGGTGGCCATTCACAGGGCTAGAAACATTCAACCAAATCTCTTTCACTCTTTTTCACTCTTCATATTCCGTCTAGCTCTAGCCCCGCTCACCCACGTTTGCCGTACAAAATTCCCCCCAATACACATTCAAATACATACAATTCCGAATTATAATTTTATCTTTTCCACTCACTCGCACACAGTGAATGCAATGTTTCACTCGAAAAATAAGATATCTCGAATAATGTTAGTGCGTAAAATTGTACGGACGATATATATATATATGCATACCTGTTCGGTAATTTTGTGGTGTGAATCTTTGGCGTTGTCGCCACAAAATTATGCTCATCTAAATGTAAATATTTTCTCGAATTTTCCATTTCAAATGAATGCTGATCCGAATGTTGTTGCTGTTGTTTTTGTGGATGGTGATGGTGTTGGTGTTCATTGTTCGAACGTTGGTTACCATTATTCCAATCCCTCGATGGTGTCGACAATGAAGGTGATAATACCATTATGCTATCGTTGCGATTGTTCTTTTCGAAATGGTTAAGGTTATTGCTTTTCTCTTCGTTAGCTGCATTTGCTTGCATCTCGGTTGAATTATGCATGTTTGGTGATGCATTCGATGCTCCCTGCAACGATGACACCACATCGCCGGTTACTACAATCACCGATGGTTCTGATGCTGTTGCTGTTGCTGTTACTGTAGTTGCACCAAGTGTCACCAATAGCACCAACAATGTACTTGTTGCACATAAATAAAATATCGCCGAAGCGCCAACGTTATTATTTAATGACATCATTTCCAATTCACTGTTGTTACAATCTTTTCGTTCGGTTGCACTTCGATAGTTTTACCAAAGTGTGTTGTTGTTGCTGCTGATGCTTTTGCCGTTATTGCTGCGTCTACTTCACTGCTACTTTATCGTTCCGTTATAATATTTAAATGTTTTAGCGATATGTCAACACCTCAAGTTGCCACACAGATAAATCGCTTCTCTTGCACGCTCAACCCACCGTCTTTCGTAGCAATACAGAAAAACCTAATGAACACAAAACAGTAAACTTTAATTTAGCGCCCTGTGCAACTTTCATCGCATCGGGGAATTTTTTTTGGCAATTTCAAACTATTCTCTATGGTTTTTAAGGTGTGGGTGTGTGTATATATGCGCTTGTTCTCGTGTGCATACTCTATATCTGGGTGATCGATGCCATTTATCACAAACAGTGTTCGTTCGTTATCTATTGCTTCGATTGGGTGGCTCTCATCAGCGTGCAATGCTATTGATTTTGTGACTAATGAACGTTTACATTATACCCTCTTTCACATTTTCCGAACCCATTTTTTCACTACCATTATAGGTTTTTTTTGCTCTTCTCAGCCACTTTATTTTCTTTGAAATTGAAAATAATTTTTCTGACTTTTACAAATGATATCATTTTGTTGAGAGCAACATGAAAAAAATAAGAAATTCTATGATCTTTGTTTGTATGTGGCGAAAAACAAATTGCATGACTTCGTGCTGCGTCAGTTGAACTGAATACGAGACATCGACAGATGATTTTTTTTTTTTTTCGATTCGAATTTGGTGACATGATGGAAGAGAAAATGAAAAGAAGACGTACACACACACCAAAAGATGTATTTTGAGTTGCAGCAAGACAGTAAAAAAGTAACAGAAAAAAATATATAAGACGAAGATGTTTGGGAAAAGTTTCTGTGAAAGAGCGAGAGAGAGAAAGGATAAAGTTTTATGCTCGTCTTATGTTTGCAGCAGAGACAATCTTAGCGTCAATTCGTTTTCATTGAATGAACTTTTCAAGCGGCGCGCCGTTCAAAGCATCTTCAATAAATTCAAAACTTTTTCCTTGTTATGTAACAAACGTTCTGTGTCACTGCACACCAAACTTGAACCGAGCTCGTATTCTTCTTCTTCTTCTTCATTTTTATTCTCAGGAATGAACCTTTTATCATTTTGGCAAAATGGAATTAAATCAAATAGTTTGGCAAAAAGAAGCACGAAACAAAAAATAATAATAAAATAAGATATAAATCTTTTGCATTGGTAGCACACAATACACGCACACACACAGTTTGTTGCAATTCTTCTTTATTTTCGTGGGTAGAAAAATCTTGTAATATGAAAAAATACGCACAATGTTTTTTAAGAAGTTGAAAGTTTTTCCACACTGAGACTACAGCTTTAAAAAAGAACTTAATTTAAAACACCATTTATTTGGTTTGTTATCGAATGGTTACGTTAGATGTTCGATGGAGAGAAAAAACGTAGTTTGCTTGATTCACTTGGAACGTCAAAATTACAAATAATGCTCTAATTTGATCGTTGGCCGATACGAAGCCACAGAATATTACAGACTTATGCGGTGATGGAACTTGCTAAAAAGCGAACTGAGGAGATACACAACGTAAAATATCATTTAATAATTGTCTCCCACTTTACAGCATTCAAATACGCACACATGCTCACTTACCGATGCTTGGTCAATGCCAACGAATGGCCAATGGGTCCTTAGTGACACAAACTGTTTAGCGGTACGATTGTTTACTTTAAAACGGAACTCACTCGATTTCTGTGCATGACATACTAAATATCTACGGTAAATACACACGGACTGTGTTATTATTGCTGTTGCCTTGGCCACAATGAAATTTATCAAGTTGTTGTCATTTGTTGTGAATATACATTTTGGGGCCGGATTTTCGATGCGTTCCAAAGTCAAATGTTTACGTGTTATTACAGGGCATGGTTGAACGGCTCATAATTTGGTCAACTAAAAGCGCCACATGTGCTGCAGTTAATTTGTCTATCATGTTGATAGCGTTCATTGATCAAAATGACAAACAGTTTATCATCACGGCCTTTTCCCATATCAATTCTTTAAGGATGTTGTCGACGACACAATTTTATTGCAAATATTTGGATGGCATAAGTTGCAATGTCAAACTTTTGCATAAATCAATGCATGCTACACTCACTCATCGACTGATTTTCGGATTTATACCAAAATATCTGGTATGCATTCACAACATGACCAAATGCTAAATTAAAACTAAATAAATAGGTCAGTTTGATTCATTCGCACATGTATCGACCAAAAAACAAATAGATCGATTCAAATCCGGCCAACACATGCAGTTTTACTCATTCAAACGGTAAATTTTGTGAAGTCGAGCAAATTCGATGATAGACAACACATACACCACACACACACTAACTCTATTTTCATATCGCAAGCAGGTATGCTGAGCTTTTGTCAATAAAATTCAAATATACAACGAAATATTTCGGGAACATGAACAACCAATTAGTACCTACAATACGGCTATATCAAAATTCTTCACTAACCTGATTAAATTACGTCGACTGAACGGGCATAACGGTATGTTAAATTAATATTTGCTTTTCACACAGCCATGCTCGTTCTCTCTCTTTCTCACTACCTCCATCCTCCTCTCTTCCTTTCGTATTCAAATATTTTAACAAGAATTTGATTTAAAAGTTTTTCAAACATCGAGAACACTTTCGTCACAGATACGATGATTTGATCCAAATTACGAACAGAGGATTCCAGCAAAACTATATGCAGATTATTTATGCTCAATTTTAAATCTCTCGAGGATATGTAGCTGAACAATGTTATGATTATTCCCGTTATGATATTTTCGTTCATTTGGTCCGAAATCTTGATAACGATATTAAATTGCTGCTGTGAATAAACGATGACCATACCCAAATGAAATTGAGACCAATAGATAATAGTTCTGTTTGAACATTTCTCTACACTGAACATGGAATGAAAATGGAGAGAGAGAGAGAGAGAGAGAGAGAGAGAGAGAGAGAGAATATTACAAAGAGATTCAAAACTTGAGTTTTTCACCGTCGAATATATTTCCCGCATTGAAATTGAAACGTTCATTTTACATGCAAATGATTGACATTGGAAATGCTGGTTTTGATTGAAATGGAAATTTTGGCCATCGATACATCGCTGTTGACTATAGTTTCATCATTGTCGTTGCTTATTACACCCCTGGGAAAAATAAACATGAGCTCACATCAATGGATGGCAATGGTAGTCAACGCAACCGATTTTTCTCTTTCAAACTTTGTCATCTTCTTTTATTTCGTAAAATTTGTCTATGTACAACAAAAATTGCATAGACCATGTATAAAAATTACAATATGGTATTGGAAAATAATAGGAATATTCTTCGACAACATTGACAATTCTATACGACAATACAAGTTGTATTACACAACTAATACTGCCTGCTGAGTCGCATAAATTGATTGACAAAGATTACCAAATCGGATTCCATTCAAACAGAATACAAAAAACTAAACGCATTTATTCTCACATCTGCCCCTACAAAAATGTCCTCTCATTCAGTACATGTGGATGTGAAATTTGTGAATCACATAATGTGACACAAAGCTTTCAAATAATGAAAAGTTTTGCCTGAAAGGCATAATTTATTGATTGATTCATCATCGGCTTTAGTTTTAATGGTAACTTTTTATCAGAATGTCATCCGTAAATGTGAATTTGTCATTCTGTTTCCATGAGGGACATTCAGCTATTTCCGGAAAAAAGATTGTGTTCACAAATCGAACGGTGTTCAGAGACCATCAAACAGATTGATTATGAGCAAATGGTTGTAAAAGTTCTTCGATGTTCTTGAAATAATGTCAAATCCAAATGTATCAAAATGAATATAGAGAGACCCCAAATTCAGAGTTCAAGTATCAAATGTGAAAAGGAAATTGTGCCGACTTTCACTCGCTTGAGGTTCTAGTTCTAAATCGATCACGAGAAGAACATATTTTTTTCAAATGCACGAGTATCTCATTGGAGGTCACTTGAAAATTAAATTAGTCCAATTAATGTCATTCATATGTATCTCTTATTTTTTTATGATTGTCGTATCTGCACTGTTACTCATGATTCATGGGCCATGAACGGTACTCAATATTTTGAGTTAATTATGAGCTAGAAACTTCTTTAATTGGATGCTATCAACAACTTTGTAAACAATTTTTTTTTGCATTTCAAAGGGAAAATTCCGCCTTTTCCCTTAACGAATTCATTCCGTACGAAGAAATTATATATACAAAACTTTTCTGCTACATTTCATCACATACACAAATTTTGAACTAATTTCTTCTGATAAAATTAGAATTTACACATTTTTTTCGTCGACACACGCACAAATTAGTAATGAATATTTTTCCCTAAATAATGTAGGATTTTTTTTTATTCGATATTTTTGCATTGCAAACACTTTTCAATCATGTTAACAAATAAAAACCACAAAAATAAAAAACGGCGCGACAGTTAACGGTAATTTCAACAATAATCAAAACAATGCACGATCTGTCATCTGATTAATTCATTTCGTATTCGTTTTCACGTTTGTTTTTTGCCTTATCACATGTCTGGTGCACAAATTATAACTAACAGATAAAAAAAAGAGTGAACAAAACGGTTATCCGCGAGAATCTGAAGCTAATAATTTCGAGTGCAAACACACGTTAGCTCTGAAGAAATACGCGCGATTAGACAAAATCAAAAATTTCAATGAATGAATGCTGTTGCTCCACTTCTAATCGCTAATGAAATTTTTTGCTAAATTATTCTTCAATTTCTATAGGTCTCTCTCCTTCTCTTTCTATCACGGTATGTTGATCTGATTGGCGTCGCGCGCCCGCAAATGGAAATGTTGATAATTAAACACATACACACACCGGTGCCACTTCTTCGAATCTCTACATCGGCTCGACTTATTCTGTGTGTTTGGGCTATCGCTCGTATCGTGTACAGCTCATTTTCCATGGTGAATAAATTATGTGGAAAGAATAGTGTATGCGATTTTGCTAATGGATCGATTTGAATCGGATTGAAAATTTTCAAAGCCAGCGCTATGTTCAACGCTGTACGAGTATCAAGAGTGAATACAAAAAAGTACAGCTCTGTCACAACAAAACTACAGTAAACCATTTTCAATTAATGGCGTACTTGATTCAGATACACAAACAGCGAGAGGGAGAGAGAGAGAGAGAATGAAAGAGATGAAGATGTAGAGTAAATTAAATGAAATGTGTTGTGTGATGGACAACTGGCAACTTTGTCATTGTGGTTTAATCCGATTCGATTTTCGCAAATCTGAAATCATCAAAGACGATAAATGATTAAATACTCTTTTACAAAAATTTACGTTTTGCATCGGATGCCTGAGCCTGCGGCAACATGACCAATGTTAATTGGATGAAACACTTTTCCGCTGAATGTTTATTCAATAGTTGCCCAGAAACTAACATTGTTGTTAACTATATTGCGCTTCAAAAGGCGAAATACACACACATTCTTCATCTCATTTCGTGATGATTATGCAGCAAGTGTGTGTACATCCGAAACCGAAACGACTTGCTAATCAATTGTTGTCTCCGATTAGACATTTTAACCGTATACTGACCGATATAGATTCCGTTGGTTGTGGTTGTGTTTGTTTAGAAGATTTTACGAGAACGAAGCAAAGCCAATGTGTTAATATACGTGTTTGTTCTATTAAACGTGTAGAATTTATGTGTCGCAAAACGCACGAACTGACCAAATTATTCAGGTGGGAATAGTCGGACAAACAATACAACGAATTTCGAATTATCAATTGGAATAATCAGAGAGCATCATTTCGTCGAGATAGCATCACATCATCGAATCATTGTTCATTTTGAAGTGGCAAGCATCGTACAAAAAGTCTCAAAACCGAACAATGTGCTCGTCATAATTCATTTAAGTTTCGAAACGATTGAAAGTGTTTTATTAGTTGAACGATTATTCGTCTTTTTTACGCTCTCGAATATTATTTTTTTCATTCTTTTCAAGTCACTTAATTTTCCTTATCAGAAAATCTGAAGAGAGTGTTCTTTTTCTTGTCAGTCGTTTTTTTTTTTTGCTCGATTTTGTATTTGGTAACGAAGTGAATAATAGCAGTGAAATAGTTAAAGAAGCAGGAAAAGTTTATGAACTTTTTGCCGAATCTTGAAAAGTTGCTGTTGCATAAAGTATACGCGGGGAGAAAGAGAGAGAAACATATAAAAATGATGATGAAGTGGCATATTTTCGTAACCATTATTTTGATTCAATTAAAAACTTTTCATTGTAACACCATTGAATTAAGTTCATACAGTAAAGTTGCAAAAAATGGCCAACCTAATGTTCAACCACAAAATAACACTGATCAACAGCCACAAATACACCGAGCACGCGAGGGTGTGATTAATAGTGATTTATGGTTACCAAAAACGTAAATAATTTCTCATCTTTTATCCCACATAACTCTCCCTCATTCTATAACATCAAAATGCGTTTTTGTTGTGTGCACATGCACAAGCACATTGCTATTGTTTTTTTGTTTGCTATTCAATTGGAAATTTTGTGTTTTTATTCATCACAGATTCAATGACACCGAAACGGATAAATCAACAGGCCGTTCGATTGACGATAATCGCCCATTCCCGTTTCCACTAAAAAACGTTGCCTATTCTTCTTACAATAAACCATCAAATCATCGTTCAAACCATGAACCACGGATTATTTATGCTTCATCACCAGTTCAACGTATGACAATGCCATTGAAAACAATTTAATCCGTTCATTGTGTGTGCGTGCGTGCTATTTCTTGAGGCTTAATATATTTTATTCATTTCAGAGGTTGCACAAGACCGATTTGTACCACACGAAACCACCGACCATTTTCTCGAGAAAAACAACCGAAATCGAGTGAAATTTTCATCAAATATTAAAGAATGTAAGTGGGCATCTTATAAAAAAACACATGAAAAAATCACATCAATTGAGAATTGAAGTTAAAAATAAACTTGTCAAATAAAATGTCACCATTTTTGTTTACTTATCAAGGCAATTGCTTTTCTCTTTCAATTTCACAGCTGATCGTGAAGGTCCTCAAGGCTCCACATCTCAAGTAGATGCATCACTTAGTAATTACAAGCCACCGTCATTAGAACAAACGTATGCCTTTCCACCGAATTCGGGTGCATTTTATCCGCCTCCATCAGCTAAAAAACCGATATCGGTCTCAAGCTATCTACCACCGCCGGCAGGTCCAGCGAGTTATCCGATTTTTCCAGGACCGATTTCAGCAAAACCAGTTTCAATGTTACACACTCAAGTCGATAATTCCGGTTCTGTAGACAGCATGACCACACCGAATGATATGAGCGATATGAATGAAATGCCGAACAAAGATGATGTGAACAGCAGTAATTCAGATGGACCATCGGATGATACAAAATTAATTGACAAACCTCCGGCTGATTTTGTACCAAATAAAAAACCCAGTTATCCATCATTTCCATTTTTGGATCACCATCCACATGATCATGACCACGGGCATGAGCACATACACGACCATCCACCACAAGATTATCACGACCATGAACCGTATTCACCATATGACGATTCTCTGAAACACTTGCACGGATTTGAAGCATTTCCAGGTAAAATATCATCGTTTTTCATTTATCAGCATTTATGACTCATTAAAATATATCCAGATGATTCACAGTTCATAAGTAAAATAGGGACAGTTTCCTCTTCCTATTATTTTTATGTAGAGTAACAATGTCTAAATAGATAATTTTGATTTTATTTAGAAGTCATAATTGATGATCCACATCATCATGATTACTTCGATGACCATCATGATTTCCATCATCATGATGTGTTGCCACCGCCACCACCACCTCCACCACCAACAACGCAACCACCACCGCCACCAGAGCCTGAAGAACCCGAAGAACAGCCTCGAGTGAAGAAATATTCGTATTTCTATTTGTCACGCTCTTTGTGGTACATTCCATTGTACTTCACCGTTTGGTTCACTTTCTACGTCACTTGGCTCATTTTGCAAAGTATTGGACGTCATAAGGTAGGTTCTAATTTTATTGAATAAATAAAAAAATGTTAACAAATCGTGAAAACAAAATCTATTTTTATTGAATTTAGGTTGATTTACCGAATCATTTGACTAATCGGCGAAGCATCAGAGATTTATCGCACAACGAAAGCGTTGAAAAAGTGAATTTATTAACCGAATTCGTAATGTCACAAATTGAAGAGTTTAAGGAAAAATATTTATAAACAAAATCAAAAATAAAACATGAATACAGGAATTTGAAAAAGATAAAACTCTTCGCTGTTTTTATTTACTATTTTTCAAAGTGTGCGCTCACCTCACAGCAAGTATATAAACGATACCTTATCCACCACACTCGAATGACATCTGTACATGTCAAAATGATGAGGCCAACTTCACGCCAATCGCTAATATTTATATATTTTTGTGGTGCGAACAATGTAGGATAGATTTTGTTTTGTTATTTTTATTCTATCACAATAAAAAAATAAGCGAATTGATTTTATCTCTAAATTAGTGTTAGTCAAAAATTGTTTTGGTATAATTTTAATCATTGGAGGCGCCGAAATGCCGTGTGATTGGCAAAAGTGGTGTCGTTTGTGTGGAAAAATTGAAGTCAAAAACGATATAGTCAAGTTTGAAAGAATACCAAATTTTATATGTTTAATTCAAAAACACTTTTCCATTACGGTAAGTTGTAGAATATCTTCCGAAATGTCAACGATCTTCACTTCACCGCAATTTTTTTTTATTTCTTTATATAGTTGACTGAATCGGATTGTATGTCAAATGTATGTGATGAATGCCACCAATTTATATCGAAACTCGAAGAATTCACAGAACGATGCAGAAAAGTGCATTTGCTTTTCAGTAATCTAATTTCCTCCACCAATCTTGAAATTGATTCAAATTACTTGCAAACACTCAGACATGAATTCATTGGACCAGAAGCTGAACTTGATACAGATGAAGTAAAAAGAAACGAACTTTCTTCAATAACTTTGATCTTTTTTCATTAAAAAAATGTTTTTTTTTTGTTTTCAGAAAATTCCAATCAACATTGTTGATTATAAAACGAACAACAAAAGTACAGACACTGACGATTTGGAAACAGGCTCAGTATCTCCTATTGTGAATGTAAAGAAAGAACATCAAAAAATATCGAAACGAATTAAAAGAGAATCAAGAACCAAACCAAGAAAAAGAACGAAAAAAACCAGTCGTAAAGTTATTGAAGGTACATAAACTGGTTCAAGACAGAGACTGTTTCTCTGAGTAGGAATGTTGAGGAAGACTGAGAAAGATCCAAATTAAGGAGGAAACGGTTTTTTAATTTCTATAACAAAAAAAAATACTTTTCCTCCTCAGTGCTCTCCTACTCAGTTTCCTCCTCAGAAAAAGAGTCCTTGGTACAAATATTAAGAGATTTCTTTGAATGTAAATTTTCGATTTTATGCAAAATGTTTTTTAGATGAAATCAAAGAAGAAGATGATGAAGAAGAAATGGAAATTGATGCGTTTGACTACGATAATGATGATTTTGAGAATGATCCATCCTTTGCCATAACCGCCGATATGGAAAACAGACAGTTGGACGATGATGAATTGGACGATTTAGCTGGAGATGGAAATGAAGAAGATTTTGACATAGACGAAGTAAAAAACACACCACGAAAACGACGACAAAAAATTGTAGAACCTGATAATAAAACGTACAGGTTTGACAATTTGTTTTTTTTTTTTCTTTTTGACAAGTTTTCTCCGAAGACAATATATCAAATTTTTTCCACATTTCCAGTTGTCCACTTTGCAACATTGATTTTGAGGGTAAGCGTGCGTTCGACGGTCATATGCGTGAGAATCATCCGAGGTCAGAAAATCCATTCTCATGTCCAAAGTGCCCAAAACGTTTTCCATCACTGACAAAATTGCAACGACACGAAAGCGTTCATTTACCCGATGAACTGAAATTGGTGCATCCATGTCAATTCTGTGACAAACGTTTCAGCAAACTAGTGAACGTACAAGCACATATTCGGGCAATTCATACCGGTGACAGGCCGTTTATTTGTGAGGAATGTGGGAAATCATTCGTTGCAAAAGGTGCATTGAAAGAACATCAAATCACGCATTCAGATGACTATCCATTCCAATGTCAGCATTGTCCAAAAAAATTCAAAAATATGGCCAGACTACGAACACATGAAGACATTCACAAACATACTGCTTACATCTGTCCACACTGTGGTCTTCAACTGAATACAAAACGAACGCTAAAAATGCATATGGTTGTGCATTCGGATCAGAAGAAATACAAATGCCAATATTGTGGCAATGAATACAAACGATCAAAAGCACTGAAGGTAAGATTTTCATTTGAAAAAATAAAAACAACCAATTTGACATTTGAATTCCTTTTCAGAATCATCTAATTTTACATACTGGTCTGAGGCCATATGTGTGTCCATTTTGCGAGAAAACTTTTGCAAACGGAAGCAATTGTCGTAGTCATAAGAAAAAAGCACATCCAGTTGAATTAGCAGCCTTGGAAGCATCCGGAGAAGTTTTACCCGCTGCTAATATTCCCAAACTTGAGCATTTACAACCTAAGTAAGTTTTATCGCATATGCTTTAAAAACTATATTATGTTTTAGACTAAAACTGAATCGATTTCCACAGAAAACCAACGCCTGAAAACAACATAGTCATCATCACCCAAAACGATAATAAAATTATCGAAAGCATCGTATACACTTGAATAAAAGCGTAATAATAGTTTTCGAATCTACTTCAACTGATAGCATATATAATTTTCATGAAAATCACACAGCATAATAGAACATTTATTAATTTTAGCATTAATACACTCCTGATTAGATTTTAATTGAGAATATATTCACAAGAGATCAAGAATTAAAGTTTTAATGATTTTGGAAAAATGAAAAACATTGTTTTTATGTTATATAAAAAAATTAGCGATTTATGCACTAAAGAAATCACCAAGAATTATAATGACTCAAAATCATAGCTTCTGAGCAGGTGTCCGAGGGGTTGGATTACCCTGGAGAACATATGTGGGAATTACCCCCTTAAAAATTTCACATTTTTGAGAAAAATATTCTTTCGATTTGCTAAGGATTTTCGCGGAAAATGTGAAGACCTTTTACTTTTCCGCACACACCTAGTGTGTATTGTAAAGTATTGGAATCGGTCAAAAAATTAACACCCATCAAAAATGTGTTTTCTGGGTGTTTTTGGGGCCAGGAAACACGAATCTAGCATTTTTTCGATGTCCGCAAAAATTTGTTAACACGATAACTTTCAAACAAGAAAAGTAATTC
>NW_022198046.1:6634712-6643082 GCF_009176525.2 Contarinia nasturtii
CAGGATGATTGGGGGTGCCGAGGAATAGAAACCATTAGATTTTGAGCCACTTTGGTTGACAGAGTGAAGTGTCATGTCTGGTGTGATGCCTATGGCCATTCATGAGAAAAATTCAATTTTTCTTCCAAAAGTGATATTTAATGTATTCTTAAACACTCAAAAATGTGTATTGGAGGGTTTTTGGGTACGAGAAAACCGAATATGACGTTAGTTTTGCGATACAAGTAACTTTCGACACACTTTTAATACAAAAATTTCAAAAAAATTGGATTTTTGTATGGAAGCCATGCCTGTATGATATCGTAATGAGCTCAAACTTTGCACAGGTTATTTTTATCATACAAAAATACCATTTCGAGAGTTTGAAAACATTTCAACGCATATTAGGGGTACCACCCGAACAAAATTTTGGATTTTTCGCTCAAAAACGAAATGTTGTATGGGAAGTACCCTTAATATGCATTGAAATTTCTTCAAACTTTCGGAATGTCAGCCTTTTGTGAAAAAATAACCTCTGCAAATTTTCACATAATTACGATATCATATAGGCATGGCTGCGATACAAAAATTCTCATTTTTAGTAGTTTTTGTATGAAAAGTGCTTCAAAAATTATTTGTATCTTAAAACTAATGTCAGGTTCAGTTTTCTCGTGAATTCTTTGAGTAAAAGATTTGTAATAAATGCATGGTGTGGATCACGGTGCGGAAAAGTTCATCTTACGGATGTAAGACATTTTATTTTTTCTTTCGACACACTTTTCATACAAAAATTTCAAAAAAATTGGATTTTTGTATGAAAGCTATGCCTGTATTATATCGTAATGAGCTGAAACTTTGCAAAGATTATTTTTTTCACACAAAAATAACATTCCGAGGGTTTGAAGAGATTTCCTCCCTAACAAATTTTTAGATTTTTTGCTCATAAACGAAAATTTTGTATGGAAGGTACCACTCAATTGTATTCAAATTTCTTCAAGCTTTCAGAATGTTAGTTTTTGTGAAAAAAATAACATCTGCAAATTTTCACATTATTACGATATCATACAGGCATTAAAAAGTCTATCAAAAATTATTTGTATCGCAAAACTTATATCAGATTCAGTTTTCTCATGGATTCATATTTACGATAAAAGATACGTAATAAATGCATGTTGTGGAAAAGTTCATCTTACGGATGTAAGACATTTTATTTCGTATACGATAAGTGAAACACAATTGACTTAATTGTATTCTTATTTATGATTCTTCTTGTTGCTTGGAACTTGCCAAATAACAACAACAAAGGCTCTCTCTGCTAGCAGCTGCTTAGTTTAATATACATAAACCTTGGTTGAGTAAAGTGTACCCATATGTGCGTGTAACGGCCTTTTTAGTATATTCACAATATAGGAAGATACCCGCATGTTTGGGTTCTGACTATGTTCATTCTCAGTGTTTTCAATTGTCATTTGTAATTCGATTACAATGGACCATAATGTTTTCGTTATTTCTGATGACGGCCACTGATTTAGTTGAATTTGTCATAATGCTGATATAATTTCCAGTGTGTATTTATTCATATAGAGGAGCACAAGTTTTTAGTTGATAAATATTCGACCAATGGACAGAATACACATTTCCTTTATGGAAACTTCGTTCAGAAAACCACATCAATCCAAACGTTTCACATTTCTTTTAAAATCAGTGCATACACTGTGCTAAGATATTAGTTTGTCCTATGCAGTAGCTCTTACTCAGTAGGCGATACGTTTCAGCCAAGAGCAGAGTTTCTCTTCGACTCTGTGTGTACACACAAATTTATAGTTTATAGTGAATAAGAATTAAAATTAAGTGAAAAAGACATCATCAATCATTATTAAAAGAATTATAGTAGCAAAATTCATTAAATTGAAAAACCCAATTTTTTTCACCCAATATGCAATATTTACTTCCAGACTGAACTTTTCAGTTCATGTACAAATCTCTTAATCCATTTTACACAAACAAAAACGCAAATAAAACCGTATAAAATTTTATACATATGCGAGATTTTATGCTCACTTTTATAAATGTGAGAAGAAATGGAAAAGGTCAGCAATTGATACGTTCGTCACAAGCATAGTGAACTCCATTCAGAATAGAAACCTTAACGAATGGTTATATTATATGGATCAAATATAGTCCAATTTGATTCTGTTTGTAAGATTGTGCGTTTTTTAATAACAATTATACAGTGTTCGGACTTAAAAATTTAAAATCAGAAAGACATATAAAATAACAGCTGAATCAGCGGCAGAGAAGAAATGCGGCATTCGTTCATTTTATTACTTGTGTGCCTTACAATTTCAATTGAACAAGGTGCAAACACAAAAGTGGAGGAAGATGAAAAATGGACCGAGCTTCATGAAGCCGCAAGAAATGGTAATTATTTGTTAGATTGTTCAATAATAATTAAAATGGATTTAAGTATTCAATTAACTCCAATCAATGGCAATCATCCATGGGTATGTTCGGCACGCAGCGTTTTTAAGGTATGCATTAACCTCACATTTAGGTTCAATAATGTGTCGACACCCAATTTGAAATTAATAACAAAACTAGAAAATGTTCGTTCACATTGAAAAATATTAGCAAAATTAGCAGTAAACTATGAAACTAGTTTTTACTAGGTTTTGTGTCCGTACCCTAGAGCCGTCTTGTATGTACGAGAATACCTTAAAATATAGGAGTTTTCTACCTTCACTTTAGTTATAATCCATAAGTTATTGCAAATTGAATTTGGCACTAATAAGGATTGTTATACTGAATTATAATGATTGATTTATTTTCCAGGCATAACGGATATTGCCAAGTTTCTCGTCGATCATGGAGCAAACGTCAATGCAGAAGATAAATATAAATCTACACCACTCCATGTATCTGCAGTATATGGTAATAGAAAAAACAATCGAGTCGAACTGTGGTTGCCTTTTTAATGAAGGTTGTTTTGATTCAAATTCCAGGCACAAATGATATTGCCAAGCTTCTAATCGATCATGGAGCAAATGTCAATGCAAAAGATGTAGATCAATTGACGCCTCTCCATGTATCTGCACAATTTGGTAATAGTACAAACAATCGAGTCGAATTATAATTCCTTTTTTAATGAAGGTTGTCTTGATTAATATTCCAGGCACAACGGATATTGCCAATCTTCTCATCGAACATGGGGCAAATATCAGTGCAGAATGGGCATTAAAATCGACATCTCTTCATATATCTGCAGAATCTGGTAATAGTCCAAACAATCGAATCGAACTCTGGTTCCGTTTTTAATGAAGGTTGTTTTGATTCAAATTCCAGGCACACTGGATATTGCCAAGCTTCTCATCGAGCATAACGCCAATATTAGTGCAGAAATGGAAGAAAAATGGACGCCTCTCCATATATCTGCAAAACATGGTAATAGTCAGAATAATCGCGTTGAACTTTGATCCTCTTTTTCAAGCGTTCAGAAAGACATACATTTATGCGAGCAATTGAATGATGCTTGCATCATTTGATGCGCATCGCTAGTGCTTTCGT
Organism: Contarinia nasturtii; assembly: GCF_009176525.2. Lineage (NCBI taxonomy): Eukaryota > Metazoa > Arthropoda > Insecta > Diptera > Cecidomyiidae > Contarinia > Contarinia nasturtii. Next base: position 6,638,256 of record NW_022198046.1, read on the forward strand.
TGTGCGTTCGGAGCACTTCGTGCGCTGCCGAAGATCCGAATGTATGGCGACAGCAAAACCGATGCGCATCAAATGATGCAAGCATCATTCAATTGCTCGCATAAATGTATGTCTTTCTGAACGCTTGCTCTTTTTAATGAAGTTTGCTTTGAATTATATTCCAGGCACAAAGGATATTGCCAAGCTTCTCATCGAGCATAACGCCAATATTAGTGCAGAAATGGAATATAAATGGACGCCTCTCCATGTATCTGCACAATATGGTAATAGAAAAAACAATCGAATCGAACTCTGGTTCTCTTTTTTATTGAAGATTGTTTTGATTCAAATTCCAGGCACAACGGATATTGCCAGGCTTCTCATCGAGCATAAGGCCAATGTTAACGAAGAAAATATTCATAAATGGACGCCTCTCCATATATCTGTACAAAATGGTAATACGATAGTTCAAAATGTTTATATATAAAATACATACAAACAATCAAGTCGATTTATAAATTCCTTCGAACGTTAATTGATTAATTCTCTAGGGCACCTTGATATTGTACAATTATTATTCTCAAAGCATTCAGCGAATGTCAATGCAGAAACTATAGACAAATGGACACCGCTCCATGTAGCTGCAATATATGGTAACAGTCGAAGCAATTTAACACACACTTAACATTTATTTTAGTATTTAATTATCCATTCAGGTCAAGGACTTGCGGCCGAATATCTCATCCCATGGGGAGCTTCTGTTCATGCTGAAGATAAAAATAAACAAACGCCGCTCCATTTTGTTGCACAATCGGGTAGCAGTCGAAGCAATTAAGTCTAGCAGAAAAGTGAAACGAAACCAAACGATTTCATTGTTGCAAGCGGAACGTTCCGAAAATAGTTTGAACTGCGATGCGCTGTATAGTGTGCATAGCAGCACCATTGTACACTCATACATTCAAGGAATCACTAATCACGTACACACACAGTGAATGTATGTTCGCAATACATACAATTTAACCATTTTTGCAACGTTCCGCTTGCTCCGTTTTGTTAAACACACAAATGAAACCAATTTGAGATCCCGCTTCGAAATCGGTTTGAATGAGAAATCATCAAACCGGTTCACTTCACTGAAGTCCAATCATAAACTTATTTCCAATTTATATTTTATCAATCTTCCAGGTCAAGATTATAGGGATATTGCTGAAATTCTTATCAAAAATAAGGCTGATGTTAATGCAACAGACGTAGATAAATCGATGCCGCTCCATTTGGCTGCAGAAAACGGTAATAAATAGTCCAGATAATTTAAATTGTAAACTATTCTCATTATCAGTAATTATGGCTATTAACTTTCCAGGCGCTTTAGGTATTGTAGAGCTTCTGGTTTCAAAACAGGTTGATGTTAATGCAGAAACTAAAGATAAATTAACGCCACTCCACTTCGCTGCCAAAAATGGTAATGTATTGTTCAGATAATCCTGTCAATTTTTATATGTTTGATTAACGTTTTAGGCAGTGTGAATGTGGTAAAATTTCTCGTCGAAAAGGGGGCTAATGTTAGCGCTGAAACAACTTTGAAATGGACCCCGCTCCATTTCGCAACAGAATACGGTAAGAGCACAAATAATCGAAAACTAGTTGCACAAGAATGGATAATTGAATGGTAACACACACAAGTTAAGGGCATGTGTTAGTAGCTTATTAGAATTCCCTGTAATACAAAGAACTTTTATTTCAAACCAAGTCTAGATAAGATTTACACTCCTGTCAAAAATATTGCAGCTACTACTGTAAATTCTATAGTGAAATCCTATAAATGCTTTACTTTAATACCTTAAGAAATGTCAGTAACAATTAGTTAATCTCCATGGTTCTTACACTTTAATAATTAGTATCTCCAATCTTCCTATGAAAAATTCTGAAACACGACATTGAGTTAAAAAAAATGAGCGTTGGTAATAAATGTGTAACTTGAAGGAGATCGAAAATAAAAGTGAAATGTTGGAGATTGGAGATCATAATTATCCTTGACCATTTGATTGATACACAGTTCGACTATGTTGTCTATTAAAAGACTTAAAAATTGAACGAAATTTAAATAATAAACATTCCAGGGCAAACGGAAGTAGCTATCTTTCTGATTTCAAATGGCGCACCAGTGGATGCAAGAAATATTGATGAAAAAACGCCAGTGGATTTGGCAAAAAATGGTAAGAGTTTCAAAGTTATTCATTGATATATAAGCCACTTAATTAAATTAACTTAATTTGATTCAATAATTTAAAAAAACTATATCAATTGGTATTAATGTTTCAGTCACATGGACTGTAATTCAACAATACCTTGATTCGCTGAAAGCTCATACTCTAAAGGGTGACTTCATACATTTTTTACTTTTATTAATTTTATCTAATCTCTTAGTAGTATTTATTACTTAAGTTCAAACCTTTCTCTTTTTATAGGCTTAATTCCAATTTCAATAGCAGTCGGATTTAGTTTGATAGTTCTTGTTGTGATAATACTAATTTATTTTCTACGTGAACGAAAGAGAAGCCATCGTTTTGAAAAACTGCTTCAAGGAAATGAAAAGAAAATCAAACTAGATCATGCACTGAATGACCAGGCCCATCTTTTGCCATATAAAAAAGAGTTTGAATTTCCCAAAGAAAAGCTTAAACTCGGAAGGGTGCTTGGTGCTGGTGAGTTTGGTGTTGTCCACGAAGGATTTGCTCGTGGAATCTTATCTAATGAGGAAGAAATCAAAGTTGCCGTCAAGATGTTCAAAGATAATTCGCCCGATGAGGAAGTAAGTTTGATTGAATAGAAACATATCGATTTGTTCAAAAGAACCCCAATGTTGCTTCTTGGGAACTTCCCCAATTCTGTGTCGCAGAATTGAATTCATTTTCAAACTCAATTTGTTCATTCTTTTAAAATAATGCCCCGTCCCTTAAATCGCACTTGTGAAGAACGTGTCTGCTAAGTGGAGCGCAGCGCCTCAGAAGAGCGTAGTGTACTTGTCAGGAGCCGCTTCTGACTTCATATTAGTATACAGCACACACTAATACAAACAACATTAGTCACACCAACACATTCAAAGCTAGGAGCGGCTGCCAGGAAGCGCGCTCTTCCTGAGTGACAAATTCATGCTCTGGCTTAAATCAAAAATTATATAGAATTTCATTACTTAACCTTTTTCCATAAATAATCCATTCTTACTACAGGTAATGAAGGCATTAGTTTCTGAAATGAAAATCCTAATGCATTTGAGTCAGCATTTGAATGTGGTGAATTTACTTGGAACTGTCACCGAGAATATTGCACAAAGTAAATAAATCACTTTCATTTTAAGAATAAATTTCAAAAATAAACATTTATTCAACATTCTCTCCACATTTTTATAGATGAAGTGATGATTATTGTTGAACACTGTGATTACGGCAATATTAGGGATTTATTGAGAAAAAATCGTAAACGTTTCATCTATCAAATTAATCATGAAAATGATACAATTGATTCAATTATAACGAATGAAGAACAATCAACTGACCACAAATGTGATGATGAACAAGATCAAGAAGTAAGTTCTACGATCCTAATATCGAGTATATCCTTTTAAAACAATTTCGTTGATAATCTTTTCAGTTCAAAGAAAATGACCAATCTCCCACTAATTCTTTGTATAGTGCTGAACAAAACCAAGACTCAGAGTCAGACGAATTGGTAGTCATGATAACAGATTATGATTCATGACTAATTTTCTCGATCAAGTAGGAATAACCTTTATCACTAGGCAAGTGACTATTTATCACTTAAGAAAATAATATTAATTTTGATTTGGTTTACTTGCTCAAGAAAATTAGTCATGATTAATAAGGTCTTGGGCCAATAATCAAGTTCAAAACATCATTCTAATTAATTTTTTTTATTCAAGTTTTTAGTCTGCCAAGACTATCCAAACAGAGGTAAGTCAAAAAATTTACATTTTTATAATATGAAATATAAAAATGCAAGTCTATGGAATAATTATTACTTAAATCGCATGATGAACAATTATACGATATTCTCCAATCTCGCTACTAAAATGTTTACGAAAGTCTAGCGAACGTAGACGTATGTACTTGTGACCGTCAATAGTTTATCGATTTTTTTTTCTTTTTCTAGATCCACCTAAAAGCGAATATATAAAGATCCATTCAATTTCAATGTCTGATTTACTTTCCTGGTCATTTCAAGTGGCGCAAGGAATGCAATATTTGATTTCTTGTAATATTCTACATCGAGATTTAGCAGCGAGAAATATTTTGCTGTGTACCAACAACGTAGTCAAGATTTGTGATTTCGGATTGGCACGAGATTTTTCCAAGAAAGGATATTATCGAAAGAAGGATGGCATTGTAAAGTGGTTTTATTATTCAATATTAAACAAGCGGGGTTGGCGTATATGAGATTGGGAACTTTTTTATGTGAACGCAGCTGATCAGCGCCACCTCACATTAGTTCGAATTAGATCGAAAAACTGAATTTAATTCTGTAGCATTGAAATGAAAAAGAGAAAAAACAACAACAATAGCACGGCCACACAGAGCTGTATATCTATGCGTGCTGATGCATACATACACATATACGCTTTCTTCATTCTTTCATTCCATTGTTATTCGTATCTCACTGGTCAACAGATCTATGTAGCTATGTTACTGTTGTTGTTTTTTTTCTCTTTTTCGATTCAATTCATTGTAACTAAATTGAGTTCAACAAAAATGAGGGGAATTCGCATTTTGTCTCTTCATAGGCTTAGCCGGTTGATATTAAATAATAAAGACACAAAACAGTAGTAGTAGA
>NW_022198046.1:6643092-6664112 GCF_009176525.2 Contarinia nasturtii
GCAGTATACCAATACATTTAAACAATTCTACTACTACTGTTTTGTGTGTGCACGATCCTAATATTCGAATGTAATTGGCAGGAAAAAGTTCCATTGAAATGGTTGGCGCTCGAATCTCTAAGCGAACCGAAATACAGTGTATATTCTGATGTTTGGTCGTTTGGCATCGTTCTATGGGAGCTATTTTCACTCGGAGCAGAACCATATTCTGAAGAAAAAATTGATACTTTTGACGAGCTAGAAATGCATTTAAAAGACGGACACCGATTGAGAAAACCACAATATGCCACACAATCTATGTAAGTTACGAATGGTTTTTATCGTTTGAGATATATAACAATGACTAAAAAATACATATTTTAGATACGATATTATGATGTCATGTTGGAACGCCGAACCCAAATCGCGTCCATTATTCGATAGTCTTGAGAAGAAAATTTCCGGTCTTATGGAACCTATTATGGCTGTTGTGCAGCATTTTACCGATTCAAATAAATCGTATATGGAATCAAATGCTAAAGAATGTAAACCTGGAGAAACTGATTATACAGTAATGCAACCAATTCAAGATAAAAATGCACAGTCTTTCTCATGCTGTCCTGTTCTCTTATCTTCTAAAAAACTAAACGAAAATGTCGAATGTGCTGTAGAAATACCATTGCAGTCGTTTTATTTTTCAAATTGAAAAAAATACAGAGTGTTCAAGTACATACCAAATATAATGAATAATTTGAAAAAATACCGATTTCTTATAATCGAAAAAAAAAAATTGCTTGAAATCTATGCGAATATTCATTCAATGATTCGTTATGAGGTGATCGAGTTGTATACCAATTATAAAGTGAAAAATCAGAGATCAGCATTCAAAACCTGTCATTCTTACACACTTTTCCTCTGTGTGTCTTGTATTTTATTCGCATCAAAAACAAAACATGGACAATATTACAGCATTAGCTCAACCAAAAGGCATCTTGGTAAAAACTTTAATACGATTTCGATATGGTTGCATCAACACATTCAATCTAAAAACCATTGGAAATGTTTTATAATGTTCAATCAAAAGAGAAATAAACTATAATAAAACTATTGTTTGATTGTAAAGCATTTTTGTATATTTTTAAAATATTTTTATTATCTAAAATAATGACCTAAAAAAATAAATAAAAGACTAGTATTAATTTTGAAAAAAAAAAAAAAACAGTCTAAAATGTTGACTAATTTTGTTGCACAAAATGTGTGCCTGTTCTACAGACCAGAAAAAATCCAATACAAATATCCTCACATAAAATTGACCAGAGAAGGAAAAACTTAAATCAAATCGAAATGCGACTGGTCGGGGGGAATGAACTACGTGCAGAGGAATGAGATTGTATTCAAAATGTGATGAAATTAGGGACTAAAGGAATCACAAAATGATGGGTTTCAAAAAATACTGAATTCAATTCTAAATTTGGCAAATCTAATATCTACTATCTTATACACATAAAATACATATCGTTGTTTGTAAAATGAAATCGTTGAAATTTGGCTCATTGGATTGGACTTGTCGTGAGAATAATTCCGTCTAATGTGATTGTGCGTTTTGTTTTCGCAACAGTTCCATTTGGTGCCTTGTTCTTATCGCCATGAACATTTTTGATATGTCTACGAAGTGCATTGTCATGTGCCAATTTCTTTTGGCAAATTGGGCAATGCCTGATCATCTCGCCGGTATGGATTTTTTTGTGAATGCCAAGTCGAAATTTGCTCACGGTTGCCACACCACAAATGTCACACTTAAATGCATAGTTCGTTTCGTGAACGCGTAAATGTAAATTCAGTCGATATTCCGAATCAAATGTTTCCACACAATCGGCATAGGTGCAAGCAATGGCACGAACTGCTGCATGTTTCTTTTCAACATGGTCGCGTAGTTCACGTGGTGTCACAAATCGATGGCCACACTTAGGGCAAATGTGATTTTTAATTCCCAAATGATATCTGAAATGTATACGTAAACTGTTTTTCGTTGCCAGTTCTTTGCCTGAAAGGAAAACACATTAGAGTGAAATATTCGAGAAACATTTGATCATCTTTACCACACATGTCACAAATGAATTTAATTTCTCGTGTGTGACTATTGAGATGAATGTTGTACGTTTGCTTGTGATTAAATCCCTTTAAACAAAATTTACATTGAAATCTAAACGTTTGATTGGCTGCAATGAAAAACGTGAAGAATCAGCGATAATTTGAACATGGAAAATCGATTAATAATTACATTTATCTTCATGACTACGAATGTGCTTTTTGTACTCGCTCGAATGTGAAAATGTTAATCCACATTGTTCACATAATTCGGTGAAATCCTCTTCTGGCTTCTCTTTTTTGTATTTTTTCTTGAAACTCTTTAAACTGGCTTTAATGTCTTTGCGAAGCAATTGATTAACATACATGTCGATGTCATTGTAATGATTGGGTCGTTTCGTTTTTCTTCGCGGACGTTGTTCAGCAGCTGCACTTTCTTTTTTGGGTTCCTTCGTCTGTAGTATTGGTGGTGGCGGTGGTAGCATTATTTTTGGTGGTAATTGCGGTGGCACTGATTGCTGTAGTACAGGCGCAGGTGATGGAGGCCTATTTAAATCTCGTTTGATTTCATCCAACATATTTGATTCGAGCTTAAGTATTTCTGCATCAAAAACAGGCAAAAATTTGTCATCAATTTGCTCTGGAAACATGATTTCATCCATGTCAAAATCAAACTCGCTGTGGATATCTTTCGGTTCATTGTCAAGTGGTTGGTTTTCTATGTGCTTATGAAATTGAGTTAATATATCGTCGGATTCGATGCATTGATTACGAAATAAATAAATAGTGCGAATTTTCTTAACACACTTTGAGCAGATTCGTTGTGGTTGTGGCTTCGTTTTGTTCAACTGAAAAGCAAACAGTCGTGAATTCAAAAAAAAAAAAAAAAAAAAAAAATTGAATTGAAAAATGTCAAATTATCTACCTCTCGATTTAAAATTTGTTCGATCATTTGCTGTGCCGAGCAGCTTTCTCTTTGGGTCCACGGTATAACCGAAGTAATGGATATGTATTCATCATCAGTTTTACATAAGCACGTACGACACAAATCATTTATAGCACAACTGTTCCTTTCATATGATGCCAAAAATGATAGTGACAATCTTTTGGCCATCACTTTTGGAATATTTACCACTAACTACATAAACAAAGGATTGACTGCAAACTGTGATACTCTGTGTGAGATGAAATCAAAGTTTATGTAAATAAATGCGGATTTCTCATTGTAAACATGTTGACAGATGACATATGCGGCTTTCTTTTCATTTGGTATAGTGGAAATCATCAGCATCAATTTTCCAAAGTAAATCGACAGATGGCACTGTATGTTCAAAAAAAGAAAAGGAAAATTCGTTTTGTATGTATGTTTTTTATAGACTTCGTTTTACTTTTAACTTTTTCAACATAATATGTGTGAATCCTCGTCAATTTATCGCTTAAATTCAGTCAGTGTGCTATAAAATATATTCCTTTTTACAAAAATTCAATGGAAGGATCTGAGAGCAAAAACACGATCATCAATTATTATCGATTATTATTTTTTGCCCGCAGGCTGTTTGTCCATAGTTTTTTTTTCCTTGCAACAATCGAGATTTTGTTTAAACGCCGAAAAAATTGACCAGCGGTCTTCCGTGTGTTTCATACAAGCCTCCCATATAAATGGTAAAAAATCGCGAAAAATGAAAAATATAATTAATTTTTTTTTCTGCAATTCTCAAATACTACTCAACTTTCTGTATCACCTTGTGAAATCAGAATGAAAAAAATCGCGTTCCTTATCATCCAAATCACGATCTGGATTTTTTTCACTGTTTGAGTGCTCTATACTGAGTCTCCGAGAGTTTCATATTACTGCTATTTTTACGCATGAAAAAATTAAATCTTGGTTTTACTATCAGGCTGTCATTTCTGTTAACAGTTCAATTTTCTATTCTCTATTAAAATTTAAAAACCCATTACATCAAATGAAGCAAGTCTTATATCAGTCGCTTTATAAAATTGTACATCATTTTTATAAAGAGCCGCCACCATATCAGCCAAGGTTCTTGCATCGTCAATAGCTGAATGTTTATTTCCAGTTTGTGGAACGTTTAAAAACCTCATTGCTTCCGCGAATGTGTATTGATCCAAAAACTGTCTCTGAAATAAAAAAAAAGGAATTAAATTTAATCCGATTTAAAAATTTAAAATTTATTAATATCGACTTACTTGAACTTTTTTTCTAACGTCAATCCATGCGCTGAAATGTTCATTCTGTTCGATATTATGGCGTGCACAGTCTAAACGGAACAAGAATCCCAAGTCCCAGCTGGTCCATGAACAAAACGTCGCATTACAACCATTTTGAGCGTATCTTTCATCGGGCGTTGCTAATTTTAATTGCTTTAAATTACATTGCATTTTGAGCCACGCGTCAAACCGCTGATAAACTGTGGGAAAGCAATCTTTTTCATCGATCAGCTGTTGTGAAATGTTGGTCAATCTTGTGCAAAATTCGGAGAGATTTGGATTTTCGATTGGTCGCACATAGTCGTGAAATTCGGACATGATTTGACCATTTTTTAGATTCAGAAGAACCGCTCCAAATTCTTTTAAATAAAAATTAATTGAAAAAAAAAAGATCAGAGATAAAATAATGGATTTTCAGTAAAAATATTGCGTTACCAATTATTTCAGAACGTCCCGGTGTGCGTGTCTCCCAGCGTGTTTCTTCAAAATCCAAACAAATCAAGTAATCGAATTGATTTCTAATTTCCTTGTCACTTTGAGCAGTTAAAAGTGTCGGTTCAGAATTCGATTTTTGTTGAAATAGAACAATACAATCGCCAACATTATTGTGTGCTTTGCGTACTTGGAAAAGGATCGTGTTGTTCTGAAAGAGCGTGAATACCATCTGCGCTAAGGTTTTAGCATCGACGATAGCCGAATGGGCACGGCCAACCGGAGAAATATTCAACTTTATTAATGCCATTTCGAATGTATAATGACCCTTGTGCCTCATCTATAAAAGAATTGCGAATGCGTACAAAGTTAAAATCATCGCAAGAATTCATTTTATACCGTTTTACTTACTCGAAAATATCTTTTCGCATCAATCCATACGTTAAAGTAATCTTGGTGTGTGATATTATGGCGTTCACATTCTAGACGGAAGTAGTGGCCTAAATCATAATTAGTCCACGAGCAAAATGTTGTATTCCAATCGAGTTGTACGCCACTTTTATTGGGTCTTGTGTAATTTAACTGGTTCAGTTCACGTATCGATTCTAACCAACTCTCAAATTTTCGAAAAATGACAGGAAAATGCTCTTTGTCATCGATCATTTCTTGTGTGATTCCCGTTAAATCCATACAATAATCGCTGAGTATTGGTATATTGGTTGGTTGCACGTATTCATGAAATTCTGACAAGATCTCCTTATTTTTAAGATTTATTAGCACTGCACCAAATTCTTGAAAATGAACAAACATTAGGGAAATGCACTTCAGACTTACAACATCATTGAATTGTTTTGAGGTTTACCGATTATTTCAGCCCTGTACAAATCACGTGGAGTCCAACACGTTGCTTCGAAATCCAAACAAATGAGATATTCCAATTGGTTGAATTTATTCTGTATTTCTGGATTCAGACCACTTGGCACAGTCAACATCTTCGAATTAACAGTTGTGATATTTCGGTGCTGATTTGAAGAACCATCGAACTTGTGAACATATTTTTGGCCACTAAATCTTTTGATGTATCCATTGACTGTAAAACTAAAGTTTCGGGATATGTAAACTGGTTTGGAAGTACTGAAGACAATTTTCAATCGACAAAAACTCCTTGGAAATAATGACATTTTTTAAGTGAATAATTATGAAATTCAAATTGAACTCTAGCGTCTGTTTACTACTTGAATTGAGGTTATTATACGAAATTGTCTAATATTTACAATTTCCATCACATCGATATATGTCAAATATTCGCTAATCAGAATAAATGAAATTCAATGAAAATTTCACTCAAATCCACTAGAGGGCGACATCACATACAATATTAGACGATTTGACAATTTGACATGAGGCGTGATTATTCCACATAGTTGTTTGCTGACAGCTGTCAAACAGAAAAAAAATTATATAGTTCAACAAACTTGTGTAACAACGCAAATCTGTAAATTCTTGTTAAACGTTTAAATTTTGTGGAAAGTCAGAAACTTTTATTCACAATGCCGCGAATTATGATAAAAGGTGGTGTTTGGCGAAACACTGAAGTAAGTAAAATAATATCAACAACAAATTTTCATAGTTTCAAACATTGAATTCATAAAAAAAGAAAAAAATACTAACCTCAAAAATGTGTGTTAAAAACAGGATGAAATTCTCAAAGCAGCTGTAATGAAATATGGGAAAAATCAATGGTCCCGAATCGCATCGTTGCTGCACAGAAAATCGGCCAAACAATGTAAAGCACGTTGGTATGAATGGTTGGATCCGAGCATCAAAAAGACTGAATGGTCAAGAGAAGAGGATGAGCGTTTACTTCACTTGGCAAAACTAATGCCGACACAATGGCGTACAATTGCACCAATTATTGGTCGTACAGCAGCCCAATGTTTGGATCGTTATGAATATTTACTGTAAGTTTTAACTGTTCACATAAAAAAGAAACACTTTTCAATAAAAATCTAAATAAAACAAAAATCATATTTTTCAGGGACCAAGCTCAGCGAAAAGAGGAAGGTGACGATATTATTGATGATCCACGGAAGTTGAAGCCAGGTGAAATTGACCCACAACCAGAGGTATAAATTTTAATTTGATAAATTAATGTTATAAATTAACTAAAAAAAATTTAGTTTAAAAAACTAATACTTTTATCAGTCAATAAAATTAATTATTTAATCAATTATTTAAAAAAAGACAAAGCCGGCAAGACCGGATCCAAAGGATATGGACGAAGATGAGCTCGAAATGTTGTCGGAAGCCCGTGCCCGTTTGGCAAATACGCAGGGCAAAAAGGCCAAAAGAAAGGCTCGAGAAAAACAATTGGAAGAAGCCAGACGTTTAGCATCGTTACAAAAACGAAGAGAATTACGAGCTGTAAGTTAATCGACAAAACAATTTCATTTACTCAAAAATTGAACGAATTTTATTTTTTCAATAGGCTGGCATCGGAGGTGGCAATCGTCGCAGAATTAAAGGAATTGACTACAATTCTGAAATTCCATTTGAAAAAACACCAGCGGCCGGATTTTACGATACATCTGAAGAGCATGTTCAAAAAGTTGAATTTGATTTCAATAAAATGCGTCAACAAGATTTGGACGGCGAATTACGTACGGAAAAAGAAGAGGTAAGCATTTTTGTTACATAGATTGTTCTCATCTGTTTCAAAAACGATTCAAATTTTTTCAGCGTGAACGAAAGAAAGATAAAGAGAAGCTAAAGCGAAAAAAGGAAAACGGTGTACCAGACGCTTTGCTTCAGATTGCCGAACCGTCAAAAAAACGTTCAAAACTTGTTTTACCCGAACCGCAAATATCTGATCAAGACATGCAACAAGTTATAAAGTTGGGCAAAGCAAGTGAAATTGCACGAGAAGTGGCTCTAGAAAGTGGCATTGAAACAACTGACGCTCTATTGGGTGACTATAGCATTACACCACAGGTATCGGCCACACCTCGAACACCGGCAATCACAACCGATCGTGTGATGCAAGAAGCACAAACCATTATGGCACTAACACATGTTGAGACTCCATTGAAAGGTGGAATAAATACTCCATTGCATAATACTGATTTTTCTTCAGTTGTTCCAAGTTCACAAGTGGTTGCCACACCAAATACGGTATTAACAACACCATTCCGTTCGGGCGACGCAGCAGCCACACCAGGAACACAATTGGTGGGAAATAAGAATATACACACTCCGTCTTTGGCACGTGACAAATTGAATATTAATACAGAAGATGGCGTGTGTGAAACACCAATTCAAATGAAAGAATATCAGAAACATATAAAAGAATCACTTCGTGAGAAATTGTCCACTTTGCCACAGCCACGAAATGATTATGAAATTGTTGTGCCAGAGGATGCACAAGTAGAAGATGGTGATACCACACAGACTCAACAAATTGAAGATCAATCTGATGTTGATTTGAGATCAATCGAAGAAGATCGCTTGCTTAAGGCTGCTGAATTAGTTCGTCGTTCACAAGTCATACAAAAAGATCTTCCACGACCGTTTGAAATCAATACGACAATTTTACGACCATCGACCGATATGACGGGACTAACCGAGCTACAACGTGCTGAGGAGTTGATAAAACAAGAAATGATAACAATGCTACATTATGATGCCGTTTTGAATCCAGTACCATTGAAGTCGAATCCCGTAAATAAAAAAGCAACATCTCTACAACAATTGCAAAGCTATTTGGAACAAAGTCCATATGATCAGTTCGAAGACGAAGAATTGCAAGAGGCTAAGGAACAATTGAAGGCTGAAATGTCAGTGGTCAAACAAGGAATGGCACATGGTGATTTGTCTCTTGAAAATTATTCACAAGTTTGGCAAGAATGTTTGAGCCAAGTGCTATACTTACCCAGCCAAAATCGATACACTCGCGCCAATTTGGCCAGTAAAAAGGACCGATTTGAAGCGTCAGAGCGTAGACTCGAGCAGAATCGCAAACATATGGCAAAAGAGGCAAAACGTTGCGGAAAAATTGAGAAGAAAATGAAAATCCTGACTGGCGGCTATCAAGTAAGTTTCAAATTAATTTTTTTCATCACTTTGTGAAATAAAATAATCGATTTTTTTCTTTTCATAATAAGGCACGTGCTCAAGCAATTATGAAGCAACTAAATGAAGCATGGGAGCAAATAGATCAACATTCATTGGCACTTTCAACATTCAAGTTTTTGGCAGACCAAGAAGATCTGGCCATTCCACGCCGAATGGAGGTATATTTGATATAAACTATTTCACTATTATATGGAATATGAACTATTTTATTGTTATCCCAACTTTAGACTCTGACCGAAGATGTCGAACGGCAAATGGAACGAGAGAAACAGTTACAAGCCAAATATGCAGAGCTGGAATCGGAACTTCGAAGTCTAAGCAACCATTTGAATTAATCATTATAATCCAAATTAATTATATATATTGCCATTTATATTAATAAAATACAACTAGCGCTCCTTTGGAGTCGCAAATTATGTGAAAATGGTACATTTTGCATTGTGATTTGAAATAAACATAATATAATTTCTCTATAGACGAAATTACTTGGTAAAAAATATAGGTTTTCCAGAATTTTATTCATATTACTTCGGTTATAGACGTTCACCGATAGATGTGACATAACTACATAGTCTGAACTGTCAAATTCGAACGTACAGTGTTGAGAGCAACTACAGAGATATACGAAAAGCCAACAGATCTTTCAAAATATTGCGATCTTTCAGAATATTGAGAAAAAAAATATATATTGTTATGTTTTATGCGGAATACATTCAAACTTTGAATCATTTTTCTTAAATACACACAGTTTTGCGTGTAAAAAGATTGAACACATATTCAAATAGGACGAAAAGCTAGTGGCACCATTCAATTAAGCAGTGTTGTATGTATTGCTTATGCACGTTAACAACGCGCAAGGCTGGTGAGCTAACGTATTACATAGAAAAGTGTTAGCTAAAAATGTCGAGATGGTGTGAGTGTGTATGAACAAATAAAAATCAAATGCACATCAGCGCCAGAGACGACAGAACGTTATTAGTAATTGTCCGTGAAACAACGAAACACGAGATATACTTCATTTTTGAATTATTGTGAGCAAACAAAATTATATTCGACGAAAATAAAAATTAATCGAAATTGGACAACATAAAAAGTGAACTATTAATAAACAATTTTCTAAAATATCGTAAGTTTGCAATTCAGTTTCATATTCGATTTTTTGTATTGAATTTTTTTGATAGAAAAATACATTTTTCATTTTATTTGGGAAAAACAGGATAAAATAGTATATTTTCTAATAATTATTTGTGGAATTAAGAATAATCATTGTTAATATTTTGCATCGCCATATTTGATGTGATTTTTGTGCGCAAAAATAATAATCAACGAACAGTTATTGTCATTTCACAACATGCACAAAAATCAATCACGTATTCATTGCCATAAAGATACATTCAAATTTCAAAGATATTCGATATTTTATGAGAATAATAAGAGCACCAAAGTTATACTGACGATATAACTGTATAAACAAGTCTAAGATGGAAAAAATAGATTCAAACAGTTTTTTTCGTCAATTAAAAATATACACTTTCTTATCTTTTACAGTTTGAATTTGTAAATCATTTCAATTTGTGCCTCGATGGAACATCATTTGATGAAAGAGACAGTTGTATAGACACAATCACAGCAATTACTGCTAGAAAAGTGTAAGTAAAACAAAACGGTAGTTTATGCTCCGCGAAACGAAAAATTCCTGCTTTAATCGAAAATTCAACATTGTTTTGTGGAATTTAGAAATAATGGACACGAACTTATCACGAATGGATGTGGATCAGGAATCCAATCCCAATGAAATTGACATCGACCCGGAACCACATCAAGTACAAGAATTTAATACCAAGATGTACAAACCGACAAAATCCACGCACACCGCAATGTGTCAGCACGTCGTATGGCCAAGATTTTTGGCACAACGCAAGCAGAGTGATCTCAGTGAGCATGAAACAGCGCTAATCGAGCTCATGATAGACGTAGTTGATGACTTTGTGGAACATGACTTTTTACCGCGGAAAATAAGCAAATTGTTGAAATGTTTACACAATGTTAAAACATCGATGACACCTGAAGTTATTTCGCGTGAGCTGAGCCAATTGCAGTCTGGCGAAATGAAATCAATATACATCGAAAGCCAGAATTGTTGTCTTTTGGTTTACATGCTGCCACCGCCAGTCGAATCGCCAGCCGATGGTGCAAAACAGTTGATCGTTTCAACATTCCCAGTGAGCTTAAGTGCTGAAAAAATTGCCGACTTTCCAAGCAGCGATATTAAGGTAAATTTTTCTTAAACATATTTTTTGATCAAAACGTTTATAAACATAAAAATTTGAAAATTTTAGATGGACTTCCCAGCTCAAAGTATCAAAGTAGAACATTCCCAACTATTTCAGTCAATCGAGTTTGCTCAACAGCTGGTTTGCGTGAGCGAAAACAATGATACCAAGTTAAATTCCAAGGAAGTAATCGTTCAAAATTACGTGTCACAGTGGTTGATACCAATACTTGGAAATCGTCACAGTTCGGTGGCTACAGATGCTGAGTTTGGTGTTATCACGAAAAAGATTCGTGACGATGTGCTGGGCAGTAAATCGGCCATAAATCTTCCATTTCGACGTTCATCATACTGGGCCGCTACAAAAGTATCGTTACAACTTAGTTTGACGATTGAATATGGCAAAGAATGCGGGAAATTCTTGTACAAACTGATTATGCTCAAATATTTGACAGTGATGTGCAGCTTTTACACTACTGAGATGTACCCATTTTATACTGATGATATAGATAATGTTTCGCAATTGCTGGCAAAAATGGCACGTCGCATTGAAAAGTTACAACATTTATATGAAACGAGTGACAATCGTCAATTTGCTGACTGTTACGATCGCATCGTCAAAGACACAAAAATGATGATCAAAAATGCGCGCAAACAAATTAACGACGAAATCGAACGGTTACAAAGTAAAGTGAAGAAAAACAGTACGTTGACACCATTGGAAGATCTTCATTTGGAAGCCGATGCCAAACAAACTGTACCAACTTTACGAGCATATTTGGCTGCGCGGCAAACACGAGATACAATAAATCAAAAACGAGATTTTTTGACCCAAGAGAATTGGATACGATACGATTTCAATTCAACGACACCACCGAATACCAATCTTTTTGATCAACTTGAAGGACAAATTGCGACTGGATTGTTTTTATGTGATTTTGAAAATTGGCTGCTGTACAAATTAGACGGCGATGTTGCTGAAAGACAAATTACACCGGAAAATCTGCGATCGTTTTCAACAAAATACGAGGAAAAAGCCGTTGCTTACTACAAAGATGATCCAATTGGTTACAGTCGAATGTTGCTGACGCAATTGACAATGGTCATGATTTTGGATAAAATGGCAGTAAAGGCACATTCACTTTACAACAAATACGAAATTGGTGTGAATGAAGACATCTTCGATCGTTTACTGTTGCCACATCAACGTGACATGGATATTGCGTGCAAACTTCAAGAGTATTTTCGAACACGTAATCATAATAAATTAGTGGGCATTTTGGAAGAAAAACCAACGTCTCATTCGTTTGGGTGTAAATTTGCCAAGACAAACATTGAAATGAGGAAAATTCTTCTGGAGATTAAGCAAAAAGATGACAAAGAAATTCAAGAACTTCGCTCCGAATATGAGGAAGCAAAACAAAAGATGCAAAAATTACAACGGCGTGCCAATGAATTAGACTGCAAATGTCTAAACGAAAATCGCAAAAGAAAGCACACACAAAATTGCCCAAAATGTTTGCTCACTTCCAAAATTAGTGGTATTCGTGTTCGACGATATGAACGTATACTACCCGATGAAAAATATCAACAACTGTCACTTGTTTTCGAGCTGGCTATGCCCTCGGTGTTTGTGTGTCTGCGTGACGTGTTATACACTGTAGTCGACCAAATACAAAAGAAACCCATGAGAAATATTACAATTGTTGCCAACTGGTTTGAAAGCGAACCATTCAACCAATATGCAACAGCAAAATGCGAACGCGTCTTCCTGGGAACTACTTCGTGTCACAATTTATCCAGACGTGGTTACAGTAAAGAAGATTCACCGGATAAATTATTTGAAAGTTTCCACATATCAAATGGGTACAGTCTAACATATTATGCTGCGAAGAAGAAAAGTGAGAGGGAGACAATTAAAAAGCGTTTACCATCTGATATTAAAAATCAAACGATCGATGAAATGTGCCGATTCAATGTCGAGGAATCGTCTTTGCAGTGGATGTTAATTGGAAATCATACACAAAACGAAGTAATTGCCAGACAATCCGAATGTCCTCAGCACCTAACACTTGGCGAATACAATAATTTTGGTTCACTTCGTGCCGATGGCCATCGGTTGCAGATGCGGAAATTGTATGCATTGATTGCAACGGAATCGTTATCGTTTGAAACGCAATCGGTGCAAGCATTGATCATGCAAACATTATGGCAATTGGGACCAAATCGAAAGAGACACTGGAGCAAATGGTATCGTTAAGGGGCAAATCATTTAAAAATTACTTATTAATTATTATTGATTGTTTTACGATTATTTTTCGATTAGTTTCGATTACTTATCGATTATTTTAAATTTTATTCTTTTCTTTTGTGATTCTCCCCTTAGGTATCGTGACGCCCATGAGGACTTTACCAATCCACGTTTTGTATTGGAAATGTGCAAATTAATTGATAATTACATTGAGTGTCAAAAATCGAATTGGAAGCACCCACGAAAGCTGATGACGACGGCTGTGATAGCTGTTCGAATGTTTGAAATGAACTATGACAATGGTGATGAGAACGAACAAGTTGCTGATCGAATTGCAAAGTTTTTGCAAAAATTACGCGACATTTCTATGTAAGCTTTTTTCATTACATATTTCCACATGTAAATGACTCAAGAAATGATATTCTTTTTAATTGCATTTTTGCACAGTTCTTGGATTTCAAAAGTACAAGAGGCAATAGTGGGTCAAAATCAGCAGCAAGTGGTAAAATTGCGTACAAATTTGGTTGAAATCGCAATAGCCGGCGCTTTAACATTTTTCGTGCATAACCGCCATCCAAATTTTGAAAAGATTTTTATAAACAGTGAAACAACTACCAAAACAGCATCGCAGTTATGGTTGACATTTTTGAAAACATTAAATTCAAATGTTCTGCTCGACGAATCAAACAAAATGGATTCAAATCTATGCATTTTCTTACGTCTGATACGTACGATTGGGATCAATTTGGAGAAGAAAGTTGGTGATTTGATCAGAAATGACTTGGAACTGGAGCTGTATCCGTTTATCAAAGAGCACTGGATCAGATCGCAGGAAGCATCGCAATTTCAACTGTTAAGTAGCAATAACCAGTGCTTTGCAGTACAGATTATAATTTGTGACAAAGTCAATCATGTTCAAGTCGATATGGTTACTGGGGATTTTTTGGTCAACAATTTCCCCGTTGCTCGCCTTCCATCGAAAATCACCGAAAATCAATTATTCAAACGTGTTTTCAATCAATTCATTTTCGAAGTGCAACAGGAAAATTCTGAGGAGTTTTCTTCAAAAATTCATGCAAATCAGAATTGTCATTATAATTTTCAAATTGTACGCAAAGAACTAATCATCACAGAATTGCACGAAGATGGAAATCGATTCGAACTGATACCTATACAAATATTAAAAAATGAAATTTCACACTTGCTGATCAAAAATCATAGTCATTGGTGGGACATTGAGAAGAAGTGTATATATTTTCGACCACCGCAATTTTCAGATGCGAATTTCTCCACCGTCGATGGTGTACAATACTGTCTCGATTTAAAAGATGGATCTTTGAAGCATATCAAAACTCAACAAAGAATGTTGGACATATCCAGTCAAAGCTATTGTGCGATTGCAAAACGACTATTTCGGTTGGAATCAAAAAAATTCATTCATATTTCCATCAATGAAACGAACATTGCCATGGTTAAATTAATGCGAATGAACTTGAAATTTGTTGTCAAGCCATGTAAAGGATCTGACAATCGGTATGAGATTTTATCAAATGAATTCAGTAACATGTGTGTTAGCCAAACGCAAAATTGTGGAACATTGTATGGTTTACACAGTGGACTACTGTTGGAGAGCACAGATTCGCCGAATCAATCGAAAATGTTGATTATGCCACACGGTTCTGTTTTGGCCGAAATATCAAAGCGTCATGAAATCGTCAGAATCGACACCAAATCTGAGCTACGCTCGCCACCCTTTCACACGTACTTGGTGGATGAACAATATCAACAATTGAAAGCGAAAAATACCAGCTTTGCTGCCTGGTTCTATTTGGCATATTTACATGCACTGACATCACACGGTCAAGTGGAACCACTTTTGGGAATGTCAGGCACTCAACGTGCACTCCAAATCCTGCAATCGGCCTTTGTTTGGTCGTCAGCACCCTACGACGTTGAATCATTGAAAACTTTGAAAGACATTGAAGCGTTGTCACCTATTCGTGTGAAAAATGTCAATCAAGTCGTTCGCTGGCCAAATATCATACATCCACACGCAGCTCAAGATTCATATGCGTTAATTACACGCAAATTGATTGATGACAGCAATCGACTGAAGGATTTGCACGAAACACCGAAAAAAGATGCCGTTGACAAAGAAAAGGAGAAACCGAAACCGTCCAAAGAAAACGAAATACCAAAGGATGAATTGAAAGAAAATCAACGTGACTATTTCCGCATATTACCATTGTACACAAATTTTCGGATCTCGAAAACGTTCATTGACTATAATACTTATGAGCAAACGTTGGCTCCGCGATTTCTATACGAGGAACGTGTTCCAAATGCTTTATTACGCAAAATTGCTGTTCATTATCATGAGAAAACATTCAAAGCCCCAAATTCGTTGAACCTTTCTGAATTTTTGATGAATAACCGTAAAAATTTGCAGGGAATTCGATGTGATCTGGAATTGTGCGATATTCGCAGTGAATTTGGTAAAGGTGACTTGGCAAATTGGTGGATTTCATTGTATGAAATTGCGCGTGAAGGACAATGCAGCCGTGAAACATACGCGCTTATATTGAGTTTTTTGAGTCTAAAAAATGGATCTTCTTCTGATGCACCGATATTTGCATTGCAAACAGTTGCCAATTATCCTGTGGCTTTTCAACACATTGAGGCACCCAAAAATGTAAGAATGTACGATTTAAAAAGTTCCGATTTTGATCGTGCTGAAATTGCTCGGATTATTGAACGTCATCATAATGATCCAGAAATGTTGGAAAGCGAAAATCATGAGTATATAAATGAATTTATGGAATATGCATATAAAATTGCTAAGCTAGTTGAGAAACAATGGCTGCAAACACATTGTAATCGTGTCAATACATCGATTTATAATCATGTTCATGCCGACGTTGATGATATGGACGAGGTTGTAAAAGCGATAAATGTAAAATTACGAAATTGGAATAATATGGAACGATTGCATAAATTCATTGAAAATGTTCAAAATGAAGTGACGCGATTGGCTACAACGACACCAGAAATTGCACTGATTGAATGGCAACCACAACAAATTGACCATGAACTGGAGCAAATGAATCGATATCAAATTGATTACGAGCAAATAATGTGCGAAAATGTCGAAAAATTCAAAGATGATGTAAATTTGGCTGAAGAAATTTTTTGTCGTGAAGAGACAGATCCAATGCCACCATTGAATCGAACAACCGCCGAATGGTGGAATGTTTTTAGAAATATCGTTACATCAACAAGAGCCGAACACTTAATTAATGCCAGTTTGTATCCACATTTCGTTCCATCGTTGGTTTTGTCAACGTTGGTATCGGTCAACAAATTATCACAAAATTCAGACTTGAGAAGTGTTATTGGAGCATTGGCCGTTACAATGGCACACGAACAACGCGAAAAACGCATCCAAATGTATGAAAAACAACCGCAAATGAAAGCCGCACTGGATCGTGAACTGGAGAATGAACCACAAACAAATTGGTCAGCGATTAAATACCCAGAGTGGTTGCTCTTCGAAATTGAACAGAACTTGACAATTCGTCCGATTCAAATTAAAATTGCCCAGCAAATGATCAACGCTAAAAAACCGGCAGCTGACATCATGCATTCAGTGATGCAACTGAATATGGGAGAAGGCAAAACTTCAGTTATTGTCCCAATTGTTGCATCGCGTTTGTCAAAGAATAAACATGCATGTCAAGTAACAGTGTTGAAATCTTTGTTTGCAACCAATCTAAAATCGTTGCGTCAATGTCTCGGCGGCTTACTCAATCACCGCGTTTACCTATTTCCATGTCAACGATCGCTCCCCGTCAACGATCACGTAAAACAAATGTTGAAAATCTACAAAGAATGCCTAACGGAAAAAGGTACACCTGACCCCTTTTCTCATTACAAAATGATTGTAAACCAAAAACCATTGTTTTCGTTTTATTTTTCAGGTGTAATTCTAACTCTGCCAGAGTATCGACTGTCTTTTCAATTGAAAACATACGAATCCACATGCAAAGGTGATCTCGAAAATGCTCAACACTTTTTGGAAGCACACAAATGGCTTAACGCAAATATTCGGAACATTCTCGATGAGTCTGATGCAATATTACAACCGAAGTATCAACTCATTTATACGGTGGGCAATCAGTTGTCATTGGATGGGGGAAATTTGAGATGGATCATTGTTGAAGCACTTCTCAAACGAGTTCGAATACACATTCCATATTTATATAAAAAATACGGCGATAAAAAGATTGAATTTGATCCGAATTACGTAGTAGGACGTTATGAAGTGTTTTCGCCAGTGCGCATATTCAATGAACAAGTCTACGAACATTTGGTATGTTGTAAGCATGAAATGAAAGAGAAAAATAGCTTGGAAATTTAAGTTTTTGTTTTTCCTCTTTTCCCACAGAAATCTAAAATTATCGACGATTTTATCAATGAAAAATTGAACATACCATTCACGGGAATCAATGAACGAGATAAGAAACTACTGAATATTTTGATGTATGGTGAAAACATGTCGGTTGATGAATTCAATGAGAATATTAAAGATTTTTCGGAATGCGACCAAAATACCATAATGGTTTTGAGTGGTTTGTTACGCTTCGACGTGTTAAAATTGGTGCTAAACAAACGCTGGCGTGTCAACTATGGTGTGAATCCAAAAAGTACACGCAAAATGGCCGTACCATTCAAAGCAAAAGATGTTGCAGCTGAACAAACAGAATTCGGCCATGCAGACGTCGCGATTTGTTTAACCCATTTGAGTTATTACTATTCGGGTGAGTTACTAGGAACAATATTCATTTAACATTGAACTGGGAAATTTGACTTTGTCTCCCCAAATTTTAGGTCTCACCAATGAACAAATGTTTGAAGTTTTCCAAATCTTGGATAATCAACAGGATGCGAAAGACATCTACAACAGTTGGATCGAAAGCGTTGATAAGCGGTTGAGACATGCATCAATTGGATGCTACTCTGCCATTAATTTGAGCGACCCCCACCAGCGCGACAAACAACTTTTCCCACTCTTCCGTTTCAACATGTATGTTATCGATTTTTGGCTATGCAATATGGTATTTCCGCGTGAGGCAAAAACATTCGAAAAGAAATTGATGTGTTCGGCCTGGGATCTGGTTAATGAATGCTTAAAGCATCCGGTTTCAGGTACAATGACATTTTTGCCACTCAGGTAGAACCAAAATTAACTTATATTTTTAATTTTTCAATTTTCTCAAGGCTTTTCTGGTACAAATGATACACAGCGCATTTTGCCATTGCCAATAATACAAAATGATCTCCCCGAACTCATCACAACGAATGACAATGTTCGCGATGTGTTACTTCAACAAAAATACAAAGCGCTACCAGCAAATATCAGCGGCAAAAGAATTTTAAGAGAACTGAAGACGCAAAATATACCGGTTTTATTAGATGCTGGTGCACTGATGTTAGAATTGAACAATCAAGAAGTAGCCACAGAATGGCTAAAAATGGTTGCGGAAGACGAATACGATGTGGCTGTTTATTTTGATACAAACGATGTAATGCAAACGATAGACCGGAACGGGATAATAACCGAATTCGACAATTCAGTATTTCGAGATCGAGAATTGAATAGATGCATTGTTTACTTGGATGATGTTCACACTCGTGGAACGGACTTGAAGTTCCCGATAGTTTGGCGAGCTTGTGTGACTTTGTCTGGTGATATTACACGTGACAAAACGGTGCAAGCATGCATGCGGATGCGTCTATTGGGGCGAGGACACACGATTTCCTTTTGGGCTTCACACGAAGCCGATGTTCGACTTAAAGAGATTTGTGCAACTGGTCGATGTCATCCAACAATCTCCAATGTCATACAGTTTCTTTGGCACAACAGTCAAAAATTTGAAGAAGACAACATTACGAATTGGACATTATCAGCTTATAATTACGCAAAAAAGACAGCAGCTCACAAACACTACGAAAGTGTAGTGGCAGAAGATGACGATGATCCACGATTGATTCGCCTTTATGAACAATGTGTTGATAATGAGTATGTAACGTATTGGCTGTTTTCTTTTTCCGTAAAATGTCATTGCTAAAGTATTTGTTTGTTCTATGATTTCCTCATAGGTATGTTACATTGAACGAAATGTATGGCGGTAAAGAAATGGTATTACTGAGTGAAATAGTGGCCGCAAAATTTGCAAAATTAAAGCAAAACTTGGAGAAAAATTATCAAGACAGCCAATTTGTTGCACAAATTGGCAGCAAAGTTCAACAGAAACTGTCCCAGCAAGCGGCCCATTTGAAGCGTTTCACCCATTGCTTTGACGAAGAACAAGAAATTGAAAAGGAGATCGAACATGAATTGGACCAGCATCGGCAAATTCAACGACCACCACCAGCCAAAGCGAGCAAACCACGAATTGTTCATGAAAACCTCAAAAAACTCATCAAAAATGGCTCAAAATCATGTTTTGATGATCTAATAGAGAAAAAGTTAATCATGCATTTGCCAAAGGTTTTGAGTGATAAACATTTCTATGCTGCTTATGAACCAGTCGATAATCAAGCGTGGCTAGAAAATGTGTATGCTACCAACGACTACAAAAAAATCATTCGAAAGCCAAAAGAAGGTGGCGATGAATTTTTACGGCCTGTGCTGTGGATTGCAAAAATAAAACGATCCGCTCAAAAGGATATTATTTTGCTACTGTCGTCGTTTGAAGTTGAACATTTGCTTAGTGCATTCAAAGGCAGCAACAAAGCTTGTCTGTTCATGTATCAACCGAAGATGAGCCAATTTCAACGCACATTGATCAATGAAGATCATTTAATTGTTACCGACATGGCTGAAAAGCAAACGATTTCGATTGAGGAAATGGCACAAATTGCATTTTTTTCCGGTGCTATCTATTTCAATTCAGAAGAAGAGCAAAATGCTTATTGTAACTTTATGGGATTGATTCCAAAGCCATTGAATATTTCGCAACAGATTGCATTCGACATGGACCAAATTACACCGAGCGGATTTGTTGAACCAAAACATCGGAAAGTGCCTGCCATATGTGATGCAGTTGAAAATTGCCGTTTCACCAAAAATCCCATTCAATTGGCAATCGGAATTATACAGGCTCGTCATCAATTCATGAGCAAAGAGTCTCATGTCGCTTCCATTTTGGAAAGAGCATTGAAAACGGAAATAAACGAGAAAAATAGCAACTAATATTTTAAGAATTTGATTTTATTTCTTTAACCCATTTTTTTCGAGACGAATCAAACATTATACAGAGTATAATGAGAGTAATATACGTAATTCAAGTCAAGTTTTATGTCTTTT
Source organism: Contarinia nasturtii (assembly GCF_009176525.2). Classification (NCBI taxonomy): domain Eukaryota; kingdom Metazoa; phylum Arthropoda; class Insecta; order Diptera; family Cecidomyiidae; genus Contarinia; species Contarinia nasturtii. The sequence goes on from NW_022198046.1 coordinate 6,663,844, forward strand.
GACAATTATTATTATTATTATTAGAAAATCAATTAATCGTTTGAAAAAAAAAAAACCAACAAGAAAAATATTGTCAAAAGAATTTTGTAAGTTCTTCGGTTAACTTAAATAAATACGAAAGATATAATTTTAATCAATATGTTTAATCAATATGTTTATCAAATGATAAGGAAAAAGTACACGTAGAAGTACAATGTTTGTCAAATTAATCAAATTAATTATACTGATCGGTTGTAATATTGCATTGAATTCCATTTTGAATGAGGTAC
>NW_022198046.1:6674112-6733449 GCF_009176525.2 Contarinia nasturtii
TTGGTATATACACGTTCCATCAGTACACATACGGGGGTTGATATGGGCACACCTATTTTCGTTCATGGAAAATTCAATGTTGAACATGTTTTGATTAGAAATGAAAAATAAAAAAACGAATAACGACATGCATCGATTTACATGGCCTGAATCGTGGTGTGTGGATATAATCTATTCATCAGCACTCCACGATTTAATCACAGCAAATTGCCATCATTTTCCAATTTTCTTTTATTATTCGAATGGAAAAAATGGGAATATTCCATTTTAACGTGATTTCCTTCGCCATTCGTTAATTAGAAAATTTTGGCTTACGATGTGGTTTCATCGTTCATAAATCACACTTTTTTCTTCCTTTCTCCCCACTTTCCCTTCTATCGTGTGTTACCTGAAATAATTCATAGGGCAAGGCATCATCAGGATGATTATTCATTCGGTAACCAGGAAAAAAATATTCATTGCCAAAAATAGAATATTGGCGAATTTTCATGCATGTGATTTCGAAAGTCAGTTTTTTTTCGTCGAAGCAGTCATGTGCTGTTTATTTGTTTACAAGGATAAATCGATAATAGTCTATCAATTCAATTAGTAGTGACAAAACAATTGCCCTTTTGAACGAGATAAGATGCACATCCATTACCGTTACTCTATTACTTTTCAATGTGTCGTTGACATACAACCGTTTCGAGTGTATGTCCTTCTCATTTTTTTATTATTATCGCTTCTTTGTGCAGTATTCGCTACTTTTGCGTGCGGTAACAATATAATAGCGGTTACTCAAAAAACCACAAAACAAAATCTATATAGTACATAGCATTAAACTCAAAATAAAATTTTATTACGAAAAAATGTCAATGGGACGCAATATATAAAGTCTTTGATCTCTCTCTCTCTCTCTCTACTGTTCCTTTTGCCTGTTACAATAGATAGCCTTTTGTCAACCGAAGCGAACGACAGCACAACAGACGAATCAGATGCTCAAGCCGGTGAATCATCTGGTATTCAGAAAATCAATTTTCAACCATCGGTTAGTCGTCGCAATGCGAATCGATATGCGTTATCGTTTCATCGAGAAACCGTCAAAGAGATGAAAGCACAAAAGGATGCCGCCAGAAAGCCCATTCAATTCATATTGCGCAGCGATCTCGAAACCGGCGACGAATATTTTCAAGGATATGATTTTCCCATACGGCCCAAATGGTCTTACGATATGTCAAAAGAGGCGGTAGATAGAAACGAAAATCGATATTTTACAGTTAAGTTTCTTTTTTTTAAACGTAGATATATTGTTACCTTTAACGCATCGTGCGTGGGCCCAATTTTAAATTCATTGCTTGTGTTTTTTCTGATCTTTTTTTTTCTTGGCAATCGTATAGGAATATGTTATGAAACTAGAAAAAAGTCATGCTGAAAAGGGAAAAACGCTCAGCTATTGCGAACTCAATTTGGAAACGTGGCGACAATTGTGGCGTGTACTGGAAATATCCGACATAATTTTGGTGATTGTTGATGCACGATATCCGGTAAGACTAAATATAAATCGCATACCATTAAACTATTTTTAAAAACATTATTTTTTGTTTGTTTTACTTTAGAGTCTACAATTTCCGCCTTCATTGTTTGAATACGTCACGCAAACATTGAAGAAACATATGATTTTGGTATTAAATAAAATCGATTTGGTGCCATCGCATATTGTACTTGCATGGAAGCATTATTTTGAAGAAACATACAAAGATATTCGTGTGATTTTATTTACATCGTATCCATCGTATAATTTACGTTCGGTACCGGAGCGCGATGGAGCTGCTGGCGGCTTAAAGATCTTACGTCGACGCGGAAAAATGCGTATGGCCAAAGAAGGTGCATACCAAATTCAACAAGCTTGCAAAGCAATTGTTAAAGCTGAACTGGACATTTCGAGTTGGGAGAATAAGATTATCGATGAGATCAAAGGTATGCAAGTGGACGATACATTGCCATCGACAAGCTTTGAACAGCAACATCCACAACAAGAACAACAGCAGCAAACAATTCATGCCGATGATACCGACTTTGATATGAAAGAGCGTGTACGTTTCCAAAATGATATCTTAACCGTTGGCTGTGTGGGATTTCCAAATGTTGGAAAATCATCTCTTATGAATGCTCTAATGGGTATAAAACTAGTGGCTTTTCTATCATTTAATAATTCTTGTTGATTCTTTTTTGATTATTTGTTGATTATTTCTATTGTTTATCCCCTCAGGTAAGAAGGTTGTGAGCGTTTCCAAGACACCAGGGCATACTAAGCATTTCCAAACAATTTTTCTAACAAATAACGTACGACTTTGCGATTGTCCTGGATTAGGTGAGTGCTTTATCTGTGACCCAGCATACAATTTCATTTAATTTCCTTGATTTTTTTATTAGTATTCCCGTCGTCTGTTCCACGTAAATTACAAGTTCTTATTGGTAGTTATCCAATAGCACAACTGCGTGAACCATATGCATCGGTACAATATCTGGCCGAACGCATTGATTTGGTGAAAACGTTGAATGTCAAAGTGGATGGATTATGGTCAGCAATGGAAATTTGTGATGCATGGGCATTGGCACGTGGATTTATTACGGCAAAAGCAGCTCGCCCCGATACAAATCGTGCCGCCAATCATATTCTCCGGATGACATTAAACGGTCAAATAGTGTTAAGCCTACTTCCACCAGATTTTGTAGCTAAAGAAGATACATGGCAAACACATGAAGGTATCAGTGACGTTGAAGCGATCAAAGCACTTGGAATCTCTGAAGACTTGGTCGAAGTGGATGAGAACTTTGAGTCAGACTCAGAAAATGATGATGGTTTGTATTAATACAAAAGAAAAAACTCCAAAAAACAATATTTTAAAGAAATTTTCTTTTTATTTAGATACCAAAGATGAAGAGTCTGATAATGAAGATAATTCGCAGGACGATGATGACACGATTATCAAACCAAAGCGCAATGCATTCGAGCTACTTGACGATGATGATGAGGATTAAATTGCAACTATAAAACGCTCAGTCATATTTAATACATAATAAACAATTTTATCAAAGCTAGTGATTTTTTTAGGCAAATGTAAAACTCGTTAGTCGAATACGAAAATACAAATACAAATACAAATATTCACACTGATACTTATAGAAATAAATATCATTTGACCTTCTTTTTTAACGAATTCATTTTAAAATGGAAAGCAATTATATATTTTAAAAACAAACCAATTTGTTATTTTGAATTAAACAACACTTTAACGAGGCACCGGCACATAACCAATCAATCACCTATATTATAGTAGAAAACAACAACAAAATGAAACATATTTTTAATTCAATGTTAGAGAAAATAAACAGTGATCAGCGCCAATCGACTCATAGTCATATAGGAACAATCTATTCAATAAGATACATTGGCCATGGTCATATACGAATGAACCACAACTGTAAAAAACAGACCCAAATAAATTGAAAACAACCACACTTTGACGTTTTTCAATCATTTCATTTTATCTAAAGGAATTTTAATTTATTTTTTAAATGTGGTGCTGGACTCCAATTGAAATTGGACAACCCTGCAATCTGCACGCAATATCGCCTAAGAAAGGCGCGCAACGCATACAGTGACAGCCATTCTACTGTGTTTGTTTACAATTTACAACGTCTTTTTTTTCATCTGTGCAAACGTGAAACGTCAAAACCACAATGTCAATTTAATTCGAAAGTAAAAATGAAATTGAACTGCAAACGATTCAGAGATCACATTTTCATTGAAAACGCTATCAATTATTGACGACTTTCGACGAAAAATCAAATCTAGACGAAAGCACGAAATATAAACTGAGAAATATGACGAAAACGATCGAGATGACATCATCATAGGAAGAAAGGTCAGTAATTGAAATTCTGATTGGTTATAAAGGAATTGATTCAATAAGAATGTTCAACGCATAACAAAATGTTTCTTATTCAGAAATACGTTTTTTTTTTTTTTGAAAATAAAATTTTGTTTATCTTCCGTTTTTAATTTTAAATATGCAACAGAAATCGTGAGGTGATGTTTAAATTGATCGGATTAAATAGCGAGACATCAAATCAGGAAGAAGTTCAACAGAAAATCCGAAACCATGCATTTCATCGATTTTTTATTACATGTAATCTACATCATTTGCTGGGGTCTTAAATCGCTTTACCAATTTGTAATCGATTACATAATCCCCGTCATCGGATACGTTTTGCCAGTGCTAATCAAATATCTATCACAACTATTTTCATTGGTATTGCGTATATTTTTTACGTATATTTCGCCATGTGTTGTTCAAGTATTGCATGGCACCACATTCGTATTCACAAATTTTTTAAACGGAATCAGCGTTACATCATTGACAATCATCAATTCAAATGTGCATTTTGAGTACTTTTATGCAATTATAATGGGCAGTGTAATTATAGCAATTGTCTACTTTCGTATAACACAAAAAATATTCCAATTTTTCCACGAATCATACCAAATGACATCGTTGTATCTTCGATTTATACTAAATATTCTGAAAATGTTGCTTTTTTGTGCGAATTTCATCTATAGAAAAGCATCTGCTGTGCTACTTTGCGAACAAACACAGGATCACAAATCAGCCATTAAAAAAGAGAAAAAACATCACACAATCCAAAGCAATGGAGTTAACGGATCATCTAATGGGTCATTTATTTAATTTATTTAATTAACTGTAAATAGTGGGAAATAATTGCGCCAAATATTCGAGACAATTTGAATTGAATCAACGAAATGCTGCTGTGATTAGGATCTAGAGTTCGCTTATTATTATTTTTTTAAATAATTAATTTTTGTGTTGCACATATCTACGGTGTAATGTTTACTAAGCATTCGTTATGCGTACGACGCGTTTATACGCTTAATTTAGTCATTTATTTAAAAAAAAGTTTTGTTTTGGTTTTAACGATCAATTTATATTGCGATCGAAGTTTTTGGTTTTGTGTTCAATGTTCATTTTTTAAGGTAGGAAAAAAATGTAAATATTTGAAATACAGACATGAACAATAGAACATAAGGGCAATATATTTTTCTATCATCAATGAATTAACAAAAAATAATAGTTAAAAATCGAAACAATTCGAAGACGAAAAATTTCCAAAAAAGGAAAAACGAAGGGTTTCAAAATTTCGCCATGGCTTTATATGACATTTACTTAAAATTACGCTTTTTATACTAGAATTTGTTTGGTTTTTGACTTCATATAATTCAATTAATTTTATTTATTTTGATTCCAATGATCATGATTATTTTGATTCCAAGTTCGTGGAAACATGTCAATTCGACACCGTTTTGTATTTTTTCATCGAAATAAAATTACTCTCGAATATGACAATTAATATGAAAAATGCATTTTTTTTAAATGAAAAATTTGCGTTTTTAATTTGATACAATTTGAATACAAAAATTTTTTTTTTAGGAAATTGGGAATATTTATTTCAAAAAATATTTGGTTCAAATCTACTTTAATATTTATTTTCAGTCATAAAATTAATAAATTGATAGTGATCTGCAGTCTCTTTATTTTGGTGCTTTTGGATGATTTCAGATCCGATATTTTTTGTTTATCATAGACAAATTCAGTATTAAAGAAATAGTGGAAAATAAAATAAATGTCTCTTTGTGTTTCCTTAAAATCTAAACGAAACTAAGCATAAACTTGAATTGAATGGTCGTATGTTTTTCTGCACATTGGACATTCTTTTCGATAGCGTCTTAATTGTTTGAAGCAATCTGAACACAAACACAAGTGACGACAAGGCAGCAAAACGATTGACTTCATTTTATCTTGACAAATCACACAAAAATTATAAGCATCGATTTTGATCGAGTTTGTTGTTGATGAATCGCCTTCATCCCCCTGAACTGAGCTCAATTCCCATAGATTGGGCAAACAATTTCGCAAGGGACTAAATAAAATTGCCACAAAATCGAATACAGTCATAATCACTGCGGTTATTTTACGTGCCAAGTACTTGATTACACGTGCCATGCATCGATATACAAATTTCAGCATTCGAAATACATATTGCCGATATTTAATTATGAAATACATTGACAGAAGACCGCAAATCGATTGCAAAGGAACCGATGTAAAAAATGTCACAGTTACACTGAACGAATCCGAAGCAACTGAAGCCGATAATTTGATTGTATCCACAATACTCTTCCATATGAAAAATGCACATGTAAATACAATTCGCCCAATCAAGATGGTGAAATTGGGAACGCACATCAGCAACATCCAAGCACTGTTTCCAATCAATACGAAACAATTGCGGATGTTGATTGCGCTAGAGGTGATCAAATCAAGTATTCCCATGAACATTTTATTTGTTTCCGATTTCGTTTTTTCACCGAACCATGTGATCGATGACGATATAGCCAATCCCATTTGAGAGATATCGCTGATTGAATTGCCAATGCCAGCATTTAGCATTTTGATGATAGCACCATAGTGATAGTCAATGTCCTGCATAAACATTGTCGTATCCTCATAAAAACTCACAGCAAACGCAGCAATTACTTTGGCTAGCTCGATCAATGCATCACCAGTTACTGACAAAGTATGTGTTATGATTCGCCCAACAATATAAAAAGTCGCAAAGATGTTTACAAACAACGCGACCACAGCCTCTATCCATCCACACAATGTTGCTAACATTCTGAACTTATGTTGCTTAATTATGTTCTACCTCATCACATTTCTACAAAAGATTTGTTCAAATTAGTCAAGGTATAAGAAAAAAATTGATAAAAATTCTTACAAATTTCGTTGTTGTTCAAGATGCAAACATTTTTGCAACTTATAAATGACGGATTTTATCGTTAAAATCTAGTTGGTGTATGGAGTTTTGGTCGGTTGTTTTGAAATTGTTTTTATGTTGACAGTTCAATCAAAGTGAAGTTGGCTACACATCAACATCGAACGAAGAACGTCTCATTCCACACCGCGCCAAATCAACTTTGTTGTTATGAGGCATTTCAAAATGTTTTAATTTCACTGAACTAGATTCGAGTTTTTATCTTTAATATCAAATTTAAAATAGTAAACCCATAAAAATGTCGTAAAATTTGATCAATTTATAATCAAAACGAGAAATTTAATGACTGCAAATAGAAATCGACATGCATAATGTTAAAATTAACATGATGATTGCTTGTATTTATCAATTTTTATTTTAAATTTTTTCTAATTGACAATCAATATTCAAATGTTTTTTGGAATTATCTTTAATACCTTGTGGAATCCAAATAAAATAATCAATTTTATTCGTTTTAAATCATTCGATATATTTCGTATTACGATTATCGTAGGTCGTAACAAATGATTTTTTTCATTAATGTGACTTTTATTTGATGAATATGTCATATTTTATGCAATTAAACACTTCATCAACATTTGCATTAAAATTGGATTTACAAATAGAAAATTTAATTTAAAAATTGTGGGTGCGATGTATTAAAGATTGAAAACATCCCGACAGAATGTTCTATTTTTTTATGATCTTATTTAAAATGGGCGAAAATACAATTAACAGGTTCAGGGCCTCCAGGCTTTACAGTGCTTTCAAGATTGTATTTTGGTCTAGATTTTGGTAGAATGATATTATGGTATTAATGTAAGAAAAGAAACCAGATTTTTAGTAATTGTATCTTTTACTAAATGGAGAGAATCGTTTTTTATCATTCATTCGACGATTTTAATGTTTCGACACAATACTTCCGTTTGATACAATTAAATATCAGACATTATATTGAGATATTTTCAGCCTGACGATATCTGGCTGAGCTGATTCATCTGGCTGAAAATATCTCAATATAATGTCTGTTAATTCTGAATTTTGTTTACTAATTCTCCTTTGTGCCATTTAAACCCTTAGTGAGATTTTCAATGTAATATTTGAGAAATTCGCGTTTTCCTTGATGTCCTTTGCCGTCTTCAATTTTACAAAAACTTAACAAAATAAACAATTTTCAAAATTACTTGAAATATTCAAATTATATCACAAACGACTGATGAATTTTCAAATATTTCACTTTCTAATTAGATTGTTTACAGTGTGGGATCTTATTTTAACACCGAAGAATACATTGATTCCATTTCAACCTTTGTCGTGCCAATTAATGGGATTGAAAGATATACAAAGTGATTCACAATTCCGATTTGAAAATGACTAAGTTTTTTTTTTAAATAAACATTCTTGTGAAAAAAAGACATCTATAGACAATGGTGTTATTTTGTCTAATGAATGCTTAAGATACTGTTTTAGATGATTCAATACGTATTTCCGTTGAAAAAAGATGGGTTTTCACTTTCATTTAACTGGGAATTTAATCTGATTCATATACCTATACCGGATTTGTGCAAATTTCAACCCAAACAAAAAGATTAGAATTGTGTTTGGTCTGCATTTGGAATTCGTTATGCATAAGCAATTTGTTTATTTCAAGGGACATACCATAAGTATGATAGATACCGTTTGACTGAGCTGTGATTATTTCCAAATGAGTCCAGACTGTTCGCTGATGCAATAAATATGCTTAAAATGCTTTTAATTTGCCACACACATTTCCTTATGATCGAGTTTTACTGCCGAGCGGCAAATGAAACGAAAAAAAGCAATGGCCGACGTTTATTAAAATAATCTGATTCTATTAGCAAAATCTTGTGTTTTATTGGTTGTTAGTTTGACGATAATTAGAAGATTTATTGCATTAGTAACCTTGTGCATGTTGTGAGAACGAAATATAGATGACGATTAAATTGAAAAACTAAGCATATAGAATTATATATGTAGACAACCTTGGACTTGAACACGATCATCATTTTAAAATTTGTGTTCAAAAATTTTGTGGAATCGTACAGTTACTCGGTGCATAAATTTCAATAATTCTGCAATTCAAATCGTACTTCTAAGCGAAACAGAAAAAAACACACAAACTTCTTCTGCCAAACGAAACAAACCCGCAAAATTATGCAAATCTCTTTCTTATTCACTTTATAGCATAGAAATGTGATTTATTCCATCCGGAGACAATGCAGCATTCATTTTTTTTTTGTTATTCTTTCTCATATGACAGTTTTTTTCATAGCAAAGACTCCTAAGCAAAGTAAAGAGCTTAAATTTGATGCGGTTTTTGGTGTTTTGATTTTGATAAGATTTATTTAGATTTCTAAACCGGTTTCAAAAAGCGGGGCAATGGAATATGCTCACAAAATGAAACCAAATACATAGTTGAATAAAGATGCGAAACACAAGGAAGAAATGACATGTCTGAATCTGATATTGGATGTTGGGGTAGAGTGCATATAAAATTAAAATAAGCAACCAGTCGATCAGATAACAATGATATCGCTTCCTATTTTAAATTCCCAAAAATAATGGCACACCATAAAAAAGCGGGATAATTAAAATCAAGACACAGAAATCATTGTTTTGTATAAAGATTGCATAATGATTTTGAGCCAATCGAGCCAATCGAAAAAGACGAATATTTATCGGGTTTTCTTGTTATACGCTTCGATTGGTAATCTAACCATTTTCGATCTAATACCGTATTCATTTTACTGGTTTATGCAAATGTGCGCCACGCGAATTTTTAATGCGCTCATGCAGTTGGCTGTAGCATTCTTGTTCGGAGATAAAACATCGCATCACTCGTAAATTAAAAATAAAACTGACAAAAAAAGTTTGGCAATTCATCTCTCATTTCGTAGCACTCTGATGCAAACCATATTCATGCTCCCTCTCTAAATCAAACGTAAATCATCCAAACCGAAAGCATGCATTAGTGATTCGCTTTTAAGTAACTCGACCAAAAATGATCTATTTAACGTTGATTTGTCTTTTTTTCATTAGGTCACCTTCCCATAAAGTATTATAAAATTAATTTACAGGATTTAGATCATAAATTAAGCAGATATCTGTGATTTTGATTTTCTTTATTGAATTATGGTCTTTTTCAATCACCACTTCTTTGTGTCGTTTTATAACAATGGTGTATACGTTTGAACTTGTTTTTTTTTTTATATGAATTTATGATGGCGCTGTTATTCTTTCACAAAACGTGCTCAAATTTAGTGTAATGAACATTTAGAAGAATTATAAACATTTCAAGGAAGCCGGGTCTTCTGTAATAATTTAAGCTTTTACTACATGATATCATCTGGATTCGTAAAACGAATCAGCAATTCAAATTCTGCTTTATTTTAAAAATATCGGCGCTACAAATTTCAATGGTCATCAGCAATATCAAGATGTTACAAAAATCATCGTATCTGTCGACTATCTATTAATATTACCTACTATCGATCAAATTCGAATGACGAAAATTAATGAAATCGAATTCAATCGCATTATGACCGTAAGTTAATGTGAGTAAAGGTAAATGTAAATAAAAATGACCTTCTGATGACAAATAAGTCATTCTTCGTTCTTGGAATTCATTATCGAAGATTCTTTTATTCGTTGAATTCTATTTACAATCAGTGGGAATTTTTTTCGCCAAAACGAGTATTTATTAACCATTTTTCGCTAAACATTTTTTTTTCTTCCGTTACCATATGCAATTGGTTTTTTGACATCTTCTATCTTTTTCTTATTTTCAGGGTTTATATATTTTTTAAACTCATGAATAAAGAAATCATTAAAAAGTATCATCCTCAATCATCTTGCTCAAATTATACCAAAAATCAACCTTAAAAAAATAAACAAAATAATGTTGAATTCTTTAAATTGGAAAATATCCTGCGAATGTAATTGTCACATAGGTATAAATACGTCAACGATGGAAGTTGAAGAAAAACAAAGACCAAAAATGTTTAACCAAAAACTGAATATTAAACAAATTATATGTAATTAATTGAAATTTTTAATAATAACATTGTTGTGTTGGTTGATCGATGGCAATAAAAAGCCGTTTCACAAATTATGCAAGGAAATGACGTTTTTGTTTTGTCTCGTTGATTTCTTTAATTTTTTTCGTCTTTTGAATCATAAAATCTTATGTTTATGTCATATTTTGCAAAAGACTTATTTTGGGTATTTTTTTTGTTGCTCGAGCAAGGTACAAAATTTCAGGTGAACAACAAGCAAACCCAAACCGAAAAAAATTGCATGGAGAGAGAGAAAGAATATGTCGGCACCGCGTTGAAAAATAATAAATTAAAAGATCAAAACCTCATAATTTTTTTTTCTGATGGGAAAGAGCGCCCAGAAAGGAATAATTGTGTTTTTCATAATTAAATGTTATTTTTTCTGATTTCAACGAATTACAGTGCCATATTTTGATGGAATGTTGAAGTTTTGGTTGATTTTTGTTGTGGTTTAGAAGTGAATTTTTTCGCCCTTACAAATGATGATCATTTTTAATTGAAGTACGCATATACTTAAATGTTCATCATTTTTTATTTAGCGCGCCTGCCATCGTCCGTTTCGATAATAATAAATCGAACGAAATTGTTGCAAAATTACAATCAAAATCGCATAAGTATTTATGTGAATATTTATTGCGCATTCTCTTTCGTTCGTGATATTCGATGGCAACAGCAGCAGCATCGAAAGCAGAAGAAGTGGTCAGTGTCTGTTGCCTACACTTGTGAACATAATATGCGACTAATTACTACACATCAAAGTCAAGCTTCCAATCAACACACTCTTATACAGCTTCGCATTGATTGTTGCTGGTTACAATAAACTCTATATTTTTCTCGCCATCACTTGTTCCTGGTCTTTTTCCTCGGGTATCAAACACGGGCTCGTACATTGATTTATACGAAATGTGATAAAGAATTCAGCCAGCAGAGTCAGCGAAATAAATGAAAACAAGTTCACATCTAAGAAAATAATAAATTACCGTCTTGATGAAGCACAACATGAATTCCTACACCTTTTTTGTTATATTCATGTGTGTGTGTATTGCAATTGGGGGGAAAGAAGTGCGCGAATGCGAAATCTGAGTAAAAAAGTGTGTACAGTGTTTTGTGTTGAACGGGCTCAAGAGAACGACATGAGATGCGCTTGGTGTGTAACCGCTGTGCGCGGTCTGTGGATATGTCCATTTTATATATTTGGATATTGGACGGTCGACATTGTGTTTGTGTCGTAAATTTAAAATTTATGTTCGAACTTGTTTGCCATAACGATATCATAATGTGTTTGCTTCTTCTCACCGCGCTTGCATATTCGTTTCACGTCGTGAACACACAGTGGAAATAAAAAGGAAACACACACAAAGGTGTACAAATAACCGGACAACAAATAAATAAATGATAAATATTCGAATCATCAAATAAGAAAACAAATGTTACTAAATGCACAATTTGTGCCGCAACTTGTTCATTATTGGTGATGCTACTATTTTTCTTATTTCATTTCATTGCATCTCATTCGGGTTTTGCTGTGTTTGTGTGTGTGTGTGTGTGTGCAAGCACTAAAGAATCATTATTGCGGTTGTCCATAAGGTGCATTCACTTTGCACTTGCAACTCTCCAGTAACACCAAGTCACTTGTATTGTGTCACCGAGTTTCAAGTCATTTTTCATCGCTTTCGCTTTACGCGGCATATCTTAGCATTGTCCCACAATATCTCTTTTGCTCTTTTTTTCGCCATATATTTCTTCCTCGTTTCCCATTTTACCTTATTGGTTTTTGCCATCGCCAAAGTTGTAAATAAATCGAGCTTCGATTTTTATGGCACTGCTAAATGGATTGAAAATTGTACGTTTCACCTTCGATTTGATGAAATACAATTTCTCAATTAACCGTATTTGTACAACACAATATATTGATCATATATCGACACAGAACACCGCGTACACATAACCATTTCGAGAAATGTAGGTAATTTTTAAATTATCAAATTCATCATTAGCCTTTCGCAAACGTGCATTACATTTTCTCTCCCGCTCTCTTACTCTCTCTCTCTTTCTTTCTTTCTCTTTAGCCGGACCGTATGCGTTTCAGATTCAATTGTGCGAATAAATTTCACTGGTCAAACAGCCCAGAGAAATGTGCATATCCTTCTGTAATGTTATTGGACTCTTTCTTTTATCATTTGTTTTGTTTGGTGTTTCTTTGTTTTTGCTGTGTTGTCGCATCAACATCGTTTCCAATTGACTTACAGTCAGAACCACCATATAATTTATATAATAATACATTATCGTTTGCTTGGGCATAAACACTGTGATTTTGGCCTCGGAAATTTAACCGTGCATCAGTGGTAGAAGCGATTTTTTTTTTCAGGCTGAAGACTCTTCGCGACCGTGTGTATTGTCATCTCAACAATACAGTAGATGTGGTGGCAACAACAGAAGCCAAAAAATGCGACATTAAACGTGCACGTAAAATTGCATATCATTGCGCTCGGTTGAATTGTGTTACACATGCGCACACCTTTTCGAATTGTGTGTGTTTTTTTTCTTTATAATGGGTGTATCACATTTGGTTATGTAGCAGCCTTTAATTTCGACTTAAGCTCAAATCTCGGTGTATGCATCGTAAATCATATCTGGTACGAGTCGAGTCGGTAGACCCGGATAGAGCGTGTTTTGGTGTGAACCGTGTTATTTCACGATGTCATTTGGAAATAGTGACAATTTTGAACTAGTTAGAAAAACAAAACATAAATAAGGTACACATGCTGAGCATTTCCAGTAAACAACCAGGAAGCGCAGTGTCACATCTTAGCACACATAAATTAAAATTCACCAAGTGAAAAATGTTCGCTTCTCTCAAGAACACACCAAGTGTTTTTATGTCGTCGTCGTTGTTGTTGAACAAAAAAAATGATACTGAAGTACTTGCACCATTTACCATTTCGAAAAATAAATAAAATGCAAATGAATGATGACACAACTGATTTTTTCACGCCTTAACAATGATCGTCTAGTCAATTTTGTTCATACACGATCAAATTCCGGAATGTAATTGATATTTGAAGAATTATTGTAATTGGAATATCGCTTTCAAATTGAAATTAGGCAAATATATGCTGTTGAGCGGCATGCACAGTCACAGTCTAGCTATTCAAACAATACCGGTTTTAATTGAATCAAAAACCGAAACCAATCGATTTGCATTCGAACAATATGATTATTTAGCTCAACCATTATATAAATAATATCAAATGTTTTATGCGCTGAATTCACATTCATTGACAACGTTTTAAATTTTTGGAATCCTTTTAATGGTCTCTCGTAACACAATCATCAAGTGATTTTGGCTTTATTGTTATTCAAAATCACAAAATCGTACATTTGCAGAGGCAGGGGGCATTCAGATGAAATCAGTTGTGAGTAAAGAGAGAGAAGGGGGAGAGACGACGAGAATGGATCAAATGGTGAACTGAAACAAACAAGTGAGCTCAAATCTTCCATCCGAAGAATGAAAATGCCGTATCATTTTAGTGTTTTCATCTGTATAGTAATTGGCAATTGTTTGGCATGCAATGGCATAGTATTTTATGCATAGAGACGTCCATCAAACATGGCTCGTTCCTTTTTTTCGCAAATGATCGAAAATAACGTAAAACAATTCGCCAAAAAAAACAAACAAGAACTTTATGGATTGATACCAAAACGATGCGATCATTTGCATGCAAAGCACATACCATTTTTTATTTCTTTCATCGCCTGCGATAGAAGAAACCTTGAAAACGAAGCGCACAATCGATTGAATGTGTGCGCACAAATTTGCATAGAGAATTTTGCGAAATGTCTCCTAATTTAGTGATCAATGACGACTGAAATGGAGAGAGTATCAAACATTCCACAACATTTCAACTGATGTATAAATTTATCAATGCTAACAAATGTATTTTTTCGTATCTTTGGCTCTCTTCATCTCCGCCTATCCATTTCTCTCTATAGCTTCGTAAGAATTAATTGTTTTGCAGTACTTTGTGTTCGTTCCAAGGATGGAATGCACTCATCATGGTGCAATAGAATAGAATCAGGTGATGGTTGTTGCATCTCGACAATCTTTACAATGTGCCCATGGCCATTGGCCAATAGATTATATTGTCAGTGCAATGAAGCTAAGAAATCGTATGGAAATCAGTCAAATTCGAAATTATTACAATGGCAAAGAGAAGAGTTTTTCTCTTCCACGGCACACATGCACCGATCACCGAAGATTGATGGTAATCGTGAGCGATACATATGCCAGTCAAAAAATAGAGTCGAAGAGTATGCAAAATGCTACTGATTTGGAGTTTTGCAACGACAAAGTCAAATGGATTGCCCGTAGCAACATAATTTAATGTGTCGTTTCATTTGACACATTGATGAATATTTATTTTTCGCCGTTTTCGATGCGGTCAGTTTGGTTGTTGAGAATGCGATGGGAAAATGCGATTCTAACCCAGCAAATTCCAATTCAAATTAGGATTTTCTGTTTGTTTATTTTGATGGATTTGCGTCGGGATCGCGATAATTCGATCGTTTTAATTTTCACAAGAAAATTACGGTGCACCCATTGAATTTATTTCGTAATTAAATTGGTAGAGATTTTTTTTGTTTTCGATTTATGTAACTTATAAAAGCCTTGAACTAATGGCCATTTTAATTTTCTTGTGCGCAATCGGAATTTATCGCATTCTCGCCGTATGTGTTGCTTCATTTTCATACGATTGCCGGATAAATCACTGATCCGATCGTATCTTTTGATCTAAAGCGCTGTGTTTTTTCTCTTCGAAATTTTCTATTTGTATTTGTCGCATTTGTATCAATGTGTACTCCAACCGAAAACCATGAAATGCAAAAATATACAACACACAAAATTCATTGCAAAAAAGACAAAAAAAAAAAAAAAACGAAAGAAAAATCCGCTTTTCATCCATATAATAATTCAATGCAATTTCACACCTTTTTCCTTGTGGCGCAATAATACCGACGGGATTTTGTTTCTTTTCGCGTTTTACACTCGATCGAAATTCTGTACACGGATAATTGCATATTCACGTGTATGTTTATATGGTCACGCTTTGAATATGATCATTATCCAGATTCAACCGCAATTGCACCGCATCATGAATTGATCACAGATAATTATTCATCCAAAAGAATTTGCATTCGAATCTCTTGCAGCACTGCAATACAACACACATATATCGTATCGTAATCATGCTCCGCCTGCTGCTATTCATTGTGAGTGTGTCTTTCTTTCTCTCTCTAAACGCATTTACCAAAACCTCCAAATCGAATGTTTCGCGGCAATTTATAATAATCTGTTATTTTATAGGTGATCAACTTTATTGACTTACCTACAATCATTACAGAGACACTTCAATCAACGATCTCATGATAATAAAATATAATCATAAATTGTAATTCATTAAAATCAATGTCTGCGACCAAAAATGTCCATCGATAAAATGCAATTTCGGACGAATTTTTTGGTATCAAAATGATTATCATATTTTCTTTTCGGGAAAAAACAAATTACTTTATCCCTTTAAGCTACTGAAAAATTGCACATAAATTTTATGTGATGTCGTTAAGCGAAAAAGCAAAGAGAATATATATCAAATTGGGTCATCATATTTATGATAAATAAATAGCCAAAATTCAAGGCTACAGCAGCTGCAAACATTTAATTTCATTGCTTCCGCGCAAAATCTTGATTTGGTTTTTATTAAACGTAAAGATTTTGCGAAAAGCTATTTAATTACAAGAATTTGATTATTGAACAAAT
Organism: Contarinia nasturtii; assembly: GCF_009176525.2. Lineage (NCBI taxonomy): Eukaryota > Metazoa > Arthropoda > Insecta > Diptera > Cecidomyiidae > Contarinia > Contarinia nasturtii. Next base: position 6,690,880 of record NW_022198046.1, read on the forward strand.
TGAACGATCGCTGTATCAGATCACATATGTAAATTTTTGGTCTTTTTTACATTAAATTTTTAGTTTCCTTTTGCATCGACAGGAAGCAAAGCCATACCAATTGTGAAAGTTGGTCAATATTGCTCTATTTTTGGATCAATCGTAATCGATCTAACAAAGTTCTGGTTGGCTATGTGTGAATCACAAGCTTTTTATGTGACCGAAAATAGCAAGACGACAGAATCGAAATAGTAGAATCCGTACTTACATAAAAAATGAGGTTCTAATGAAAATGAATGGTCAAATGATTTGTCATGATTTCGATTTGCATTAATTACAGCTCCATTGCCATCGTTGCACTTTTTGGACCGGTTCGATGCGCAAAAAGCATTTGAGACAATCTTGATAGATTATTTCGTATTTTGGTCATAAAACATCGCCCCAAAAAAATTATTTGTCGCCAATTTTGTTTTGATTTGATTATTCGCATTCTCTTGCATCCACAAACATAAAACTTCAAATCATTTAATACGATTAACCATATTTTTCGGAGTTAAAATGTGTTTATTTGTTGAAACACGTGAAATAGATGACATCATGAATTCTGATTTTTTGATGCGATAAAAGAACAGTAGTTCATTCCATTTATTTCAGTTAAAAAGAAATATAAGGTGATGTTTCTTCAATTTTTATTTCAAGATTGATTACAATCTAATCTTATATTCTTGTTTTAAACCGGAAGGAGATAGAAACATCTCGAAGTGGAAGAAATTTTAAAAAGTCTCTTTAAAAATAGAACTATCAATGATAAAATGTCATCCTTGTACATTCGATACCATCGAATGGGCGCGGAGAGAGGATTTCCGTGTTTCACACAAGAGTCCGTGATTTACCCATCCAAAAATGTTGAAAAATCTAGTCTTCGGACTAACTTATGTTGTATTGGATATATATGGATATCCATTTACTCACACTTTAAAAAGGGTATCATTAATATGCAAAGATAGGCGTTTAAGTTAACAAAAATGTTGATGTTAGTTAAATAAAGACTGAATTTATTTCTATTCTTACTAACTACAATGTGGAAATATGATGGCGTTCTATTTTCAACCAAAAGTATGTTTTAGCGTAGATGGCGCTGATTTAAATGGACATTTGTATGTATAGACGGTGGCGCCGCCCTACTCAATTAAACACTGAACTACAGCGTTTCCAATCGTTGACTAACTATTTCACGCGTATGAATGAAAAAAATGGGTTTAATGTACATCGAATGAGTGCGTTGCAGTCCATATTTTTTTTCGTTAATCAAAATTCAACTATAATTTTACGGTAGAAAATCACTCTGAAATTTGTCAACTCAAACATTCGTTAAGTGTGATGAAGTTTTTGCAAAAGGTGGAAAGAAGAATGATTAAGTTCTGCGTCGAATTTTGTATAGAATGATATATGGAAGCAAAAGATTTGAAATATTGGGTTGAAGTAAACAATTCAAACAACTAGCCATATGTGTGGTTTACAAATCAACATTGAAATGTAAGTTCAAATGGTTCAAGTTCAATGATTTAACTTAAATTATCACTTGCATTAATTGTGATGATTACCAGGAGTAATCTGATCCCTGGTCATGAGCTATGCTTGAAACTTTGTTGGTCATAAATCGATGGTCATAATATTCAGTATTGCATCAATGCAATCGACCGAACATTTGGTCAATGATAAACATCTTCATGTAATGTTCCTTCTGATAAATGTGTTCGATATGCACTTATGTCTATAAAATTGTATGTTGTACAGTATTTTTGACAACTTGATTTGTTTTCATTTGCATCACCTGTAAAATAGAGTGTACATGATTGAAACAAATTATCATGAATGTTAAGCAAGATATTTTAAATCACTTACACACATCTTGTGTGACGCGAAGAGAATCGATACACACACACACAAGCACACAAGAAATACCACTAACAAATTGCACCATTACAATGTTGCTTTTAACATCAATCAGCCGAAAAAGCCGTTCGCTTCTCAATTATATGTAATTGAGAAATCATCTCATTAGCAAAGCCTTAGGCATTCCACACTGCGCACATAGTATATCCAACCAAAGATCTGAATGAAGAAAGTAGCTAACATTCAGAACAACGGTCAGAAAAAAAAAAAAAAAAAAACAAAAATAAAAACGCCCGAGAACAACTGTACGAGAATTTTGGATGAAAGCGGTACAGTACAAAGCGGGAACTCGCCAAACAAATGACAGTGAAAAATGAATAATAAATGAAAGATTGTGCGAGAACAGCTTATTTTCCGGTATGTAAAAAAAACTGTAAAAAAATTTATGGAATGATATTCATACGGCGTATCAGGAGATTGTTAACGGGGTTTCTAATGAAAAGCATCCCAAATGATAGTGTTTTGTCTGATTTTTGACGCTTTCTTTACATATACCGTGTGTTGTTTGCGCGTCACCTTATTATATCGGTATTCCAATGTAACAACAACAACAAAAATGTATTCAAAAGATCTCAAATTATTGTTATTTCATCACAATAATAGTATGCAAAATGAAAGTTTTTCATTCTTTTCGTGTATTCTTTGATCATATTTTTCGGTTTTGGTAATTGTGATTATAGTGTCGAATCAAAAATGCTACTGCATAATTTGAATTGAATGTACTTGATGCATGGCAACAACATAAGACATTGTTACTGCAATTATGGCGCATAATTTTTACTCTTGATCGATCGACAATTACATTTATGTCAATATTTATTATAAAATAAGTGCCGAAACAAAAGACCACATGTATAAGATTGAAAAGTTGCGAAATTTAAATGAAATTAACGCAAAGCAGAGCACAATGTGCAAAAAATCGACCCCAAATGTCTTCGGACGATCGATCGTAATTATATTCGCTCAAAATAAAGTTAATAACAGAATTTATTGTCGGACAATCTAATTTCTTAATTTCATCGCTTCTCTTTTAATCCTCCAGGAATTTATGCACAAATCAAAAGAAATCCGGCAAATAAAAATGACCATTTAATGTGCTCAGCACATTAAAGGGAAGAGACACAAAATGAAGACATCCGCAACATTTTGTTTGCTTTCATTTGTCATTGCATTTTAAATGGTTGGACTTGTGAAAATCGTTTAACGTGTTATACAACATAATATATATATTGAACTGGGGAAAAAAGGCATTGAATTCGACAGCGCGCATAGTTCGATTCCATTTGGTTGCGCATCGAATACTTCGCTACATTTTTCCGAGTTCAGCAGTTGTGTACGTGCGATTGTACGCACAGTGCCGATAATAAAATCAATTAAAACTGACAAGGATAAAGATTAAAACTATAAAAAACCAATTTACAGGCCATAAAAATATCTTTGCCGTTCATCGTATTCAAAAACTCGGCACACATACAAATCTCACTAGCCACAAAGAAGAAGGTCGCTATAGCGCACAGCATTCGAAGTGAAACATGTAAATCGAACTGAATGGTAAATGAACAAAAAATTGAAAGCAATGTATTCATGCGTACAATATATCTCGCGGCAATGCCCAAATTTATATGCATGCCACCGCAATTTAGCTTCGGCCAACATCTCACTCTTTGACTTATAAAACAACGAAACCGATCTTAAAAATATGTAAGCACACCATCATTTATGCAAACTGCTTCGAAATGTGCAGAAAACAGATTAAATTAATTAAATATTGCATTGTTTTGTCCCCGTATTTCCTGCGGTACTTCGTCATAATTCTCCCTTTACATCGTTTATTTATGCGTTTGATCGCGATTACTGATAATAAAATAGCTAATTTTACGCCGTTGTTCACCGTCAGCAATATTATCTGCACGCACTCTTCGTTCCCCCTTCGGTGTTTAGTCGCGAAAACAAAGTCAACAAGTAAAAATTAAATTAAAACAGCTTCATAAAGAGAAATTCGGCACTGTTTGCCAACACTTTTTCAAACAAGATGACAACGCAAACTAAAAAAAAAAGACGTACGATAATAATGTTAAAGTCAGTTGTGCTCGATGGTAAGCAACTCAGGCAATCATTAAATCGAAATAAAGTAATATCGTTTTGGGGTTTTTTTAATTATGCCATAAATCATGTTCAACATACATGACCGCTAAACCAATTTTCAAAAACAAATTTTTTACACTTTTTTGTTGTTCTTTTTCCGCGTGTGTGTATTGGCCGTTTGCCTTTTTGGTAAATCGTCCAAACATGCACATTTGCTGAAAACGTGTCTGGTGTCACACTTTCAAAAAGCACAAAGTAAAACTCTGCGAGCAATTTTTCTCGTTATCAAATGGTGAAATAGAGATTAATGAATACAAAATGCAACTGAATCCGTGTAAACAGCTCACGAATTTAATACAAAATAAACAATTTAATTGGTAAAATTGTTTGTATTCCGAATGTATATCGTATCTTAGTTATATTGTCTTCTCTCAATGAATTTCGGTACGAAATACACGTAAAATGTTTTTCCTTCTCAATTCATTTGCTTCTGGCCGTTTTTCAGTTGTTCGCTCTTCTCTTCTTCACCACGATGAACCATTTTCGAGCGACGTTTTTGCGTCAATGTGAAATGAAGACGATTCACACAAACCAAATTTCACATGGCCATCTCCCTGCACCCATTACCGTTTACGGAACAGAATGAACAACGAAATAAATCTAGTGATCGTCATTAGACATAAACTGAAACACACAATTCGATACAAAGTTGTTTTGGACGAGTTTGATACAGGTGAAACGTGATCACTACCGACATTTGAATTAACGCATAAATATTTTCTCTGCACGTAAATCACCGGAATCGCATAATCACAACACCGTTCGATGGCAAAAGAGTAAGAAATACTACAACAAAACACTGCCATCCCATTTTCAAATGACGATTTATAGCAAAATCCGTAGCAAACTTTTTTTTTCTCCTGCGCAAAAAAAGAGCGTATACGTACACGAAACGGAAAAAAGGTCTATGGAAATTATTATGCAGATAAGGTTTTGAACTTCAAAGTACTTCAACAATTCAGACCACAATGAAGAAGATGCGCACTCTCTCATCCGTATACGAATAGAACGAGAATTGCAGGTCAATTGTTGAACATGCATTCATTGCATTCTAAATACGTTAGACGACGACAAAGACAATAATGTGTGTCGTCGTCTCGATTGTACGCGATGTGATTCGATTGGTAAACAAAGGTTGGCTGGTTGTTCTCTGTTAACCCATTCATGACATTCAAAAAGATCATTCGTTCATTCTGATTGATTTTCGAAATTAAATCCGATTTAAAAGTGTTGTCGTTTAAAGACGTTCATTTCGTTTTAAATTCGAATCTTCTGACTTTGTTGGATTATGTTTCTGGTGGTGTTGAATTACTTTTGATTTGGGCGCGGAGGTTAATGTTTTTAACATGAGAAAATGTTCAATTTGCGATCATACCAAAAATAGTGCCACCGTAATCAATTCAAAATGCAGATGTGAATGGTATTGTTGCATATTTTGTAACATTTTCGGGTCAAAGTACATAATCACTAATTGGGCCAAACAGATTGGTGAGCCACGATACAGTCAAAATTGTGTACTGAATGAAGATGGTTAAAAGTGTGCACGGCACACTGATTGAAAGTGACAAAACATGAAAACGAGAAATGTTCCCAATTTTATGAAATTTATCGAATAAAATATGATGCGAACGCATTTTATATCACTGTCAATGCAATGCAATTGGAGTCCAATGGTGTGTGTGTGTGTGCTTGCACAGTCTCATTATGAGAAGCCGGTTTTGCCACGAAAGTCGTGAATGTGTCAAAAAGGAAGAAAAATGAAGAGTTTATGTGCGGTGAGGTCTTGTGTACTGTTGCAACAGTGTATAATGACGATGGTAAGACAGAGAGTTTACCATGCGCCGCACACAGTTCGGCCTGGTCGAACATTTGAACTATTGTACTGTGAAAAAACACATATATATCGATTGTATGTCGAACGTGCATGTAAATTAAAATATTCACGTTGTAATACAATATGTAACAACAATGTAGAGCATATATAAACGAAATCGGCATCAATACAACAAGGTTATAATATGTGTAAAAGGATTTCTGTTGTTTCCGCTCCGGTGTATCATTAACCGTCGGAGTACAAAAGCCGAATTCAATGGAATTGAGTTTTGTTTGTTGTTAAAATTTTATTACGTTTTGTTATCGGAATGCAGTGTGAAAATGGGGCGATCATTATGATTCGGATTGGATTCATTAAGCGAGTTTATATTTGGTTTTTCGTAAATAAAATCGTGTTACAGTGGATATTCATCGACGCATATAACATCATATGTTCCAAGGCATTTTATTTTATTAATCATATTCCGAGTGCTAATTTTTTTTTGTCGATTTTTGTTGTTGTCTTGTCTTTTTTTCTCTTCATTTTCACAGTTTCGTTTGTGGTGCACTTCAATAAATTCACTGGCATTGCATAATCCGGTACCACACAATACAAAAAAAAAGCCCAACCAAACGAAGAGGAAAAACTTAAAATTGAACCGATTTAATTTTAAATCTCGTTAAAATGAACCTTGGGGTTAAATGAATCGAAAGAGATTGAGAGAAAGAATGAGAAACAGCAACGACAACCAATATCTGGCTTAAAAGAAGGAAAAAAACAGAGAAATTGAGAAATGCGCCTCTCGATATGCCTTGGTTTTGTTTTAAAGAAGAAAAAAAAAACCGAAGTGAAAAATATCACAAGAATTGTGCACATTAAAATAGACGTGTGTAGGACAACGCGTGATCAATTGATCATTTTATCTGGTCTATATGGGCACACATTGTTTATGCAGAGACCATTTTCGGTGCATTTGGAGTGTGTTTTACTAGGTTGTGAAAGAACAGAAAAAAGCTCGAATCTCGATCTCTTTTACGACAACAACCGTGCACGCCGTTTTTTCGCTTCATCCAAGTCAGTCACACAAAATGAAATGCTTACTGCCGATAATTGTATAAAACATAGCCATGTAAATCGTACACACCATTTTAATCGCTTTGTGAAAACAACAAAGCTCAAGCACGGCAGAGAAAAAATCACAGGAGAGAAAGACTCACCATAGAAAAAAAGCAGAACTTTCCATTTCGTTGTTGCCATTATTATTCATTCATCGCGGTGTGCTAAATTATCGTTTCAATTAATTTATGATCATTTTGGATTTTTATCGCTCTCTTTCTCTCCATCATTTTAAAGTCAATTGTCGTTGTCTTCGTTATAAAAAAGATTTTTGGATGTAAAATGCATTCTATCTACACGGTTTTTGCTCTGCTTGATTTTATTGTTTCGATATATTGAGCCTAATTATTGTTATTATATGCAAATTTAAAACAATAGAATAAAATCGATTGAAGTAGTGAAAGAGAGCGCGTGTGAGCGCGCGCGCGCCTTTCGTTCAATCCGATTAATAGTGCAGCAAATTTCAGCTAGATATATTCATATTCGTTGTGTTGATACTATCAATTGTTTTGTTGTTTTTAATTTTTTTTTCAATTCGTTCTGTGATAGTGCGCTGTGTGTGAGCCGGCGCATACAAAATCATAATATAGCAAGCAAAATCTATTAAAGTGCCTCTAAATAAATCGATGATTATCTTTATGGTGGAATCGATTTATCAATGTACAATAAATAAATCGATACATTTCACCATCAAACCATTGTTCGTTGGCGATATTTTCTCATATTGTGCGCCCCAAAAAAAGCAGGATTCATGTGTGTATTTACTTTTCCCGCGGTGAAAGAATGTCTTGAGAATATTGAAACTTCAGCGTATTACATTGGCAATCAAATTGGTTCGGCATAATCCAGAGCAGACAAACAATTCATCTTTCCGGTTTTTGTGTGTTTTGGCAAACAGCCAATTTGCCCAAAAGCATTTTTGATACGGAATCTCTTATTTACATGCAATTCAATGTGGCTGATTTCCGATAACAAACAAATAAAATCAGAAATCAATGCAAAAACAAACCAAAACCGCGGCGAAAATAAAAATACAAAGTGGAAAATGAAGAAAGAGAGGCAAACACACCGTGTAAAACAATGTGCAATTATAATAATTGAATCGAGCAGTTCAAACCACCTAACGTCACAATACAAAACCAATACCGTAATCCGGAGTGGATTGGTTGTGGAAAGAGGAAAAAAAAACGCAGGAAAAATGAATATCACGATCACCTGTTTTGTACCTGTGTTGTGTGTGTGTGTGTGTGCGCGCCATAAACAACATAACTGTTGCTAATATACAAATTGAATTTTTAAAACCATTTATTATAATTTCAAAAACTTTCTTCGTTTCGCCGCAAATCGGATATACACATATAGTAAAAAAAAGAGAGCCACAGTGAATACACGATATATTCGATCCTGTTCTCTTGGAATGCATACACGGATGATAAATGAGATTCCGCTTCTTTGGCTCTGGTGCATTGGAACCGCGTTAATCGTTTGAATAATGCGCTGTAATTTGATGAATTGTAAATTGTTGAATGCCTTTAGGATTTGTGGGCTTATGAAACCGCTCTATCGTCATTTGTTTTTACGTTGCAACTTGAAAGCGCATTTCTCTTATCATCATCGTCTTATCTTTTGACTTTATGCGGTGCGGGCTACTAGCTGCTGCACCGCCCAAACATCGTAATTCTGCGTCGCTTTTGATTGTAAGTTTTTGAACAATCAAATGATTTTTTTTTTTGTTTATTTGACTGAAGAAGAAATTCGGTAATGCAATTGGACAATTGGTAAATGCGGAAGATATCAATTGGTTTTGTAACGGTGAAATTGTTATTTTTCTTATACTTTCCCGTTCATGCAATGCGCAAAATGAATATGTTAATAGATGATTAAAGTAAATCGCATATTTTTATGTGGGTTGAAATGCGCGCACATTCATTTTATTCAGCGCGTGTGTTCCTTGTCGTTTTTTTCCAACTTTTTTTTCGCTTTTGGTCCACTTTTTTCTCTTTTTCGCTATTTTCTCTTACAACCGGCTGGAATATTATGAGATTTGTTTTGACTTTCGTGGCCGCAACTCCATTGTATTTTATTCGAAATAAAAAGAAATCAAATTCAAAATTGCCGAGAAGTGGGTGTGTTCTTTCTACATTTCTATCCCTTGGTTTTGTTGGCATTGTTTCAAATGAAATTTCATTGTGATTTATTCATTTTCTTCCGTATGGTGCGCGTTTCAGTCTTTCTCTTTCATACTTCTCGTTCATCGAAAACAGAGCAAAAATGTGCCATTGCTTGGCTGTGTTTCGGTTTTTTTAGCCTGATTTTGAATAGTTGTTGATGGGTCTCAGTAAATGATGATGATGTTCGTTTTGCCAACACTATTTTATATTTTGATTCGTTCGGCGTTGTATTGTTGATGTTTTTTTGCTCTTCTGTTTTGTCTATGAATTAACTTTTTTTGTTATTTCCATCATTTAAAATTATTTCAATTCATTGTGTGTGACTCAAATTAATTCCTGTAATTCGAATTTCGTTTCATGTAGGTTCGAAGATTGATTTCATGATGTCGTGAATGAAATGCAGAGATCGAGGGAGAGAAGTGTGTGTCTACGTGCGATGAAGGTGATTTTGCAGTTTTAGCCGTTCGAAATGAGAAGAGAAAAAAAAAACATTTGATTTCCTTTCATCGTTTGAATTTGTCTATTTGTGTGCCATACCGCCGTGATGAGGCTTGGCATTGCTCTGATCTTCACAAAATCTCATTTCACATCACTCATTGACGTTGTCTGGTACATTCTTAACCAAACTAACTGTGATTGCGCACCGCGTGAAACCCAAACAACATCTCACAGTTGCAATCTATCGACAAAAATACCTGCACACATATTTTCGACTTTTTTGTTTTCATATATATTCACAACAAACATGAACAAAAGTGGAAAAATGCTTGAATGCATGTATTATGGCAGTGGAATAAGAGAAAGAAACAAAATGCTTACAACAAATACCGAAAGAGTTTGCGATCGATCAGCAACATTGACTCAATTAGTGCACAAGTAAGTCATGGGCTGTCATTTAATCTCTAATCGCGTGAGCGCATATTCTCTATGCCAAAAAAAAAACAAATAAAATTTGCCGAGATTTTACACACATCTTGCGTCGCTGCATATGTATGCACTTAAGAATCGGTCACAATGTTTGTTATGGCGTTTTTGCCGTCGATTTGCATCTGATACTCTCAATTAATGGCTTCACTTCGATTCCATTGTTTTGTCATTGTATTTGCTAAAAATTTGTTTGTTAAAATATACGTCGTAAAATGTAAATTGCACATTCAATTTGGAATCAATTGAATGAACAATTCAATTCGATTGATTCGAATTTTGAGCGGTGTGGAGCAACAGACCTAAATTAACTTGTTCTAAGTTCATTTTGTAATATTTATATTTTCGTCGTATTTTTTTTCTAGACAAATCTTACAACATATCCCATCAGCCGATTTTCCTTGGCAACATTGGCACATTGAGTAATCGAGCGCGCACAAGCGTATACTTTAAACTAGTCAATTGAGACCGTCAATATCTTTTTTTTGCTTATTTTCGCTAGGAATCAAATTACTTCAATGGCACATGAAAATACAATTGTTATTTTTTTTTTCGTTTGGTGATTTATTCTTTGGCATTTTTTTCTCTCCCTTTTCTCTCCAAACTTAAAATTATGTTCGTAAACGACGCATTTTCAGCAATGCCGAAAACAAAAATCTCCATCAATATTCCGCTCAATTGCTAATTGCATCGTAAAATAGAGTTAAAACGAATGGAATAGATAGATAGAGAGAGAGAGAGAGAGAAAGAGAGAGAGAGAAACTTATAGTGCGGCTATAAATTTAAAATTGTAGCTTTCGTGGCCAAATTGGATGTTTCCACTCGTTTCACACGCGTAAAAGTCGAAGTACTGCACTATTTGCTTGGTGCGATTGGCTGGAATTGGTCGACTGGAAATGGCATCGACGGATCGAGAAATACGGCAAACACAAAGTATTTGGGAAGAGAATCGTGATATTCTTAGCCTTGATACACCAAATTCGAAAGAATGATGAATTATTTCTATTCACTTTCGCAATGCAAATTGCTTTCAGAGTTCGCGCGCGCACACACGCTTGCACTCAACAAAACTACATTGAATGACCTGGTGATATCTTTATGTTAAACGAACTTCGACACCTTTTTAAAGCCCTACAAAATAAAAGATTTCTACCTGAAGAGACGAATAAACAAAAATTAAGCATGCACACAAGGACCATTTCATCATTCGACATAATTGGCTCTCATTCTCAAATAGAATAAATTGTGCTTACTTTTTGCTTGACCCCGACCAAATGACTTATGGTTATTTTACCGATTGATCTCAATTATAGAATTAGGTAAAAATTTTCGTTCTTTTTTTTTCTTCGCCTCTTTCGTCGGTTTTGCCCATTTACCTTTAGCACATGGAGTAAATTATCGCGGCGATGAAGAAAAAAAACACCCATAGTCTGACGTTTTGATGTCACCGGCACGAAAGAGAATGGCATCCAAAGAATATGTAGTAAAGTGGAATAAAATTCTTCGCTCAACACATAGCGAAAACTTCATTAGATTACATAAGAGAGATCTAAATTAAATTCTCCATTTGTGCTCCAGTATATTTTTCACGATACTTTGACACTTGTCAACAGCAAGTTAAGTTTGTTTTTGCAAGACTTTTGCGCGTTTTTTTTTTTGTTTCGCTTTCCGAATTATTGTAAATCGATTTAAACTTATATAAAACGCATTGACACCGTTGAACCGAAGTCATCAACCATGCACTATACCAAGATTGAATTCATTGATTTTTTCGAATGGGGCTGTCAATTCAATATTAAGTCGTTGAAATCATATCGTTTTGCTTATATAAAATCACACATCTTATTTTGTTTTGTGTCAGCCACATCGAACCGATTGTGTCGTACACACAATTCCTTTAGCCAATTTGACTTTATCAGTGATGACCATCGTGAAGCTTGCAATGGAATTATTTATGAGGTGCTCATGAATTTATGGCTTGTTTCTTTCGCTCGATCCGTTCAATAATTGTCAATGTATTGTCACTTGGTCATTGGGGTGCTGGATTGCTTTTTTTTCTTCTTCTTTTTTTTCTCGTTGCTTCTTCTCAGTTCACACGATGACAATATCATCGACAACGATGCTGTTATATGTCTGTACGTTGTAGCTGTGAAATGCTCACTTAATATTATTATTATTGGAAAGTGATTTACGAACTATGAATTCGAAAAAAGGCAAAATATGAAATGATCGAGTGAAAACGAGTTGAATGCTAGCAAAAGCGCAATGTCTTGCTGTGTGTGTATAAAATTTATTTGGAAATAAATAACGATCAGAATTGAATAGTTAACACTCTATGCAGCAATGAAACAGCATATTTTGAGAGAGTCTGTGCGACCCACACGTAAAATCAATCCCTCATCAATGCGTTCGAAACATCTCATACACACCTGATTTATGTGAATATTTTTATTCGTCTTTCTGTTCGTGTCTTCCTTTGCTTTCTTTATTCGTCGACGACTCAAATCGGATGAATTTTGTTTTCATTCGTTGTTTGCATTCGATACTCTCTCATCTCTCACTCTCTCTCGATCGTAACTCTGTATAATTTGATACATGATTGCCAGTTTGTGTGTACCTCTTGCTAATTTATTTGTGCGCTTTTGTTTACAAAAGCAGAACGCCATTGTACATATCTGTGGTGATGTGTACACCCGTGCATGTTATCGTTTCGAATTAATAGCGTAATTTTTACCGTGTAATCGACATGCTGAAAGGCAACAATTTATGTGGTTTCTACCATCATTGATTGCAGACATTGAATGATATTTATTGCACATCAACGTAGCCACCGTTTATTGTTTTTGTTTGTAATTGTTATGTATGTGTATGTCTGCATTTTTTAGTTCCACACACGCAATCGATCGTCATATGAAATTTGGAATCGGGAATGCAACTGAAAATGTGATGAACAAATTTTTCGATCAAATTCTATGCATAAACAAATCTATTCAAATTTGCGGAAAAAAAAATCCCATCCACTCGCAAATAGTTTATACTCCTTATATATATTTGAAAACGAACGGACAAGAGAAAGAGAGATGGAGGGATAACAAAAAAAAACTGTGTTTAATTGGATCGTTGGATGTGAGATTTCACCCGGATTCCTTCAAATTTGATTTATTACATGACCAAATTTGGCCAATTTTTCCGCTGGTTCGTGAACAACAATTTAATCCCATGGGTATTCCGATCGTTCTTGCTTTGTATCAAATCTTCAGATCAATATTCAATTACACTTGAACGGAATGCCAATGGTGGAAAAAATGTCGACTAAGGTTCGTCGCTTGTGTCTTTTTTGTCTCAGCTTGTGCCTGAAAAATATTAGACACACGGATGATCTTGTCGTTTGTGCTCGCTCATGCTGCCTGCCTTCTGATATGCGTATTTTATTAAATGCTTTGAATTTGTAATTAGATTCAAATTTACAGCTAAACAATGCTACACGGTATTCGTTGTATTCTTTGAATCTATTCCGTTTCAAGTCTTTGCTTTTTTCTCTCGATGTTGCTGCTGCTGTTGTTGTTTTTAAGCCAATATTGCCGTCATTTCTCGATTGGGGATCTAACTGGTTGAATGTGACGTGTGTACGTATGTTGTTGTTATTTTTTTTTCTTGCACTTTAAAATCTCTTTCGCAAATCGAAACATTCTTTTGGCTTGTCGTTATATCATTTTCAATCGCTTATATATCTCTCGATTTTGGATTTCAAATTCATTTCGAATTCGATGTTTTTATGTTTTTTTTTAAAGAGAACAAAGACGATAAAAAACACACAACCAAAATAACATATCGACTCCGTTGCGACTCGGCAACCGCATACCGTGCCAAACACTGAGAGGAGAAGACAACAACGACGACGATGAAAATAAAATCTCAGCTTCGAGATCGAAATAAAAATCAAAAATTCATTGCACATCGACAGAGAGAAAGAGAGCGAACAAGAACCAGTAAATCGTGCGCAAACACACAGAGCGAACACAGCAATCGATTTTCGATATGTTTTCATTTCGTGTGCTAAACTGTTTTTGTTCCTAATTTTTCATTTTATTTTTCGTTTGGAAATCTGCCCCGTGTACAAACAACCATGTGCAGCTATTATTATTGTTGGCAATTTTTTTTTCGTATTTGTTGTTAGTCATTCAAAACGAATCTCTCTCACTCGCTCTCTTTCTCCTCGACTCCGTGTGTCGTTTGTCTTATTTTATTTTCAACGATTTTCGATTGCTGTCGAACTCTATCCCGATGCACAAGTACTTTGTCTGCTGGTATAATTATAATAATAACAATCTTTAGGTTCAACTAAATTGACCCGATTTTTTTCTAATTCTTTGTTTTTTTGTTGTTTCTCTTAAATACCGCATTTCTATGTGATAGAAATTTATTATTACCATTGTGTGTATATGTGCCCCAATGCACTACGACTTTGTTAAAAAAAAATAATTTAATTTCCTTGTTGATTTTTCCACAAAATACACCAGTCATCGAAAATCAAATTGTTTTCGGTATTTTCAAGTGTTTCGCAAGACAATAAAGAATTTATCGAATTAATACACAAGCTATGATCACTTTCTTTCAATTTATTCATTACAAAAGCGAATTGAATAGCAGCGAATAAATCTCCGATTTGAATAAAAGTGAACGAAAATTCATTGCAGAAATAGGATAAGAGAGAGAGAGAGGGAGAGAGAGAGAGAGAGAAACAACACATCGATTTGTTTATATGCGCAACACCCGAAAATTAACATTTCTGGTTTGTTGTCAACGATACAACGGCAATTTGCCGGGCCAAATATACATATTGCGCGAGGTCCCATGATAAAATGCAGTTTCATGTAAATAATAATAGATTTATCGCATTGACCTCTCGGTCACTTTACATTTTCGATTTCATTTTCGCCTCGTATTTGTGTCTCTCGATCACTGGTGTCTGTAGATTTTTTTATATCGCGTGTGTTCCATTACGATGCGCTCTCGTTTGGCGATTTTTTTTTATTCGCTTCAAAACACCAATCAATGACTCCCACACACATTACAAAATCGATGTTTGAATCGCGCAAAATTTTTGCCGTGGCCATTGTCTACACTCAAGAGCTCATCTCATTGAGCAATCAATCAGTCCCATTCAATCAATATATCGTTTACAAACCGTGACCAAAGTCAACAATTTTTTAATGTGATAATCGATGATATTATATTTCATATTCATCACTTAACACCGCGACAACGACGACGACGACGACAGCCTCAGATCATTTTCAAAAGAACATGGTAAATGATTTGAACTCTCCGTGTTTAATGGCTCAACTCACCCAAAAATTGCTGTTCAAATTAAATAAATAGATTTCATAATAAAATGTACATTTTGATACCATTGCTGTCTATGGATCGCGAGTGCTAAAGAGATGTTGTCAGTTGTGTAACATGGAAGTTCACACCGTTCTCGTGTTGGCCATAAACACGTATGGGTTTGGTTTTTTTTTCTGTTCGCCGCACGTTGTTTTATGAACTATTATTATTTTAATATGGTGCCAAGCGAACGAGAGACTCTAACACGAATGAATGCATATATAAATATATCTGATTTCATCTGTCGTGTTGATCGACTGTACCGTCGTTTCGTGCCGCCTTGTAATTGATTTCTCCTTCGTCTTTTCGCGTTCAATAGGTTTTGTATTTCAAAGCTATTTCATATTTTTTTTTTTCAATTACTCCTTAGTTAAGCAGCCAATATATCAATTTAACAAAAATACAAGATATTATATTTGCGACTCAGGCGCGATCACATTTTCTGGACGTTGTCGTCGTCACGTTCTATCACGTGTGGGTTTTTTTTTCTTCTTCACCCGTTCATTCTCTTTGAACGTGTAGATTCTTTGTTTAAAGGGAAAAAAATTGGTAACTTTAGGTCTAAGCAATTATTTTCAGAATGAAATAGCACAATGGTGCTCCACGTGAAGAAAAGAAAAAAATCTACATTTTCAACACGTGAAAGACATACCGCTGTAAACACTATGGCGATTTCGTGCGATTCTTCAGGTGTGAAACATGCAATTAGAAGCTCTATGGGAAATAAACCGATGAACGCTTTTTTTTCTCTTGATTTATAACAGTAATCAATCTATTTTTGACATTTTTATCCCAATTTCACGGCCGAAATTCATTTTTGTGTCATTCGAAAAACTGTTCAGCGATTTTATATGCAAATCAATAATTTGATTTGGGTGGGATCGAGTGAGCACACGATATATGCGGAAAAAGAGGCAACAACACAAAAAAATCTATCACAAATCGTTTCCCATGCTCTTTAATAGCCTACAGTAGTGCAATCGTCGTTCCTTTTATTTAGATTCTTTGCCAGTTCAATTTTTGCACCCGTTAATATATTTTGGCGAGCAGCATCTCCGTTCGCAAAATTCAGAATTTGTGCTTGCTATGTTATTGAAATGTCCAAATTCTGTACGTTTCGCTTTATAATGAAGAGATTGGCCATATATAATTTAGAAAACCGCAAATTTTAATCAAAATACGGCGCATTTTCAATAGTAACGGTGACCGAGTCACTTGTTTTGGTCGGATCTACTACCGTATAAGATTAGGAAGCCGATCGGTAAAACGGGTGAAGTGAGAAATAGTGAAAAAGTAGCAACACGATTCGTCTGTACAAATTTCCCCTTACATCAGTTTTTTACACACAAATCAATATATTGCATCTTTTGAACATGATTATTTCGTAATTGAACATGTACTGTATAGATGGATGCATGTACATTGTACAAAAATGCTGTGGTTTGTAGCAATGAAATGTTCAACTAATAATGGTTAAACAACAACAACAACAATAACTATTTTTCGTTTAGGCCATTCAATTTGTGAGACGGGCCGAATTTCCGTTGTAATTATTTCACCATTGTTAATATTTTTCATGTTTTTATGTAACCTGTACATGCAAAATGATACATATTTAAAACCATCATCGCACAGTATTGGCTGGTGCACAAACAATCACATAAAATCTCACTTTTTCTCAGAGACTGTTTTTCAGAGCGATATATCTATTGAATATATCGAGAAGAGAGTATGTTATTCAGCGCTTATGGCTGAGTAATTTCTGAATAAAAACATACTCTCCTCTCGATATTTTCAATAGATATGTGATGTGGAGTACTCTGAGGAGCTGGAGAAGCATTGTGGAATTTCATAATTAATATAGTAACATTATGATTTTAGATATTCTTTTAATTTTTAATATCAAAATTTAAGGGGTTTTTCAAACACACCCTAATAAAAAAGTTTTTTTTTATTCCACTCCGATCAAAATCGATTGCGAATTTAGGTCAAAAAGTCCTATCAAATCAAAGAAATACTCAACTGCCCCCTAGGACTCGGACGATTTAAGGCCTTACCTTCCCAACTTACACCCCTCTTGTGCCCATGTATACTTCCCAATGCCCCTCCTCTCACAGATTGCTCTGAGAAACAGTCTCTGATTTTTCTCACTTTTGTACTCACTTCATTTTGAAGATTTTCTAAATTAAAGCGATGGCTTCAAAAAGGGTTCGAAGCGAAAGCCTAATAGAAAAAAAAACTGAGAAACACAAAATTAACCGTCCAAAATAAACGAAATGATCTCCAATGGAGTTGCTTTTGTTTTCGTTTTTCATGTTGTCGAAAAAAGAGAAAAAAAATTCTAATAAAAAAACAACTTGCTACAAGTATAAAGTACATGACCACGATTTTCGTGTAAATTGAGAAGGTACAGAATACTCTTTACATGAGATTTGATTAGCTTGCACAGTGCGCGCTGTCTTATAAAGCGCAAACACAATGAAAATGGTAAAATTCATAAAGCACACCAAATCGAAAAATCGAATTATGAGAAAAATAAAATAAAATGAAGAAACACAGACACAAAAACATTGATATGACTTGAATGTGGCGAATAAAAATGGAATAATTTTATCGAGAATTGGCATGAAATGAAAGAAATTGAAGTGCTTCTATATTTGTGTGTTATCTCTTCGTTGGTGCAACAAGCTTGTGAGTGAATTTCATTAAATTAACCGATAAATGCAATAAGTTTGTAAAATAGCATGAGGTTTACGGCAAATTCGAATTGGAAATGCGCATACATGCTCCTCATCTCTCTACCTTCCCCCCATCATCAAAAAGAAAAGAAAAATGTATGAAGCAGCAACAGCAATCGGTGCATTAAGATGATGACGATGACGACAACGACGTTGCGCAGCATGTATGTTTCTGTTTAGCCCATGGCATCTGACTCGGTTGTGTACGAACATCTGAATCGTTGTGTTTACTCCATTTTGCAATGTGAATTATGCTTTTTGCCCAGCCACTCTGAACCAACAATACATTTGTTCTACACTGCATCTATTTATAGTTTGTAGACGCGTTCACGCGCACAAAATCTATCTCTCTCGCTTCATAACTCTGCAAAGGTATTTATCGGTGGTTCGCAACCGTCCTAACAATATATAACACAAAGATAGACTGGTCGCGTTCACATTTGTTTGAAACAACATTTCTTCTTCGAGATTGAAGAATTTTCAATCAATACCCATTTCCAGAACCAGCAAAAATATTTCATTATTGTAAAGTGAACGATGTTTGGTGCTTCTGCATGCAGCAATAATTTATACGGCCCAACTTCATTCGAACGCTTCTATGCCTCTTCAAGCTTCTCACATGCTTTATGTGCAGTGCACAGTATTTGTTGTGTATACAACTGGGCTGTTAATAAATAAATGTAAAACAATTTTATGTGTCACGTTTTCCGTCTTTTGACTTTGTTATTCTTTTGTTGATTATGATGCATTTGCTATGGTTTTGTATTCAGTGTTACAATTCCGTTGCTTTTTACTTATTTTTTTTCCTGCCTTTTACCTGATTTGATTAGCTTTAGTGAACCGATATTCGAGTGCACCAATTTCGATGAAATGCGGTAAATGCGCGCGCAGTGGCAACAAATCATGCTTTAAAATTTTCCCACTGTATCTTTTTTCCATAAAAATCATCTTCCTCATTTTCAGTTGTGGTACAAACATTTACATTAACATCGGCACATTTTAATCTTGATTGTACGCATTTTATTTACTCTCGCGCACGCTGCATGTTTTTTTTGACAAAATTTATAAGTGGTAATAAAATTTTATTGATCAGTATTCGAAGTTCGAAATGAAACGCATAAAATAATTGATTCAAAACAAAACACTGATTCGCTGCCACTGATATGGTTAATAAATTTTTAAAAAGATCATTCGCACTTCATTTTCACAAACGGCTCTCCATATATGCGAGTTTTTAATTTTTCATTATGTTCATATAGACGTGTAAAGGCCGATTCTTATTGATTTTACGATGCCATGCGAAGCGCATATAAATATTCAATATGTTCATTGTATTTATTATTGAAACTAAAATAATTATCATCAACGTCGGAGAAAAATGTATGCTCGGAAAAGTGATTAAAAGTGATTTTATGTGCGCATACAATGGGCCACGCGAAATTAATTTGTGTATCAACATTTAAAAAGAGTGTTACGAAAAAAAGTCCAGATAATACAATTTGTTTTTTTGTCAGGGATTATTTTTCAGAGGAGAAGGAGTGGTGAGGAGGCAAATGAGGAGGAGGAGAGCGCTGATATGTTTGTTTTGGTCAAAAACCGATTTTTATTTCAAGACTATCTTTTTGGTTGGAAGATCCTCTCTTCCTCCTCATTTTCCTTCTCACCGTTTCTCCTCAGAGGAATAGTCCCTGTTTTTTGCTCATTCTGTTGTAGAAAATTCCGATGAAATGTGCGCTGTATATATGGCAATAGCATTTAATTTTTTTTTAACGATAGTAATTTGCGATATTTTCCATTCCATTACACATATACCTTGGGCCCATGTAAAATGGAGTGCGGTAGGTATTACAGTCAACAGTGTGATTTGAACAAATTGATAATTCCATTCTGAATTAACGGACGGTTTATCAAACAAATGATGGTTTCGATTCTTCTTTATTTCTTCTGCGGCCAGTTTTGTTCGATTCAAAGAAGAAGAATAAAAAAAGGTGTTGACAAATCCATATGGAATGGATTCCACTCTGTCAATGTGGAAAATTAAAACACTGACATTCAATTTAATGATATCACATGAATGATTGTCGATTTATATTATGG
Organism: Contarinia nasturtii; assembly: GCF_009176525.2. Lineage (NCBI taxonomy): Eukaryota > Metazoa > Arthropoda > Insecta > Diptera > Cecidomyiidae > Contarinia > Contarinia nasturtii. The sequence continues at coordinate 6,711,207 of NW_022198046.1, forward strand.
AAAAATCAGAGAATTTCATTAATTTATACGCATTTTTCTTACCAAAACGAGCGAGAGTGAGTGAGAGAGAGAAAGAAAGAAAGATATAAAAGGAGTCGATCAATTTGTGTTTTTTTTTTTCAATGAAAATGAACTTGAATAAAAATAACAATCTTTTGAAAATATTGAAAAATCACAATGCGTTCGTCTCGAATATTTTACGAATGAGATGTCGTAATATTACTTTTTCGTTCGCTTCTTTTCAGGTGATAAATTTAATCCGATAAATATCGTTTAATTCCCTTTTTTTCAGCATAAAATTTCCGAAATTCGAAAAATTATTGACTGAAAAATGGTTCTCATGCCATTCGATGCAAGAAGAATAAAAAAAAAACAGAACGCGACTGTGGGCATTCGTATTCCCGTTATTGAACCGAGTCGAGTATTTTAATTTTTCACCAGAAAGCAACCGTTGCATAAACTCGTACAATTTTTTTTTCGTTTCACATATGCCAGAAAGTGGCGAAAGCGCTCCAAAGAGCAATGAAAATATAAAAAAACCAAGGAGATGTAGAAAAAAAAATCCAATAATAAAATTAATTACTGCAATTTATGATTAAATGATTGAAATCGATCAAAATGCTTTGACCCAGTCGATTCGGGTTTTCAACGAGCACATTAAAACAATTTGTTCGTTAGTAATATGTTTATTTACAACAACCGGCGAGAATGGTGTGTCGAAGCACATGTCGATATAAGTGTATCTTGAAACGCAATCGCCAATGGAGAGAGAAGGTGTGAGAGCAAGAGAGAACGAAGCGCTACACAAAAATATTAAACCGCGAAATGTTTAAGCGAATGAAACAATCATCTTATTAAAATAAGTAACTTGCTTTCTGTAATTTACTTGCATTTTTTTTTCTCAATCTCTTTCGCCTTCTTTCTACATCGCGCAAATCAAATTGAGTAATTTAAATTTTTCGAGAGAAAAATCAATAAATTTACTAAATTGCGATCTGCAAGCTGGCATAAATTTGTCGATTTTTAAAATGAAGACAATTGTTTTATTAACACCGTCACTCACTCATTGCTCACTCAGCCTGGCGTATCGTTGCATTTCTGTCCGTTTGCTTAGCAATAATTTAAGTGAGAATTTATCATTGAATACCAAGTGAGAATTTATCATTGAATACCAAGTGAGAAAAAAAATCCAAATTGATGTGAATTTAAGAAGTAAAAGAATTTCAGTTCGAAATGTTCGCATTTCTCTCAATGTCTTTCTTGTTGTTTCCGTTGCATTTTTTTTTTATTTTCTCTTGTAAGCGCAAGCGATCTCATCATCCGTTGCATTTTTGGTATGTATGTGTATGTTTCAATTTCTGGTTCATTGTTTTCTTCATTGTGTCTGGTGGAATCACGATCGAAATGGTGTAAATCACGAACTTATACACACCGCGTACATATTATAATACCTAATGCAAAAGCCCGCGTTCAATTCTGAACTTGAGCAATAGCGATTTGATTTAGGAGAGAGAAAAAATGCATGAAATCGAGCCTTTCTTCAAACAACTAAAAGAGCGACAGAGAAAAAGCGACACAAATATTAAGAGGAAAACAAACGCAACGAGATGAAAAATGAAAATTGCTCTCAGGCAAATGTGTGCAATTTATGTGTGTACCGTGCAGTGAAATAGTTTTTTTTTCATGCTCTTTCTCTCTCAATATGGCAACGTGTCCAAAATATACACTACTTACACTTCAACACTTTTGAACGCTCGTTCTTGCGCGTTTATTTATTCCTGTGCTGTTTTTATCGCTTCCCGCCAAACAGCTCATTGCATTCGAAAATGTTTGCGGTGACTTGGCGTATGTAATAGATATATTGGCAAACATTTGTATTAAATTGCAATAAATGAAGCCAAAAACGTGGTCTCTCACCATTGTTGCGCGCGCGTTCGCACTCCGCAGACATTGATCCATCTCCAACATTATCAGGCAAGAGAGATAAGATTTTTTCGCGATAAATTAATGAAGCATCCATTAAAAACTCCAAACAAATATCGCGCACACGTGAAAAATCGGCTGTGCAATGTTTGAGAAAAATGCTCATTTTGATAACAATCGCATACAAATATTTTTCCAAGATGTTTTCTGTTGTTGTTTTTTTTTTTTATCGTCTTCGACCAGCATATCAGTTGGGCTATGTCGTGCATGCGACGCGCTACTGCTGCAAGCGATAAAAGTTCAATTTTTTGTTGTTGTGTGAAATGTTTTTTTTTTGACGAAAATTGAATTAGTACACGATTTTTTCTTTTCGATCTTATCGCGCCCGCGCGCTCACACATCAATGTGTGCTATGGAATCTCTCTGAGTCGCACGAACAATACTGTACATCATCCATATATAGGAATGTAAGAGACAAAATCAACCGTTTTGTACTTTCTGAATGTGCCCTACATTGACCTGATATGCAGTATATATTCGCAAAATATGTATGTAACGGTATTCTAGCATAGGCACACATTTTTCACGTAGACATTTTTCCTCGTCAGCTTAGTTTTTTCCTTCGTCTAAGCGAAACAAATAACAACCCCATTAGAATCTGTAGTATTCAAAGCATTGATTTTTATAACATTACGCCAGTTGAAAGTCTCAATCGATGTCGAATCACTGCCGTTGGAGAAAAAACAGTCATATCGTCCCTCCAAGATAGCGCAATCAATTTATCGATCGATATGTCCCATTCAAATTTATGCATACCTTTGCGGCGTGCGCCATTCCAGCTGCAAGAAATGTATTTGGACACCGTCGCAACGATGTGTCGGCGGATTTATGAATAGAAAAAGCAAAGCGTTCCCAAGTGACGTCATTCATTTCGTTTTAACCTTGAACAAATATTTAATTGTGCGAGAACAATCCAAACACAAACAACCTACGCTTCTACAAAATAATATCCTTTTTTCATCATTTAGGAATTATACATACCATACATCAGACTATCCATGTTCTGTACTCTGGACGCGTGTTCAGGTGCAACACGTGAATAACATGTACATAAATATAAATAGCTTTTGTGAAGCATCATTGCCGTCATAAGTATTGTATAATACAATCAATTCTCCATTTTTTTGACGTGTGCAAAGGAAGTGTGATGTTATCCAGAAGAATGAATGCTTATATTAGCTCACCTATGTCGAATTGAATTGGAACAACTCGTCAAAAACATTCTAAAGCACCCAATTAAATCGTGTGTTCATATTCAATGAAAAAAATTGAATATTAGGCCTATACGAAATACTTGGATCGTGCCACAATTTTTGTAAATAAAGAGAAAATGTATCATTGTTGAATAAATAGTATCTTATGGGGTTTTGCATTACGGGTCTTCTGACTAAGATAATCATTTATGGTGGGTGTTCTTAATTTCATAAGATTAAGAGAATAAAAGATTAAAATGATAAAAAAACCAATGATTCGTTTATTTATGCAGCAATTGCCGCATAATCGTCATCATCGAAGCAACTTTATTTAGTGCCTAAAAATGGAATTTGATTCTTCGAATTTCTTTTAAGTAAAACTTAAGAGTGAAGAAATTACCTTGGAATAATTTTCAAGTGTGCAGGCAAATAGCTTAAATCCACTTATAGTGACAGGTTGTTGGGCACGTTGAATAATGTAAGGTGTTAATTTTTGTATATTCAAAGGATAACAGTACCATTTCGAGTTATAGATTGCCACCGATATTTTACTGGCCTATGAGTTTGGACACTTAATATTAAAAAAAATTCCAATCTAAATTCAATAAATATTTCAGTATCAACCTTAACCGAGAGTTCGTTTCCAAAGTTGCAATATATGAATAAAATGGCCAAAATGGTTGGATAAACAGGTAAAACTTGAACAAAACGATCCAAACTGATATGTTCATGCTGAGAACAAAAATAAATGGAGTCAAGTGGAAATTCAAATAAAACCAAAACTGTATACCAATAAAAGTTCGAGCGTAATGGCGCAAATTTGTAGGCAACTCATGAAAAATTGAAAGAATATGATTGGACTGTATAGATTTTCGAGTTCGTCGGCCAACGATAATAATTTACGATGAAAGTAAACGCAGTTCACAAATTTTTCCTTTTGATTTTTTTCGTTAAGTTTTTGGTCGGTGAGACTGAAAAAAAAAATTTATTGAAAAACATTTTTTTTAAATTGAAATATATATACTCACTCTATCTTTTCAATTTCACCAAAGTCATCTGCCAAATTTTGAAAACCAGCCAACAAATATAGGTTAATCCCGAAAAAACCAGCATCGGCAGCGAACAAAAATGCGGCATTCAATTGAATGTTCAATACAGAATATGAAAACAAAATAATATATTCGTACAACGTTTCTTCACGCAACAAATACCTATAATTTAATGGGATGCAATTAGTTTTGGTATTTAATTTTCACTTGAACAACAGGGCATGGGACATTCTTACAAAACTTCACAGGGATATCGAAAATTGTAGACACCGTTGAATACACCAAACAACATTGATACCAATGGACCTATGCATATTGTTTGCGCTGACATTAGCATAAATATTCCATATAGTCGTGAATAGTTTTTCTCAATTTTATTGTATTTTTCATACTGTCTCGAATACTGTTTTCTATTACCTATATATTTGTGCAGGAAAAAATGTTTTGAAGAAATGTTTCGAAGAAATTGATTTGTGTGACCAAAAAAGGTCAAGAGAAGAACTTTTCATATCGTTCTAATGATTTCAACTATACCCAAAATATCGCGAATGCCATTCAAAATCGTTTCAAATGTTTTGTAAGAAAAAATCAATGTAGATGCTTTAGCAACAGCAGAGAAAGCCCCCATTGACATCGAAAATGTTTGTAGAAATAAAGATGCATCGCCAATGTTCATGATGAATGCCAGAAACTAAAGATAAAAATATTAAGTTCTTCCAATATCAAATCCACTTCATAGTTAAAATTACATAGGCGTATAGATTTGTCGTCATGACGAAAAGGATGAAAAACCCATAAAATCTGTATGTTTTATAGTATGCTAATGATGGTGAAGCTCCGATATACTTCAATACGGACCGAACTAGCGATATAATTTTCATCGTTGCTGAAAAATGTTCAACTTTCACTTACTCGAAATAAACTGGCAATTCTTTCAGTGAAAGTCAACCTTTTAAAGCTTTTCCACATTCAAAACTTCTGTATAATTTTCAAAGGATAGACACTTAATGCTTAGTTTATAACGCCTTGCGACGAATTTGACACAGACTGGTATTTAGTTGAATAACGGGTATTCATTTAATTCTATGCTTATTGCGTCATTTAAAATTCATAAATTGATGGTTTTGTTCAATTTTTTCAAAGCTCAGTCAATGATTCGCACATGGCGGTGTTTATTGACGACTGCGTAGCATTTGTTTTCTTGGATACTGTTATGGATAAAATTCTTTTGAATTGAAAAACACCTTCTGAAAAAATCAATTTTGTTCACTTTTGGGAAAAAAACGGTGCTCGGAAAAAGAGCTTCATAACTAAGTATCATTTTGGTGATATAGAATCCAATATTAAGAATACCAGTGGATCAGGTGATACACACACATATTTTTTCCTGACAAAATCATGATTCTCTCGAATATAAATTAATTTCATGCAATGAAATATTGATTTGGCCCCATACCGTTAGCTTATAAGCGTATGCGGAAGGTCATTTCCATTGTTTCATCGTCTCGATGTGGTTCTCAGCATTTTTGTTTATCAAACACGTGCCGATGCCCATTCCTTGTAAGTAGTTCAGTGTTTAAATGCAAACCATGCTATAGTCATCAGTGTGTCGCCAATTTTTTTTCGTATGCAGATGTCTCGATTTCTAAACGTTCCTTTATTATTTTATTTATGAATCTATTGTTTCATCGTAACACAATATGAGTTCTAAGTAGATCAACCGCCGTTGAAAAAAGGAAGCAAGCTCCGTAAGTTACATTATTGTTGATTAATAGATTCGTCGTAAGAATTCTGCGAATCGGCAATTGGAATTGTAGTAATAATAATAGCATGAAAATTGTTATTAGACAAATGCTGCACGTGCGATTTGAATTGTGTATGGTTTACGATGAAAATTCCAATGAAAACATTGTTGAAAAAAAAAAAAAAACTAAATACACGATGAATTGAAATTGAAATCACGCACAAAATCAGGAAGACTATATTTCTTAACAACTTAATTTACAATCTTGATTCTATAAAACGCACGACAACTAACAAGCAAACAATGCATCAATTGAAATTCTTTTTACAGAAACATTTTCTCTCCCTCTCTCTTTTTGTTGTCTCTTTGCAAGATAGTTTTTCAGATTGGTACACTCAGCTGTGCTTTACAGCGTAATGGTGAACATGTAACTCAATTCATAGGGGAATTCATTTGTTCGCATACCAAAAGTGTCACATATATTAAACGACAGTTATGGCAAAACAGAGAAAACGGCACGGAAACTATGTCAACATATTGTTATGGATTATCATAACAACATACCGACACAACGTTGAAATTCGAATTAAATTGCTGATTATTTTATGCGAAAAAATGCGTTATTCGATTGTGAGTCAGATTGAACGGCATGAATGAGAATCAGTGGATTTGCTTGGCAATCAATTTACTTCTTCTTTTCATCGCATTACGCACACTTTAATCTCATAATACAGGTGACGATAAATTACTGTCATTCGTTCGTATCTATGTGATTTGCGCACATCAAGTTCACGATTTTATTAATCATCATGACAGCGATTGATTGAACCAGTGTCAGTTTTTAATTTCATAAAGTTCAACGCATTATTTGCACCTAATTAATCGTTCTTACAAACATCATTAAAACAAAACGTTTGATATTTGAGTCGAATGATTCAGAGAAATCAACTACTTGATAGCAAAAACCTAATCACTAATTAGAGCACTTATTTCAAATCAAATAACCAAAAGGTAGCAATTTACCATGAAAAAATATCTACATGCATTAAATTTGTTCGATAACTCACAGTTTATGAGAATATTCTAACAGTTACGATAGCATTTTGTTTGTTTCCACTATCCATTTGTTTCTAGTATAAATTCGTTATTTTTGAAGAAATATCATTTCGTTTCATTTTTGATGAAAATTGAGCTTTTCATGTTCAAAACAACCTAAATGTCAGAGATGTACCAATTATTTACAATTCAAGTTTTAACTCAGGTTAGAAAGAACTGAATGATTTGAACTTTTTTTTGCGATTTGACGTCATATACATACGCTTGCCGCTATTCAAATATTTGTTTGGCAACGCATCTTAAAATTAGAATTTTTCGAGCGAAAAACACATCTACTGAGAAACAATCAATTTTCAACTTGTTTTTATTTTTACTCATTGCGTACTACGCAGTGCGTAATATGAGATCCGAGTGTGTATACAAACGTACTTTCTCAAATAACTGATGAAAATCAACGAACCAAGTAAAATGTGTGGTGTGTGTTTCACTTTGGTAGTTATTTACATGAGTTTTTACATGACGGAAGTTTTGATATTTTTTATTTATAACTTAGCGATCCAAGGGAGGGTTTAGTTTTAAAACGTTTCCGAAAATCAAGGGGTATAATTTGGTCGCAGAAAAATAAAGTACAAAAGAGGTCCGCATTTCTGACCACACGGACCCTTGGTCAGAAGCAATGATTATGACAAAAACAAAATCAAAATTTCGATGGATTTACCCAAATTTAAAGCCATTTTCACCATTGTTGTCGGATTTGGGTAAAAAAATCAGCAATTTGCTCATAATCTATAGAAATTTGAGTATTTTTAGAGAATTCAATGACTTCAAAATTACCTTTCTGAGTTAAGCAATCACATAAAATTGTTATGAATACAATAGCGATAAAAATATGTAAGATTGTATTTCAATATAAAGAAAATCTCGATTTTTTGTTAATATCGTGTTTGAATCGAAAAACTGATGAATTTGATTTTATTTTTTCACTAATATCTCCCAAATGCAACATTTAAACCACAAAAATTTGAACATCAATGTGAATTTTGCATGAACATCGATGTGGAAACTTGTTTTGTTCATTATGGTCGTAGACTTTATTATTTTTCCATTAAAATTTTGATACTCATTGAATTTATTTTGAAACGCGTCGTTTGGTTTTATGTGATTATACATTTTTTCGTTTTCTTACAGTTGTTTTCTTCAGTTATTTTTTCCTCATGTTCCATATCAGTCATGTTTGCTGTATCTGTTTCGTTTTCGCCCAAAATTTCTACAACCACATTGGATAATGTATCTTCATCTGGTTGTACTTCTTCTGTCGATTCTTCTTTGGTGTCATTTGCTTTTTCATTTTGATTCGTTTTATCTGCTTCTGCATTCTGTGATGCACCTTCGTTTGATGATTCACAAACATCACATAAGAATTTTTCAATATCACAAATGCCAAGTAAAATGGTTAATTTCCTTAGTTCCAAATCTTCCATTGAAAATTCGCCGAAAATATCTCTTTTGTACAAATTCACCATTAAGCAAAAGTCTCTAATTTTTTTGCAACATTCCTTCGATTCATCACATATTGGATTGTTGTAGTTGTCCATGAATATCGAGTTACAAGAATCGATGCAGTTTACATGATTCTCCCAAAATTCGTCTTGATATTTTAGCATTAGATGTCTTGCTTCTTTTGTGTCAGCATTCTTTTTAGCGAATTCATGTTCGAATATTGCATTCAGCCTCTTCACGCGATCAATCAAATCATTAAATTGGCTCAAGTCTGATTGATATAGTTGGTCAATCGATGTCATCTTTAATACTAACAATTTATTCAACTTTGTTCTAATTTTTATTTAACTCTAAATATTCAATCCGGACTGCCGTAATATATGATTACTAAAAGCAAAGTCTTTTTAATATATGATTACTTTTTACGTTAAAAATCAAAATTGAGCGCCTACTTTATTTTTACGACTATAAAGAATGAAATCAATTGGAAACTGAAAAAAAACATACATTCACTTTTTACACATAATAACATATGAATATAATATCCTATGAAATTTATGACATATCAGAGATCAACGAAGCTTTGATTTTTCATATCATTTCAGGGGAAACATAACTTATTGTTTGTCGTGCGCAAATATCGATGGGTGCTGCATTGATAGAGACAGTCATCGCGACGATTCAAAACATATGGAGTATGGGAAGTTTCAAACAAATATCACATTACCGAAATACATTTTTTGATCAATATATTGTGTTATCGTTGTCATCGCGAATTATAATTTGAATTTTTCGAACCTTTTTTTTTAACTTCGCATCGTACGACAACACCTGTTATTTACGCCTTTCGTTGCTTCCTTGTTATAACGATTATAATGTGTTTTTATAAACGATCCGAATACGAAACATATCTAATTGAGTTGTTTTTTATTTGCAGAGTACTCGACCTGTTTTGTTTGTATGTTTAAAATATATATATAAATTCTTTCTATTGTATTATAATTGAGTAAATGATGTGCTATAAAAGGAATTGAATGTTTTCAAAACACATTCCATGAGAAACCATCACTCTATAAATTCAGTAAATATCCACCAGCTTAAAAAAGTATTCTTCATATACAATCACTAAGCTGTGTAATTCTTTACGGTGGCGAGAATGATAACAGCAAAATTAATGTCATATAAAATCATTGTCCATCAATGTAAATGAGAAGAGCAATAAAAAAAATCTTGTCGAAACCGCATTTTTAAAGAATATATGCCCTTTGAAACGACCACTGTGTGAGAATGATATCATTTCACTCAATTTTGGGAAAGTTCATGCAAAGTGTGTTACTTGTATTACGTTACAAATGCATACACGAAATGAACTCTTTGCTATCAAAATTTCTTTACATCACTAATCAATTGCAATATATACGTATTGTGAATGGTTATAGAATATTCTTAACTGAATTGCGTTTTTTTCCATAAAGCTTATATTATTCAAATCAATACCTTAGGCGCTCGGAACTTGAACAAAACACCTAAAATAAACAAAATGAAATAGGTTCATAATAGTAAATGTTTCACAATTTACGTAGTTATTTACGGTTATTTGTGATTATACAGATAATATGTCTTTTAGTAGTATAAACTAAATGTACTTATACAAAATTGCTTCATTTGTACATGTGTCTCTCTTCTTACTATAGCATAATTGCGTTCATATATAGAGATTTAGCTTTTTCATGCGATCATAGATGTCATAAAATTTCTTCAAGCCTGATTGATACGGTTGATGATTTGATGTCATTCCCATTATCTATATATTATGAAATATATTAACTCAAAATGTAATTCAACTCAATCCTCTCTAATGTAAACAATATTCATCGATATTCTACTATTGTATTGTATTTCCTTTGTCATTGAAAAAGGTGAAAAAATTCCATGTTTTTTTCTAAAACGCTCATTAATTTACATTCCAAATCCAAATTAAGTCGTTTTTTATTTACACAAGATTACTGAAAAATGCGAAAAAAAACTTGTTATTGTGAAACTTTGCCAAATGATATGGTATAAAATGCATTGTTATAAGCAATTTCAAAACACGTATTCCACCAATTGCTAAAGATGAAGGGACAAATAATTTGTTTGTTGGTTCTAAACCTAATTTTCATTTGGGGAGGTGCTAATGGATCGTGAGTTCTGTTTTTTTGACATTTTTTGATGAAGTCAAATTAAATAACGTTTTTTCTTTAGAAAAGTTTGTTTTTAAAATATTATTCCTTTAAATAGCGACGCATTTGAAGATGTAGCCAAAAACTTGATGGAGAAGAGTACACAAAGGCTAGAAGCATCAGAACATAAGAAAAGAGATCCATATGTGCCATTTCAATCTAATCCAGAAGCCTATGCTGAACAGTTCAAACACTTCTTGCAAACTTTTAATAGCGGCGACAGCGCGTATAACAATTTTAAAATCTTTTTTTTTGCTTGGCCATTTCTTCATATTTGTAATTATTAAAAAAAATAGAATTTCAGAAGAATTCAATAAACTCGGATTCTATGCATGGGAGGGTCATTATATTACCAAAGTATATTTGAACGCAAGTTTGCGTAAACAAATATCACTTCACTCGACACCATTCCAGGATATTCATTCTGATATTATTGACTCCAAAAATATGTATGATTTTGATTATAATATAGATATAGTTTAAGCCCAAGGAGACTCTAAGGTTTCTAATTAAGTTTTTCATTCACAGTATTTTTATACGGAACGCTGTAGCCCACTTCTCTAATTGGACTTCACTCATGTTGGTTCAAACGCAAGCCACTCCAGACAGGAACATGGAAACAATTCGTGTTATTCTCACTGAAGTCCTTTTAGCACTAGAAGATACAAAAGCACCCAGTTTCAAGTATGGCACATTTGAGTAAAACCATTTTTTTCTAAAATTTAAATGCATTTCTTTAAATAACAGAGAATTCGAGATTTTCCTTGTCTATTTTTACCAAATACTGAAACGTTTGAGAGGTGCAGAAGTGATACACCAAGATCCTTTCATTTCGGAAGAATTCTTGAGACTGTCGAATAAATATTTCCATGGCGTTGAGTAAGTTCTTGGTTAAAACATTTGATTAGTGTAAACATTAATAAATATATATATATATTTCACGCAGAATAATCAATAATGAAGCTACTTCGACTTGCTGTTGGTAAGTACAGCTATTCAGTTTATGTTTCTCATGTAATCATGATCTTGATTTTTGGACATTTCAATCGGAATACTTTCAACAGTGCTGAAAAAGGCGGCATATCAGGTCACGTTAAGACGAAACTTAAACTACTCCAACATAAAAAGAAAGTACACCTAAAATTTATAAGTACTAATTTTGATGACGTGTCCAACGAATTCAAAAATTTGTATTACAGTATTTTCGAACAAGCACCCGTGTGAGTAAAGATTTTTTTTTTATAAAATGATCCATTTTTTGATGTACGTTTCTTTTATCATTTTCAGCAAATTCGATATAAAAAGTATTAAAGACCAGTTTAACGTTTACTATTTAAGCTATTACCGAGAAAAACAACGTGATTTAGATTTTCGTTCTGTTCAAATTGGACAAGTTTTTCTGAATCAACTATTCACTGAGAATCCAACACTTTATAAACTGGACACCTATCCACCAGCTTAAAACATGTTCTGAATGACATGGAAATCAAAGATATCTAACTAAAAGCTAAATGTCAAATAATATCTAGCCAATATTCATCAGTGAATATTCCAAAATAAAGATTAAATTCTTGCTATTTCAATGGGTATTATACAAAATTTGCATTTTTGAATAATTATTTTATTGCTGGAACTGAGAAAATGAATACCAAAAACTTTATAACTTATTCTTTGATATAAAATTAAAATTCATATATGAAATATCTGTTTTTGTGGAGTTTTCCTACAAACAATGTATCAAACAATGACGTCTTACCAATAAGTCTTTCTGATAAGAAGAAAAAACATTTTTGTTTGGCTGGCAACCGCTCCAATGGCGCTACCATCAACGTTGCTTGTCATCGTTATGCTTTGGAATAATCGGTACATCCATTTTTCCGCATAGAAATTTGTTTTTAGGAAGAAAAGTATTGCGTTTGACGATACACTTTGTATGAAATGAATGTCTAAATAGGAAAGTGTTGTCATCAAAAGATTTTTTAAATTATGGAAATTAAGATTTTTAAAAAGTATGTAGACATAAAAAAAAAATGGAAATAGCAGTAGCGATTTCTACTCTCTGATTTTTTGTTAATTTCCATTTACACTAAACATTTTCTCAGAAAAAAGCTGTCGATCAAAAATACAGTTGTAAGGAGTTCAATATAAAATACAATATTAAAGATAGAAACCTTACAAATTACACTGTTTCATAATAGGCGTGTTTTTCATAAAGCGATTTTAATGTTTTTTTTTTTTTTTTTTGAATATTTGAATTGTGTCCGTAAGAATAAATATGGCAATAAAAAAACGGAATCTGAAGAACGTTACTTAATTTTTTTTTGTATGGAGTTGTACTATGTAAAAAAATTATATAACGTTCTTCAGATTCCGTTTTTGTATTGCCATATTTATTCTTACGGACACGATTTTTTTGTAAAATAATAAATACAAAATAGAATGTTGATAAATAAATGAATAAAGATGAATAATAAGACATTAAGACAATATGTAATTTAAATATTTTTTTATAAAATTACGCACGTAAATTGACATTCAATTATTTGAAGTTATAATAGGTTGTTTCTTTTTTAGATCTGGTTATAAAAATATTGTCAATTCAATGACTAAAATTCAGTTAATCCACATGGTATATAAGGAGATGTTTTGTCTTATGTTGTTGAACAAGTGTTGTTGAACAAGTGTAAAAGATAATGACGAAAATAATTGTTTTGCTGGCCGTGAGCTCAATTTTCACATTGGGAAAAGTTAATGGATCGTAAGTTGATTCAACGAATCATTTTTAACATATTTTTCTAAAATGAAGTAATTCAAAAGATTAGAAAAGATTATTTTTTGTATCCATGCAGTGATCTATTTGACGCTGTCGCGAATGACTTGATAGGCAAGGAAACGCAAAGAAAGAGTGCAAAATCCAAACAAGATCCAAATGCAGTCTATAAATCGAATCCCGAAGCATATGCCAAATTGTTCAAACAATTCTTGGACGATTTTACAAGAAACCCAATGTAATTTTGTGACAACTATTTTATGAGCAACCAATTCGTAATCTTATTTTGTTTTACAAATAACAGGGTTTCGGTAACATTCACCAAACTCGATTCCTTTTCATGGGAAGGTCATTATAACACCAAAATACATATGACTGAATCATCGCGTGAATTAACTTCACTAAAGGGAACACTATTCCAGCAGAAACATAAAGCTGTCATTGATGAAAAAAATAAGTACGATATTTTTGTGCCAAAAATCTTCAGAATTCTAAACGAACTATCTTTTTCATAGATTTATCTTGCAAAAAGCCTACATTCAGTTATCGAAATGGAGTTCAAACATGCTAAAAGAATCACCACGAAAATCGGAATTGAATATGAATACAGTTCAAGAACTCTACACTGAAGCTCTCTTGGCGCTCCAAGATACAAGTGCAACCGAATTCAAGTATGAAAAATTAGCTCAATTTAACAAAATCAAATAGACATTAAATACATAATTTAATCTGATTTACAGGGAATATGAATTGTTCTTTGTGTATTTTTATCAATTGGTAAAACGTTTGAAGGGCTCGGAAATGCTACACCAAAATCAATTCATCAAGGATACATGCTGGGATCTAAAGGCCAGACATATTAGAGATCTTAAGTAATTTAATGTTTTGAAGCATTTTTAATAAAACATCGATCGAATCATTGTTTATTATTCGTAGGCCAGAAGACGACATCGCGAAATACGTCGATACCAAACTTGAATTAATCACAAAGAAAATGAAAAGATTCGGAGAAGTGTCGACAGAATTTATAAATTTGTATTTTAAAATTTTGGAAAATGCGCCTGTGTAAGTGAACATTTCTCAATTAACTCATTAATATTTCATTGAATTAAATTTTGACGTTTGTTTAATAATTTCAGGGTATTCAATATGAACGCGGTTAAAAAACAATTCAAAGCCTACAAATCAAAATACGGAAGCAGTAAAAGCAAAGACACAGATTACCGTACGGTTGACATTGGAAATGATTTGTTTGAGCAAGTTTTTCAATTTGGACCAACAAAAAATAAACAAGAGAAATACCCATAAGTTCAATCATTTACAAAAGTGAATATAATTTGTACAATTTTAACATTTTGTGATTCTTATTGTCACCAAAAAATCGAATTAAGCCATGGGCAGTAGTTATAATTCCTTTTGTTCTCTACACGTGTAAAAGACTGTTTTAAATGAAACATGCTTCAAGATCGAATAGAATTGATATTTTGTTTACGACAAATATGATCACACGTGTGCAAGTGTGGTGTTGAATTGATAATTTAATTTGAATAAACAGTTTTTCTCACTTTTCATTTGTTGACATTCTAAATGATACCAATATTTTTTTCGTTTTAAATTCAATAGGTTTTTTAACGGCTGTGTAAAGCAAATATCAAACTTTTTTCAGATGTGAAAATATAAGCAAAATAACAATTTTGCATCAAAAACAAAAACAAAAAAATAAGATAAATGGTTGAGTGTGCTGGTTGAGTGTGATATTGAAGGCATAAATAAATGCCAAACTCTCAAACTTTCACTGTGGTTCTCACATAATGAGAACTTATACAAATAATATCATACTTGAAAAACCTTCAATTGTTTCAAATTATTATTTCAAAATACACGAAATGTGCTAAATAAGTGGAACAAAATATCATCATATCAAAGAGACTTCGATATCAAATATCCTTGAAAAGATTCAAACATTTTTCAAAACTGTAAAGGGGTAATTCAAACATCTACATTGATGCGCTAAAAATGGTCTTTCCAGAGAAAATCCCTATCAAATCGAAAGAATTTCTCCTATTTTAAAACTTGATGACACTTTTGAATTGACGAACATTGTTTTCCCAATTTGCAACAATTGTGCAAATATTCACTTGACCAAGTGGAACGATTTTAAATTTCGTCGGTACTAATGGCTTCAATCGTTTTCACTCGCAAAATGTGTAGAAGTTCCATCTTAGGTGCTCCGAGAAATTGCAATTCGGTGATTATTGAAGTCTATAGTACTGCGGAAAAGTTAGCTTCATTTATAATTTCATAAGATATTAGTTGTAAACATGTTTGTTCGACCGAATATAAAATTTAAATGAATCATCATTATTTTGAAAATTATTCTAATGGAAAGAATTGTTTTTTGGAATTTTATTTTTTATTCACAAGAAAATAAGACAACATTTTCCAAAAACACATGTTCAGACATTTGTTTTTGCAATAGTGGCCTCCTATGAATATAGCATCAAACGTACTGTCTATCATTTATTTGAAACGGTATTAGCTCTGAAAACTCTTCATGTTGAATTTTGAGTTTTGGATCTTTATTTTAACCAGCCTGATATCACTTTCCACCCAGCAGACACCGAAAACGCAATCATATGACTTCGAAAGTGACAGAAGTTCCAAATATTTCATCGAAAAATTGGAGAATAAGAACGCCAAATATAAGTATGGGCTCCTTAATATTTTCGAGCGAAAAACATCCAGACATTTATAAGTGAAGCATTTCGGACGAAACTATCAAATAACGAAACACAACACAATGTGGATTGGGAATTGGGAAGCATTTAGAAGTTGGATTAATGATGCCTCAATCTTCATTAGCTAATAAAATTACATCCGAAGAGTATATAGTGTTGCCTGTTGTGGTTGTTGTAGATGGAAATAAAGTAACATATGCGAATTTCTGGGATAAACCATGTATTTGCATCGAAGGAGGTTCCAGAATTTCAAAGACGAATTTGAATCCTGACAAACGAAGTGCTTCCGAAAAACTCAAAGCAATTCAATACTATGGAAGACCAAGTTATTATACAACAGGCGATGTATACGTCTACAAAGGGCCCAAGTGGATTCTTTCGAAAAGTAAATATTTTCCTGAACCATATAATGGACTGTCGAAATTGATGTCGAATAATGTCAAGAATTTGCAACAATCTGCTAATACGCTTACCTAAGCCGTCGTAATACCAAGGGTGCAACAGCAAAATGGCGCAATCGTTATTGTTTTCAAGTGAAGAAATCAATTCTTCATCTTTAATGAATTCCAATTTGATAAAAATCACTTACGAATTAAAACATTTAAATTGAAAATAAAATGATTGAAAAAAGTATTTTTTATTTTTGTTTTTAATTGACGTAAAATGTAATTGTAAGGCGATGGCAAAAATGAATTTAACTTCCGCAACAATTGCTTCGACTTTTTTTCGGTCCAAATAATTGCGTCAACATTTTGTGGCCATCTTGGACGATTTGGTAATTTTGATCATCTCCTTTACTCTCAAAGATTTCAATGTACTTTTTGCACTGTTCGTTTATGCTTTTCACGTCCAATTTACTATGGAATGATTGAAAAATGACGAATCAATATACTCATTTACACAGGTTCATTCAATGTTTTTCATTTACCTCGAGAATTTTTCAAGAATATTATAAAACAGGTTAATAAATTGCGTTGACACATCATCGAATACTGCATTGGCCACCTCTGTTGATCTATCTTCCAACTTACTTTTAATTGCTTTAATTCTGGAACTGATATAACTGTATCCCAACCCTCCAGTTTGGTCTGTGATATATTTATTCACCAAGTTTGTGTACTCTCTAAAAGTAACTGGGTCTTTATAAAATGCGTTTGTGCCTTTAATTCGTTTTACTGCGCCATAAAAATAAATGAAATACACTCCAAATCTCCTAAAGTCCAAACAAATGCCGTCATTATTGTTATCGTTGAAATTCATTCGATGAAAAAACTTTACTTGAAACGGTCGTTATTTGAATCGGCCAGTACTGATTGGCCTGCGATGTAAAGATGACGAATAGCATCTACAGATATTTGGGGTGACGTTTTAACGTCATTCACCGAATTCTCCAGCATACTGTCTAACCAAGTGCTTAAGATGTAACAAATATTTCGCATGATTTTCCTAAAAGCATAAAATCAACAACATTCAGAATTCTACAGCAATGTTAGCATTAAAACTCATACAGATTTTTCTTCTGAATGAACTCCGAAAAGCGAGTCTCGAAAGCTGTTCCACTTAGGGACATTTGATTAGACAAATTTACAGCCAAATGCACCTTCATCATGTAATGACCCAGCCACGTAGTGGAACTTAATTTTTTGAATCGCGCCGATGTTCTATTTTTTTGGATAAGAACAAAGGCAATATTCTGATGACTCCAATCCAATAAATATTTTTGTAAAAAACATACTTTTCTTCGGTGTCGGTGAAGTTTTTCAAAAAATCGATGAACTTATTAGCGTAGATTGTAGCGGAGATTTCGTAAATAGCAAATGGGTTTATACTGGGATCTTTTGCGTCCTCGTCCTTTTGTCTTCGCACGAAAGTTAAATCATCAATTATATCGTCCAATGGATCACTATACGAAAAATATACGTGTATTATGAAATAAAAACATTTGCTCATAAACTTACTATGACTTAACTCCTTCCAGAATATTAAAGAAGTACACGACAAGAATAAAAAGTAACGGCTTCATCTCTACAGGTTTCAGAAAAGAAGACTGATCTCAAAAATATGCCAGATGATGGATTAAATAGAAATATTGAAAATCAATGGATGAAAAAAAATACATATTCATTGAATTTAATTAAAAATAAATAAATTATAAATTTATTTGAACAAAAATGGTATAATTCACCTGAAACATGTATCCTAATCTGAAGCTATCTTAACTTTTTCATACAATTAAATAAGCGATATAGTATACTTGTTATGACGTCAAGTTATTGTGTTTTTGAGAAGGTATTCCTTTCTTTTTTTCAAAGTAATTTATAATGAATGTTTTATTCAGACGGAAAATTTTCAATGTGTAGAAAGTCCTATGTGAACCACAAAAGTATCGAAATTTGAAAAATATCTGGCATAATTTGGCCTGTATTACATTTTAAAACAAGAAGGTGTTTATTGGTATTACACACAGAGAAGTAATACAATGAAAACTGGATGACTTGTCGTATAAAATTGTATTTGTCCATCTAATTTCATACCAAACATCGTTTTTGTGTATTGTCTTTTATGCGGTTCTTCTTCGTTTATGCTTTGAAGAAGATCCGCATAAAAGAGAATACACAAAAACGATATTTTGTATGAAATTAGATGGACAAATACAATTTTATACGGAGTGTCAACTAGTTTCGAATTTTATACGACAAGCCATCTAGTTTTCACTACTGTCAATTTCTTTGTGTGTACAGTTTACATGAATTCATGATCATTTCCACAGATAGTTATTTAGAAGATTTTGATTTCTTCATCGATGGTAATTTGATAGAGAAGCTTCCACTTTTCTTCTGTTCAAATAGTCGCATCACAATTCTATGGCCATCTTTTACGGTCTGATAATTTGCGTCATCTTTTTTATCGGCATATATCTCCATGTATTTGTTGGCATTTTTATCGATGCTTTTCACATCAATTTTGCTATGAAGATTTTTTGGAAAAAAGACAATAAAATGCATGATAGAATAGATAAAATGAAAAGAAAAATATGCTTTTTACCTTGGACACTTTTCGAAAATATTATAATATAGATCAATGAACTCATTTGAAACGTCAATAAATTTTCCATTTTTCTCTTTTGTGGTTTTACTCTCTAGGCTCTTTTTTATTGCTTTAAGCTTAGATTTAATGTAACCACTTTCCGTTCTACAAAGGATTGTCATTATTTGACTTTTGAAATTTCCAAAGAAACTTATAAAAACTTACCCTGTTTGATCTGATATATATTTCCTGACTAATTTCCGGTATTCTTTCATACATTTCATTTTTTATCATCCTGATGGTGTCGTTCAAGCGACGAACTATATTGAGCAAATAAATGAAAAACACCCCATATCTCCTACAATTTCATAAAAATACACATAAACATTTTGAAAATTATTTGATATGAGCAGAAACTGTTTTTCAGAGCAGGAGGGACAACATATTAAAAGTTCAAAAAATAATTAAAGCTGCTCAGAGCTCCCTTCCTCACATTTACTGCTGTGAGAAACAGTCCCTGGATATAAGTTATTTGAGTTCGGTCGAAGATCTTACTTAAACATGATTTTCACTTCCTTGAATTCTTGCTGATCGTTTAGTATGAACAGACCTACAGCATAAAGATCTTGAATATTATCTATGCTTAGTTTTGGTTGAGCTTGCAGAATTGCTTCATACGCAGAATTATCTAGCATTTCGTTGAACCAACGGCTCAAGATTTCATGAATATTTTGAATGACTTGCCTAAAATGATAAAAAGTCATGAAATCAAATAATCTCCAAGGAACATAACGTTCTCATTTTCAACATACAGATTTTTCTGGTAAATGGCTACAGAATGCATAAAATGGAAATACGTGCCCATTAGAGATATATCATCTATCGATTTTTCATCCAAATACAATTTTGTAATGTAATGACCCTCCCACGCTGTTGCACTAAGTGCCTCAAATCGTTCGGTGATTTCACTTTTTTGAAAAATAAAAGCCCACATAATATTACTTATGTGATAATAATATTAATAATAAAATTCAACATACTCGCAATTCTCATAGTTTCCCAAAAATTCTGTGAATATCTTAGCATATCTTACAGCGCTGTTGTTGTAAACAGCATTTAAATCTTGTCCGTGGACATGATCATCTAAATTCTTCTCTTCTTGCATTCTACTCAATTCATTCAACACATTGTCAAATGAATCGCTGTGTTAGAAAAATTTAAGCAACAAAAAATATTCATCAGAATATAAAGTTAAAAACAAATCCTTTGGAAACTTACGATTTAACTCCATTCAAAATGACAAATATGCTCAGGACAGAAACTAATTGCATCTTCATCTCTATATTAGCGGATGGAAATATACCACTTTCTAATATTGAGAAGCCGCTTAAATAATATTCAAATGGGCTTGGGCTGAGAAATTATAACATGAATTCCAAATGTATTCGAATATATAATTGTGATGAAATCAGTCTGTGATCAGACGGGGAATAAATAAATATCAAATTCATCGCATTTCTTTAGCTTTGACGAAGATGGATGTGTTTTCAATGGAAAATAATTTCAGACAACAATACGCGAGTACAGTATTCCGAGTTCTTTACTTTTATTTAATTTCATCAATGTCAAAAGGAGAAAAGCAATTTAATTAGCAACATATATAACCAATTTCTTACTTTTTGCCTAATTATAATGCCGTGCGTATAACTTCAGTAATTATTTTGAAGGAATTATGAAATGAAAACCCAGAAATCAATATCTTAGTGACGAACGCTTGTCGTCTCGTTTAAATGGTGCATCAACCCTTTTTGTTTTCCTTGGTCCAAAAATACGCATAAAGGTTGAATGCGCTATACTAATGATGTAAAGATTATTTTCAGATTTTTTGTCCGAGTGCAAGTAATTTCCCATAAACATTCTGACTAGATCATCGAATGGATCTATGACAAATTTTCTGCAAATAAATAAATAACATATTATTCTCTATCGAAGTCGAGTTAATTTGAGTGACCCTCGTAATTGAATAATTAATGAAAAACGTTGTGTTGATCATTTCTTATTCAATTATTCTCTAGGTTTAGTTTCATTTTTTTATGTTTCTTACTCGGGTGCATATTGAAAGATGTAATAATATAAGTTGATTATATCGTTTGAAACCTCATTGAATACAGCATTTAGGTTCGCATTTATTGACATCGTTCCTTTGACTGCCTTGATTTTACTCTGCAAATACTTTGCAAATTCATTTGGTGTCTTCGTTATGAATTTTGGTATCGGTATTCTTTTTCTAAAGAACGGGATAGCCAGTTTTTTACCACGACTTGGCTGGGGACTAGGAATTGATGCGGCATCTGTAAAATGTTTATTTACCAGTCGCTCATATTCTCTCAAAATCACTGCATCTCCGCACAGTTTTTTTGTGCCAGCCACTCTTTTTGCAATATTATAAAAGAAGATGAAAGCCACTTCAAATCGCCTATCCAATCGAAAGTCATAATTAATCACAACAATGAATTAAAAAAAAAATGCTTACAAAAAGTGTTTTTTTTCTCACTTGAATCTGTCCCGGCTACAATTTGTATCTGCAATTGCATATAGACCCGCAAGATATCGTTCACGAACTTTATCTATTTGCACTTTTCCTAAAGTTATGGGCGGCTTACACTTTTTCATCGAAGAATCTCCTAGCATATCCACTGTCCATTGGCTTAAGAAATAATACATTTTTCGAAGGATGTTTCTGAAATACGAACGCAGATATTTAACGTGTTTATCAACTAAGCGTTTTCGATTTGAATCCATACGTGTTTTTTATGTGAAGCGTAGCAAGATGAGCAGTCTGAAATGCGGTTCCATTCAGCGACATTTCATTGGCTAAATTTTCAGACGAATATACTTTCATGAGGTAATGGCCTTCCCATGCATGTTCATTCAGATAGTGAAACTGCTCAGACTCTCTAA